>NC_080662.1:2744830-3111823 GCF_027579445.1 Ammospiza nelsoni
CAGTCCTGTCCCATTCGTGATTTGTACAGAGCCCCCAGCTGCTGACACTGATCCTGCCAGGCAGCCCCTGAGCAGGGACAGTACACTTCTCTAGAGTGTGTCACTCTTATCCCAGGTGCCAGCCACAGGACAGAGCTGCTGTGAGCACTGTGACACTGCGCAGGACATCAGGGGACAGCTCAGGGCTGAGCACCAAATCCTGCTCAGCTGGAGCAGTTCTGGCCGCCCCAGCCCTGCCTGAGCTTTCTGAACAGCTCCTGCTCCCCGGGGGCTCTGGGCAGCCCCATCTCTGTGAGAAGAACAGCAGATTTGTGAACGGACCTCAGCAGGCCAGAGAGTTTTATACATGAGAAACAATAAACAACCTTGAGACCGAGAACTGAAGAGTTCTGACTCCTTCTTCGACTGCCAGGCTGGGAAAAGAGACTTTAATACATCTTGGGGTCACTGTGAGCAGCAGAATTCCCAAGACAGGGGGTGCATAGTCACTGCTGCAGTGCCCCTGTGCCACCAGCCCAGTGTCCCTCCCTGGCACCGCGGTGACAGCTGCGAGCCCGATGAGTGAATAACCTAATCGAGCCATTAAAAGAAACAGAAGCCCTCTGCCCTGTTTGATTTCTCTCTATAATGATGTAAAGTGCACTTTAATGGAGTCAAAGTGGTCCTGGGCCATTCTTGTTAAGGCCGTTTGATGCAGTGCTATTGAGTCCCAGTGCTCGCCTTCATTACCTCCCTCCTGCATTGTACTCCAGACTTCCCCACAGCCTCTCTGCTGCCACAGCCCCTTGCCTGCATTTTGTCTACATAAATTAGACCTTGTGCAGCATATTGGCCTGTCAGGGGACTAGGAAGAAACTGTATATTGTTTCTGGCATTCCCGGGCCCTTCTGCCCCTGACATCTGCTGTGTTTGTGACAGGGAATACATTCCTGACTCATTATCCGGGCAAGCGGAATCCCTCCCTGACAGCACCATTAATCAGAATCAAGCAGTCCAGCAAATAAAAAAAAAAAAAAAAAAAAAAAAAAAAAAAGAAAAAAAAGGGAGAGAGGAGAAGAAAAAGAAAGCAAGCAAAGAAAAGAGACAGTTCCTAACTTTCACTTCTGTGTCATTCCAGTGTCTGGACAAGTAGCAATCCATCTTGCTGAGTGACAGCTCTGATGGATGGCATTATTTATGCTTTTGTGTATTAAAAGATAGTTCTGGCTCTGGCTTGTCACTCAGCAGAGATTTGAAAAAAGTTGAAATTTAATTTGAAGGAAAAGAGGGCAAAGTTCAGAGGATGCTGGCTGGGGAGTTGTGCCTGGGAGGGACAGAGATTGCAGTGGGAGGGGACAGAGGTGTGGGGATGGTGCAGGCACTGAGATCTTTTTCTCAGGCTGGATGGGGATCTCCAGGGCCCAGGGGTCTGTGTTGACACAAACAGGTTTGATGTTCCTTGGAGGGATCATCACTGGGGGGGTGAGACAGGCATATGCTTAATTTTCTGTCCCTAATTTGTGAGTGTTTGTGTACACAAATATGATTAGATATGCACATATGTATGGGTGTCTGCAGCAGGGGGGCTTCCCATGCACATGTGTATTTACACAAATTAATTTCAAATAGAGGCTTTTTGTCCCAGCACACACAGCTTCAGTACAAAACACTTCCCTAAGTATCCACACACACACGAGGACCAGCACTGGGAACCTCCCAGGTGAAAAATGCACCCACATTTTTCATTTCTCCCTCTTAAAACTGCTTACTCACACTGTTTGTCAATGTGAGAACAGACTAAGGACGATATTCCTGAGGAGT
Organism: Ammospiza nelsoni; assembly: GCF_027579445.1. Classification (NCBI taxonomy): domain Eukaryota; kingdom Metazoa; phylum Chordata; class Aves; order Passeriformes; family Passerellidae; genus Ammospiza; species Ammospiza nelsoni. The sequence continues at coordinate 2,746,631 of NC_080662.1, forward strand.
TGCTTCATGCTGAGCCATTCCTAACCTCAGAATCACCAGCAATGCCCATCCATGTCTTGGTTTCAATGTGCTGGCAGTGAGCCCCAGGTGTCTGTATGTCTGTCCCACATGGTCTGTGAGCACCACAGCATGGACAGGATGTTTGGGGCTACCAGGGGACAGCTGCAGGTCATGTTCACTTCAGGACAGGTGAATCTCAAATTGCTGGTTCTGGATATTAATTCTCCAGGGAAGATTTACCTCATCTTGGGACTGTGGTTAGTTCAGCAAAGGGCAGTGTGTGAGTAAGGCATCTCAAACTCAGGTGTCAGCATTAATTAATGGTATTTCCAGCCCTGAGCAACCCATGGTTTTGACCTGAGAAAACATGAAACAAGCAGAAACCTCACTCCTGTTATTTATCACTTTTGCTGGAGATGACCCATCTCTTGGCTATTGGGACAAACATCTGCTGTGGAGCCCATTAGTCAGCAACGAGCATTTGTTCCTAATTAATACAAATTTGTTTCCTTCCCCAGTCCCAGCAGGTCCCAGGACCCCTCTCCTGGGCTGTTGGCAGCAGCAGCATCACCCAGCCACAGCTCCAGAACCTGAGAGCAGCTCTGGAGTCTGAAAATGCAGGCAAAGCCCAGCCCTGCAAACCCAGGACAAACCCATGGCAAAGCCCAGCATTGCAAACCCAGGACAAACCCATGGCAAAGCCCAGCACTGCAAAGCCCAGCACTGCAAACCCAGGACAAAACCCAGGAAAAACTTAGCACTGCAAAACCCAGGACTGCAAACTCAGTACAAACCCGGGACAAACCCAGCATTGCAAACCCAGCATTGCAAACCCAGGAAAAACTCAGCACTGCAAACTCAGCCCAGAAAACCCAGGAGAAACCCAGGACGAACTCAGTACTGCAAACTCAGGACAAACCCAGCACTGCAAACCCAGCACTGCAAACCCAGGACAAACCCAGGACAAACCCAGAACAAACCCAGGACAAACTCAGGAAAACCCAGCACTGCAAACACAGGACGAAATCAGGACCAACCCAGCACTGCAAACCCAGGGCAAACCCAGGACCAATCCAGGACCAATCCAGGACCAACCCAGCACTGCAAACCTAGACCTGAAACCCCAGCACTACAAACCCAGCACTGCAAACCCAGAACTGAAACCTGAGCACTGCAAACCCTGCCCTGTAAACCCAGGACAAACCCAGGACAAATGCAGCACTGCAAACCCTGCTGGAGCTCCAGGAGCAGTGCTGACTTGCAGGCCCAGCTGGATTTTGACCACAGAATCCCAGAACTGAGTGATTCTGTGGTTCTGTGAGCTCCAGGAGTGACCTGCAGGCCCAGCTGGATGGTTGCCAGCATCCTCCTGCACTCCTTTTCCTTCCTGGGGATCCTGGCTCTCCCCTTCCCACCCACAGGGGTTTGTTTAGGAATAACTCAATTCCTGAACTGAGTAGGATGGACACTCAGGGAATTCTGGCACCCTAAGCACTCAAACCCCAAAGGCTCAACCCAGAGCTGCTCTGTGCGGAACAAGGGGCTGTGTCTGGAAAGTTTCCCTGCCAGGATGACATCACAGCAATCCCAGGCAATGAGCTGTCCCTTCAGGGTGTGAAGCTGCAGAATAAACCTGATTCTTTCAAGATCCAGAGCTTAAATTTCAAAGTGAGATGTGTGTGTAATCCCCTCAGGCTGCTTTGAAAGCCCAGCCGGTGTTTGCAGAAGGAACTGGTCATTTTTCTACTCGAGGTCTCAGCAAGGCAGAGCCTGGGGATTGGCTTTTTTAAAATGTTGATACCATGAAATTGCAGTTGGCTGGGAGGGAGGGAGGGAGTTAGTGCAGAATTATGTGCAGGGCTTTCTCTTTTTCTGGCTCCAGAGGGAGAAGTGGGGCTGGTCCAGGAGGAAACACAATAATCAACACTCAGAAGGGCCAGCACAGCAGAGAGGAGAGTCTGTCTCATCTGTCAGTCCCGCTTTATCCATTTTCTTGGACTATCCTGGGCAATGAAGACATCCCAGGCCAGACCTCAGTCGGGGCTGTAGGAGTGTCGGGGGGTAGGATGGTTGGGATGGATGGAGATGAGAGATCTCTGCAGCCAGAGTGTGGAATTTGGGGTTCAGTGCAAAGGGCCTGGGTGCAGGGCCCTGCTGGGAGCTGCCAGGCACAGCTCAGAGCAGGCCTGAGAGAGGAGAGGGGCAGAGAGGATGAGAGGGTAAAAGCATAAGAGAGTAAAAGGGGTAAGAGCTAAGAGACAAGAGGTAAGGGTGCGAAGTTACAATACAATAAATCATCTTCTGTGTTGAATATTCTAATTCTCACTAACCAGTCTAGTACAAGATACAAATCCTACAGCATTTACATACAGTTTATAAGAATCATTACATTACCATCCTGTGTTACATTTTAAACCCTAAAAACTCCTCTTTGGGCCCTTCTGCCAAGCTGTAGGGTCTGCTCTGAGCCTTGGAGCTGTCTGCAAGCAGAGGGTGTTGTTCCATCAAAAGGGGATCACGTTCAGCCAGCCACACCATTGTTTTCCAGTTGTTGAGGTATCTCAAATCTTGCTTTCATTTCAATCTCACTTATAGTTTCTATATCCTCCAAATATTTTGCCAGACGATCACATTTATAAGGCTTTCCTGTTTCATCTTCCCCACCATGGAGCAAACAATGCAAACATTTGTGGCTGTGCTGAGCACAATTCCTACCCTGTAAAGATCTGCCCCTTGATCCCCAAAGCCAAAGGAACAGAAGCTCCTGAGTTTGCAGCGGGGTTGTTGGAAGGTTTAATTCGATTCTGTCGTCTGTCAGAACAGCAGGCAGAGGGGAGAAATGTACTGGTGTCATATGGAAACCACGGCTCGATGACGGACAAAATTAAATCCTTGCATTTGGACATAAACCATGGTAACACAAAATATGCAGCGAGTCAGGCTTGCTTTTCAGTGCTGAAAACACAAGGCCCCACTTGGCAGGCTGAGGAGGGGATATTAGTCAGATTTAGACATGGTTTTCTTTGTTTTATTGAAGGATAAATAATTATGTGCTGAGATATTCCAGACTCACGTTAACACAGCTCTGTGTGAACCACAGCGGAGGATGCTGTGAGAATGGGAAGCACTGAAGGTCCTTTCGCCTGCAAACTCTCTGGGAATTCTGGAAAAGTTCTGTCATTTGCTTCTAGAAAACAACTCCAAAATTTGCTCCCAAAACACAGAATCAGTGAGTTGTTTAGGCTGGAGAAAACCTCTGGATTCCAAGCCCACCACCAGAACGTGACGTGCTGATCTCCACAAATCAAACCTTCGAAGCATTTTCTTCCCTGACATTCCTGAGTTACCATGGATTTTAGGGTATCCGTGTGGCCCTGCAGGGTCAGCTCTGTGTTCCTGCTCCAGCTGGGCACCCCTGGCAGCAGCTGCTGGTCCCCCATGCCCTGGGCTCTAGGCCAGTGGCCAGCCCTGGCTCACACACAGAGCTTTTGGGGGAAGTTCCTTATGATGTGTGAGCGCTTCTCCCTTGATTGAAAGAAATGTCTGTGCAGAACAACAGACAAAAGCGATTTGTCACAAGCCTTTCCTCTCTCAGTGCAAGGATCCTGACAGGGATTTATTGAGTACACCCAAATGTGCTGAGCAGCTCACAGTGACACTGAGCAAACAAACCCATGTTCTGCCTCGCTTCTCCCAGGGCTGCTCCTGCTTTCTGGTTCAGGGGAAAGCCCAATGTGAGAGCTGCCCATGCTGGAGGATCCAGGGTGTTCCAGCCCTGTCCCATTGCCACCTTCCTCTTGTGAAGATAAACATGGATAAAGATGGCACAGGAGCTGCTCTGGTCCTGCTTTGGGTTTTGACCATCTCTCTTCTCCCTCCCCAGCATCCCCACCCCGGCTGCTGCTTCCAACGGGATTTATGGGCTCTTGCACAGTGAAATCTGCATTTCTGGTGCCTGCCAGCACTAATGGAACATGCAGAGATCTGACAATATTGACTGATCTTAGTCACTCGTGTTTCTCTTTCCTGACCAGCCTCCTCTGCTGCCAAAAGAATTTTAAAAGAAAAAAGTGGAAGGTGAAAGGCACAATTCACTGAGGAATACCTAGAACAGCCTTTTTCTAGAAGAAAAGCTGCTCTGGTTCCTGCCCTCTGCATCTGAGCTCTGCAGAGCCTGCAGTGTAAAACAGACCCTGTAAATCCATGTGGAGAGGGCAGGGGACAGCAGTGTCACCCACCATGGGATGGGATGGATCTCAGCAGCCCGGGCATGACATGGGGCTGGATTTCACATCTCCCTGCTGCTCTGCTCCAGGGCTCTGCTCATTAACAGGGCTCTGATTCTGTGACTGGAACTCCTGGTAAGTGGTTCCTTCGGCAGAGATCCAGCAAAGCACTTAGGCAAATTTATGAATTTATGTCCCATTGACTTCTGTGCGAGTATTTATGTGCTCCAAGTCGTGAGTGCCTTAAATGCATTTCCAGATTGGGCCCTGTGCTCACCAGGCTTTCTGCAGCCTCGTAAAGCCCAGGCTCTCAGCATCCAGGAGTTCAGGCTCCCATTGCCCCTCAGCAACTGCAGAAAATGCTCTTCAACAACAGAAAAGTTTTAGTTCTGAACTTCTAATACTTCTGGAGAGCAGCCGAGTTTTTTGACACATTAAAAGAAACAAAAAAGCACCAAAGTGATGGCTGTCAACAGAGTTCATGCCTTTGGGAGCCCCTCCTCTGGCCAGCAAGTCAAAACTGCCTCCCACATCCCATAAAGGGAGATGAACTGAGTGGTTTGGAGCATCTTTGCATTAATCAGTTTTTTTCCAGAAGTGCTAATTTCATTTCTTCCAGGCTCCAGGCACCCCAGAGTACAGGAACGTGCTGCTCCCAGCCTGGTGTGATTCCTGCTCTGCCCTCTCCTTCTGCAGCTGCAGCACCACACATCCTTTACCCCATCAAATATCCCAAACCCCAACGTGACACCCTGCAGTAAATGCACCACACATCCTTTACCCCATCAAATATCCCAAACCCCAATGTGACACCCTGCAGTAAATGCACCACACATCCTTTACCCCATCAAATATTCCAAACCCCAACGTGACACCCTGCAGAAAATGATTTACAGTCAGCTCGAGCTGGTCTTAATAGGAGTGGTAATTTCATCAAACTAAAAGCAGCAGTGATTTATTTTTAATTATAATTACTCTTTTGGTGCAGGAAATGGAGCAGTGAGTGGGGTTTGCATTTCCTGCCCTGTTTGTCCTCGCCCTGCACAACTCGCTGGCTGCATTTCTGGCAATCCTGCATTAAAACTCAGGATCAGATCTGCCTTTTGCTCACAAAGTCCCAGGGCTGGGAGAGGATGTTTGTCACCACATTTCTCTTCACAGAGAAAAGCAAGGCACAATTCTTCCCAGGAATATTTCTGGGTTTCACCTTCTCTGAACCTCAGAGAAAGAAAAAAACCAGTTCTTATCTCATTTACTGCTCCCGTGTTGTCCACGAGTGGAAGATTATTTACCTGAAGAGAATTGATCATTGGATTCTCGTGTGTTTTGATTCACTGACCCATTGGATCCAGGTGTATGTGAGTTGGGACTGTTGGCTGATGTCATGAGATTCTGTGCAGTTTGTGGGAATCCCTAAAATCAGAGGGTTTTGGGAAAGCTGCAAAAGCAGTTGAGTGCTTGGCAGATTTGGTTTAGATGTAATGAAATATAATGTAATATAGTATATAATAATAATATAATACTATAATAATATAGTATAATAAAATAATTAATTAGCCTTCTGATATCAATGGAGTCCTCCTCATCATTCCTCCTTCATCAGAGGTGAAAATATCCACTGTGGATGTTCCATTGGGAATGGCCAGGAGGGACCAGCCTGGATCTCCCTGGGGTTTCCATGCTCTGGGTGAAGCCCTTCCCACCTTCCCTGAGCACGAGTTTGATGCTCTGGCTGTGGAGCACCAGCTGCAGAGCTCAGCCAGGAGATGAGGCCCAGGGGTGGAGAGGGAAGCACTGGAATGGATCTGGCAGAGCACAGAGATTAAACACGCGCTGACGGCTGGAAGCGCGATCCCCAGGGGCCACGGAATGTGTTCCCAGGGCTGAAAGGATGCTCAGCCAGCCCTGTTTTCATCACCCCTGTCCGTCAGCACCCAGCCAACAACTCCCCAGCCCCGTGGAGACGAGGGATTACAGAGATCAGGCGGCCCAGGGAAGTACAAAAGTGATTGCAAATGTTCTAATCTCATTAATCTGCTGCTTCTCCCCAAAGATGTTCAAAGCTCAGGCCAGATCCTCAGCTGGCAAGTGAGGTAGGAAAGCACTTAAATAAGACCTTAAATTTAAGCTCATGTTTGAATTCTATTTACCACAAAGTTCATTTGAAGATAAATTCATGCTAAGACAATATTTCTAAGCAAAAAAAGCCCTCGCTTGAGCCAGAGCCTTTGCAATATAAACAGAGCTAATCTGTTCTAGATGAGGATTTTCTGCTGTGGGGCTTCTTTCCCACTCTCCCAAACCCCTTTCAGCCAGCAAAGAGAACAGAATTTGGGGCTTTGGTGCCTTGTCTCAGCAAACCAATTCTACCTGGATTTTGTATATTCAAGTAACTGCTGGAAAAATCATAGTGAACCAGTTTGGGATGTAACACAGGCAAAACAAAAATTGCTGTAATAATTAATTAATTAAAATCTGGTGCACTGGTTTACAGCCTCAAAAGACCTGTTTTTCTCACCCCTTTTCTTTCCCTGCAGTTACTTGGGAATTGCAAGCACTGCTGTGGTTTAGGGTGTTGTGAGGGTTAATACATCCAGGCAAAAATTAATGTGTCGAGGTAAAAATTGACACATCCAGGTAAAAATTAGTATATCCAGGTAAAAATTAAGGCATGCAGGTAAAAATTAATATATCCAGGTAAAAAAAGAATGCATCCAGGAAAAGCAGGCAATGTAAACCTGTATGATGTCATCACCTCCAGACACCCCCATTAAAGCTTGACTGTTATCTCAGTTATTATTGTCACTGTCATGTTTCCTGAAAAAAATCAATTCACCAGGATTTCTTCTGCTGGGAAGCTGAGAAGTCCAGGCCTGCAGGAGCTCTGGTGGTGCTGGGATGGAGCTTCCCCCCATAACAGGGGCTGCTCCTCAGGTTTCCCTCTGGCAGAGAAGCTTTAAGGTGATGGTGAAGGAAAGGAGTCGGTTCTGATGGAGGGTTTGGACCCAGAGCTTTATTCTGGCCCACAGGCCTCTGAATGCAGCACCAGCTCCAACAGAACTCCCTGAGCCCGTGGTTGCTGCTCCTTTGAACCCCGGGGAGAGGGGCAGGGAAGGGGCAGGGAGCCACCAGGCAGGGACAGGAGGGGAGGGACAAAGGGACAAAGGACACCTGGATGGCCCAATGCCCCCAGGGGTAGAGGGCATCCTTTGGATCTGCCAATTCTGGAATTTCAGGATTGACAGACAGTGCTGGGAGGGGAAAGGAGAGGTGACTGACACACCTGGGAGGGAATTATCAAGGGAGGGACCCAAGGTTCAGGGGTAAACCATGAAATCACAACGCAACAATTCCCGAGCCTGTGCAGAGCTGGGCTCAGGGTTTGCATTTCCTGGAGTCTCAGGGAGCCATAAATCAGCCCCAAATCCTCAAATCCAGCCACCTGCTGACCTCTCCCTGTCCCCAGTGAAGGTTTGGAGCACAAAGTGTAAAATTGAAAAATTGGAAGGTTTTTTGCTGGATTGGAAGGAAAACCCAGGGGTAGAGGGCATCCTTTGGATCTGCCAATCACTCGATACCTTATGGAATTCCAGGACTGACAGACAGTGCTGGGAGGGGAAAGGAGGCGTGACTGACACACCTGGCAGGAAATTATCAGGGGAGAACCCAAGGTTTTGGGGTAAACCCTGAAATCAAAACACGACTCCCCCAAGCAGCCCTGGGTGGGTTCTGGGGAGCAGCCCTGGGCTGGAGGTGCCAGGAGGTGCCCAGGCTCTGCCTCAGGGCCACGATTGGCACTGACAGTGGCAATGGCAGTGGGACAGCAGCGCTGGGGCCCGGGGAGCAGAGGGTAAGGAGACGTTAATGTGTGCAGTCAGCTCCCATCTTGCACTCTGCGAGTGTGCTGGTATGAGTGGTTCTGACACCCTGAACATAAACCAGATGGCCCCTTTCTTACGCCATATCATGCAAAGAGAGATCTGAATTAATTCATGTAGAAATCATGACAATTCTGTTGCTGTTGGAACTCAGTATAGCGGACAGGGTGGCAGGAGATTATGCTGAATTTTTAACTTATAAAATACTAGTGACAGATGTCACCGCCTGTTCTCCTTTGTTGTTTCTCGTCCTTTCTCCATCCTCTAGGGCCCTCTTGCCCTTCTCCAGAGCTTTACCTCTGGGCTGCACAGCTTAAAACCTCATTTAAATACACTTCAATGCAGAACTTTACACACCGTGTGTAAAGAAAGATCTGCCAACCCCAGGAGCGCGTGCCTGAAACACAAACACGCTGGGGAGAAGGAGATTTCATTTTCCAGCCAACTCCACCCACAGCCCTTTGAAATCCCATCCCCAATCAATGACGGGGATCGATGGCCCCTGCAGGCAGCAGCGCCTTCCTGGCGTTTGCACCCCGGTGGGAGGCAGGAATTCCAGCAGGGAAGGTGCCATGCTCGGGGTCCTACCGTGCTGTCCCTGCCCGGGGTCCTGCTGTGTTGTCCCTGCCCGTGGGACACTGCCAGCCCCGGGACAGGGATGGGTTCACACCTGTGCAGTGAGGTGTGGCAGCAGCGGCTGCAGCTTGGAGCTCAGCATTCCTGGGGTGGTGCTGCCGGGAACACCTTGCTGGCCCTGTCACCCTCTGGGGACACCCTGGTGGCCCTGTCACCCTCTGGGGACACCTCGCTATCCCTGTCACCCTCTCAGACACCCCACTGTCCCTGTCCCCCTCTTGGACACCCCATTGTCCCTCCCCCTCTCTCAGACACCCCACTGTCCGTGTCCCTGCCTGGGGACACCCCACTGTCCCTGTCCTTCTCTTAGAGACTCTTCTGGTCCCTTTTCCCCTCTGGGACACCCCATTGTCCCTCTCCCTCTCCCACACACCCCACTGGCCCTGTCCTCCCTCGGTGACACTCTGCTGGCCCTGGCCCTGTCCCAGGGCACTTTACTGTCCCTGTCCCTGTCCCTGTCCCTGTCCCTGTCCCTGTCCCTGTCTCTCTCTCCCCTCCCACAGTTCCAGCGCTGCCCCAGCCAAGCCTCGCGGGACTGGGGCAGCTCCAGCTTCACAAAGGCACCGAGGGCTGGCACCGAGGGTCCCTTTCCCTTTGAGCAGCGCTGCGGGGCCCGAATCGCTGCCTCCCAGAGGATGCCCAGGGATGCTCCCGGAGGATGCCCAGGCATGCACCCAGATGATGCCCAGGGATGCTCCTGGAGGATGCCCAGGGATGCTCCCGGTCCTGGGGGCTGGCAGCACTGCCGGGCCCCGCGTTTCCCCCTCTCCTTTTCTTTCCTTCCACCGCGGAACTTTCTCCTCCCCCCTCGGAACCTGAATGAACACTTCTTTCAGTAATGGGTTTTTTCCACCTGGTTGAGCTGATGAAAGGTTTATGAGTTGACATTCAGCGCGAGGAGAACAAAGTGAGCGCGGGGCTGTGCGTGCGCGGGGGCGGGGACGGGCGCGACAGAACTGCTGAAAACTTTATTACAAACCCGAGAGGCACTGGGAGCCATAAATCACCGGCTACTCCCTGCGAACCCCCGGGAAGCTGCCACAAAACACGAGGATGGGCACCAGTGAGCGGCGCTGGGCCGCTGGGAGGAAGGACAGGAAGGAGGAGGAGGAGGAGAAGGGGATGAAGTTTGCTGAGCATCCATCTCACTTGGTCCCACTTCCCTGTGCTACAGAGGGATGTCCAGCTCAAATCCTAGAAAAGTTTGGAAGGGACCAGAAATGCCATCAGTGCCACCCCATGCCGTGGGCGGGGACATCTCCCACAAGCCCGGCTTGTTCCCAGGCCTGGAAATCTGAGTTACGAACAGAACAGCTCCAAAAGAGTTTCCAGAGCAAGAGCTCCTGTGTAGGGCCCAGCTCAGGGAGAAAAGCAGCTTCAGGCAAGAAGCTGCCCCTCTAAGTCCCATCCAACCCTACCTGGAAATCTGAGATACGAACAGAACAGCTCCAAAAGAGTTTCCAGAGTTCCAGGAGCTGCTCTGTAAGGCCAGCTGAGGGGGAAAATCAGCTTCAGACTGAAGCTGCCCCTTGGACAGAGCCCTGTCCCAGTTCCACCCGGGTTTTGTTCAGATTCCGCCTCTGCCCAGGTGGAGCCGGCAGCTCCTGTTTACCAACAGAGCCAAGCAGCCGCTTGCTGTGAGTGTTTAAAAACACCACGCCCAAAACAAACAAACAAAAGGCTTTCAGCTGGTATTTGTTAGGAAACCGGCGTTAACAGGCTCACAGTTATGAAAAGCACCTTTAGCAACGCGAGAGGAATGATTTTTGCTTTGCATTACAGAGAAGGGGAGAAAGAGCAGAGCTGCCACCAGCTGAGCCTGCGAAACGAGCAGGAGGCGCAATGTCACAGCGGCTCCCGGCTCACACATGGCACTGCCACCGCCACACGCTGGCCCCAGAGCAGCCTGGCTGACCCCAGGGGCCTGCCACAGCTTCGGCAGGTCGGGGCTGCAGCGAGGGAAAGAGGGAAAGAGAGCACACATCCCACACCCACATTCCTCATACCATTCCCCACCCCATCCCTACTTCATCCCTACATGTCGCCCACCCCATCCGTAAACCGTCCTTAAACACTATCCCTAAACATTCCCTAAACCATCCCCGCACCTTCCCCACCCCATCCCTACCACATCCCTACACCTTCCCCATCTCCACCCCATCCCTGCACCATCCCCACACTTTCCCCATCCCTAAACCATCCCTAAACCATCTCCACTCCATCCCTACACTTTCCCCATCCCTACACCATTCCTAAACCATCCCTGCACCATCCCTACACCTTCCCTATACCATCCCTACACCTTCCCTGCACATTTTCCTACACCTTCCCCACCCCATTCCCACACCTTCCCCACCCCATCCTTACACCTTCCCCACCCTATCCCCATCCTTACACCATCCCTACACCGTCCCCATCTCCATCCCATCTCCATCCCATCCCATCCCATCCCATCCCATCCCATCCCATCCCATCCCATCCCATCCCATCCCACCCCATCCCATCCCATCCCTGTACCATCCCTACACCATCCCTAAACCATCCCTAAACCATCTCCACTCCATCCCTACACCTTCCCCATCCCTACACCTTCCCCATCCCTACACAATCCCTACACCACACCTTCCCCATCCCTAAACCATCCCTGCACCTTCCCCACCCCATCCCTGCACCTTCCCCACCCCATCCCTACACCTTCCCCACCCCATCCCCATCCTTACACCATCCCTACACCTTCCCCACCCCATCCCTCATCCCTCGCTCCGGGGAGCGCTCAGCCTCTCCCGGTTCTGTGGCCCGCTGGAATCGCTTCGCTTCCTGCCCCCGCTGCCAGCAGCAGCCTCGGTTCTGCTCTAATTTACCCTGTTAATTAGCAGTGCCCGGGCGGTTTCTGGGGCAGCGGGAGCGCTCCCCTGGCCGTGCCGGGGAACGGCTCCCGGGTCGGAGCAGGGAGCGGCTCCCGGGTTGGGATGCGGAGCTCGGAGAGGCTCCCGGGTCGGGATGCGGAGCAGGGAGCGGCTCCCAGGTTGCGATGCGGAGCTCGGAGAGGCTCCCGGGTCGGGATGCGGAGCTCGGAGAGGCTCCCGGGTCGGGATACGGAGCAGGGAGCGGATCCCGGGTCGGGATGCGGAGCAGGGAGCGGATCCCGGGTCGGGATGCGGAGCAGGGAGCGGATCCCAGCCGGCCCCGCCGGTACCCGCAGCTCCCGGGGCCGCCTCTCCCCGGCCATCCCGGGCGCGGCACTGTCGGGCAGGATGAAAGTTTGACAAGAAAGTCTCACAGATATGTGTGCTCGGCAGAAAGATTTTTGAATGTAGTGTCTGATGAAGGAATAGAGAGGAAGCAAGTTTTGATATAGAAAAAAAGAATTGCCGAGCCAGGCTTGCTCGGTAACCAGGGAGGCAAAGGGTGTGTTAGTTAGAAGGGGTTTTTATGGCTTAGAGCAAAGGATAAACCCACCCCAAGCAAGAAGATGTTTTTACCCAGCAGAAAGATAGCACAGGCAAACAAGGCTGCCTGGAGATGTGGCAAGTAGAAAAAAGGTCTCAGAATTTTCCACTGCAAGAAAACTGAAAAACAACTTCAAGCTTAAACTGTAATGTACTGACTTTTAGTGATTGAAGAACAGTAACATGAATATGGTAATTATAGTAATTTTGATAGGCTATAGATAATAGTTAAGGTATAGATTGGTTCTACTGTATTAAAATGCTCGGCAAAGAAAAGTTTATAATGCAATGTAACCAAAACCAAAGGGTGTCCAGGCCTGCCTGCAGCTGGAGCTGACAGCTGTGGGCACAGCTCTGTCACCCACGACCCTGGACTGCTGTAACACCTTGGATGGAATAAACTGCATTTTGGAGTCCTGCATCCCTCATTTCCGCTCTTACACGGCACGAACGCAGAGTTTCTATTTTAAACTGCCACTGCTGCCTCTCGGAGTGTGGATGTCCTGGAAATGTCAGGGCAGAGCAGTGTGCTCTGGAGATTAGAGCTGTTCCAGCTCGCAAATGGCACAGGACAATCACAGATGTTACTGTAGCTGTGGGTCAGACGCACTTGCTCAGGCTTAACTTGTTGAATTGCCTTCAGAAATAAATACAGGAAAAAAAGAAAAAGGAGAAGGGGTAAATGTTGAAAGACTCTGAGCAGCTGTGCCTATCCTGCCTAAATAAATCTCCTTTCCCCCATAACAACCAGTAGTCCTTTCAAGCCTTGGAGGGATGACTGTAAATAACTGAATTCCTGGGCCGAAGTATGCAGAATATTCCCATCCTGGTTGTGTGTGGAGCGGTGGAAGAGTTAACAGCTGCTGTGCAGGGATCAGAGGGACGGCTGTGAGGCTCAGAGAACCTCTGCTCCAGCAGCACTGACAACAATTCCAGAGCAGACTCTCACCATGGGATGCTGCCACTTTTATGCACCTCATTTGAGAGCTGCTGATTTGCAGACACTGAGACCTGAGCAGCTCTGACGTTTTTTACAAAACCAGGTGCTTTTAAGACGTGCCTCTAAAATCAAAACCAGTTTTAAATCACTGCTGAGAGCCTTGGCTGGTGTCTAATTGTGCTTCTGGGCACTGGCTCTGAGGAGCAGCCGAGCCCTGGCCTAGATCAGCAGGCAGTGACACGCATCCCTCACACTAATGGGCTGCTCCTGGCTGTGCTGGGGAGAGGCACAGGCAAGGGCTGGGCAGAAGAGCTGAGATGAACTGAAAAAAACCCTAAAATAAAAGTCAGGTGTGACTGCAGCTCCAGCTTGAATGCTTGGTGTTCATCATTTGCTGCTTTTCTGGGCTCTGCACTCCTGAGCACTTCTGGGGCTCTGCAGAAAGCAAAGTATTGACAGTGTTGTTTCATTGGTTTCATGGGAGTTTGGGGCTCTGAAGAAAGCAAGGTAAAGAAAAGCTGGATTCTGGGGCTCTGCAAAAGCAAAGTACAGAAAGGATGAAGTCTGGAGTTCTGCAGAAAGTAAAGAGAGCACAGACAGGCGGGAGTTTGGGGTTCTGCAGAAAGCAAAATACAGAGAGGCTGCAGTCTGGGGTTCTGCAAAAGCAAAGCACTCACAGGCTGGATTCTGGGGTTCTGCAAAAGCAAAGCACTCACAGGCTGGATTCTGGGGCTCTGAAGAAAGAAAAGTACAGAAAGGCTGGAGTTTGGGGCTCTGCAAAAAGCAAAATAAAGAGAGGATGGAGTTTGGGGCTCTGCAAAAAGCAATGTAAAGAGAGGATGGAGTTTGGGACTCTGCAGCAAGCAAAATACTGGCAGGCAGGATTCTGGGACTCTGAAGAAAGCAAGGTACAGAGGCTGGAGTTTTGAATTCTGCAGAAAGCAAGGTACAGACAGGCTGGAGTTTGGGGCTCTGCAGAAAGCAAAATACACACAGGCTGGAGTTTGGGGCTCTGCAGAAATCAGAGTAAAGAAAAGCTGGAGTTTGGGGCTCTGCAGAAAGCAAAGCACAGAGAGGCTGGAGTTTGGGGCTCTGCAAAAGCAAAGTACAGAAAGAAGTCTGAGGTTCTGCAGAAAGGCTGGAGTCTGTGATCAGCCCCAAATTTGTGGGGTTTGAGCAAATCCTGCCCAGGCAGAGGAACCCACTCGGCCTCAGGAAAGCCAGGCACAGGAACAGGCGCAAATCCCCTGGAGATGGGAATTGTTCTGAGCCTGGATCGAGCACGAGAGCCAAGCCCTGCTCTAGCAGGACAAGCCCAGGCCTAGAGCTGGGCCCTGGGCCTGTGCTGGGGGTGCTTTCATCCTGCCCTGCCTTGGCTGCCAGGGATGACTTTGTTCTGTCAGATGTGGCTGCTCATTACGAGCCCTCCAAGTGCCATTAGTGGTTTAACTGGAGGGAAACGGAGCCATATAAACAGCACCATCCCCTGTTTATGTTAAGCTGGATTTCCCTTTTGATATTTATTGAGGGAGACGTGGATTTGTTTGAAGATTCAGCTCAACTTGTTAAGGTTTTACTGGAGGAAGGCATTCAGCCACTGGAATTGCCACGGGCAGCTTGGGGAGGGAAGGAGCAGGGCTGGGGCAGAGCTGCCACCACACAGGAGGGGTCACATAGGAAATTCTGGGTGTGCAGAGCCATGAAGGAAGGGCAGTAACAACCCAGTGTTCTGTGGGCAGGCAGTTTCCAGGCTGGAGAGCTCAGCACTCTGAGCCTGGGGTTGAGTTTTGTCCTGCAGGGCTGAAATATCATTTCAGTCTTAAGTGGTTAAGAAATTACCGTTTGGAGGATAGGGTCAAAGAAAAACCTCACTGAAAAACTGCATGAAAAAAGTTATACCTGAAAAAGTCACTTTTTAGATATTCTTAGAAGAAAAGCTTTTTTATTTTTTTTGTATTGTGTTGGACTTCCACTGGTCACTGGCTTGGCTGCCTGTTGAAGATTGCAGAGCAAGATGTTTTCCATTACCATCTGTATGGCAGATTACCTTTGTCAAGTGGGCAGTTTGCCTTATTTCTCTCTTTGAGTGACCACAATCACACCTCCCTCGGGAGGGGACATCTGCTGATAACAGCTATTGAATGTCACTGCATGGCTGATAAGAACTACAGCATCCCATTGGGAGATGTGAGCCCAGAGGGAGGAGCCAAGCATTCCTGCCTGGATATAATCTGGAGATTGTGGAACACCAGCCAAGCATTCCTGCCTGGATATAATCTGGGGATTCTGGAACACCAGCCAAGCATTCCTGCCTGGATATAATCTGGGGATTCTGGAACACCAGCCAAGCATTCCTGCCTGGATATAATCTGGGGATTCTGGAACACCAGCACGGCTTCTCCACTGGATTCCCCAGAGGAACAGCAGCTTTCTCTTCTTCCCCTGGATCTTCAGAGGAAGAACACATCCTTCTCTACAGGATCCTGCTCCAGCAGAACCAGCCCTTACACTGCAGGAGGGCTGAGCCACAATTCCAATGGGACTGCTGCCAACACCCTGACCCACAGGGTGTCAGGTTGGCTTCTGACTCTGGCAGTGTTGCTCTAGTGCACTGCATTGTTTATTTTATCCTTTTATTGTTTTTTTCTTGTCCCTATTAAAGAACTGTTATTTCCTGTTCCCATATTTTTGCCTGAGAGCCCCTTAATTTAAAATTTATAGCAATTGGGAGGGGTGGGGAGGATTTACATTTTCCATTTCAGGGGAGGCTCCCGCCTTCCTTAGCAGACTCCTGGCTTTGCAAACCAAGACACTGCCTCCGCCATAAAAAGTGAAACTTGATTATTTCTGATCAGCAGCACGGGCTGGGGAAGGGAAAGCTGCAGTAGAACAGAAAGCCAGGGAGGAGCAGCCATCCCTATCTGCTGAGCTCCAGCCCAACCCCTGCTCCTGCAGAAAGCTGCAATTACTCACGGCTGACAGCAAAGCCCCACAAAGCCTGGCAAGTTCAAAGCTCTCCCCACCTGGTATTTCTCTTTTACAAGCTCCAAAGTGGAACTTTGGAATGTTTGAACCTTCCTTTCCCACAGGCCCAGGCATTGCTGTGCTCTCCTCCCTCTGCCCCCTTCCCTTGCCCTGGGTACAGCTGAGATCATTCAGATAAGGGCAGGAGACAGAAGAACTCTCAGGATTGCTGCTCTGTTTGGTTTAAAAGAAGCCACATGGAATAAATTGGATCCCTGGGAGATTTTCATTCTGCAGAACCCAAGCTGATGAACACCAAGTGATGGAGAGGACTGGAAGCAGCCCAGGCTGGTTTGCAGAGGTTCTCCTCTGGTGGCCCTGCAGGGTGACAGAGATGCGAGCCTGGAGATGGCACAGCTGGAGCCCAGAAATTTGGTTCTGCCTGGTCCAGCTGCAGCTCTGCTGCACTTCACTTCTCCAGGTGAATAAATTCACTTCTCCAGGTGAATAAATGCAGGGCCTCCACTCTGCCTCACACTGCACACACGAGTGGCAGTTCCCCTATCAGATCCCTGTACAAAAACTGCTGTCAGCCTATTAATAATCTGCAAAAAACACCTTGAAACTTGACTCAATGAGGGCACATTGCAAATGGGCTCTAATGGCTTTTATTCCTCATCTCTGTCACCTCAGATCTAATCTCCCCTTTTCTCATTTTTTATCCTCTCTGGTCCCCTCAGGAATCACCCAGCAGCTCTTCCCTCAGCTCAGGGGGTTTGTGGACAGAACAGTCAGGGGTGTCAGGCAGAGCCTGGAACTGACACTGGATCCTGAATTTTTCCATTATTTTGGGGCCACCTCTGCATTTTTAGTGGAAACAACAAAATCTCAGCCTCTGTGCCCATGTTTGAGCTCCCTTGTGCTGGGTTTGGTGGGGAACATTTGCCTGAAGAAAGCACAGGGAGGATCAGAGGCTGCTGAGATCCTTCTCCTGTGTTGGAAACCACAGCAGAGCCTCACACAGCACCTGGGACCTGGTCAGACTTTTAAAGCTTCACCTCCTCCAGAGTTCTTCATTAGATATCACTGCATCTTTTAATTAGCTGGCATTCCTGGTCTCTAATTACCTTTAGAAACCATGGGGAAGGCAGGAGGCAGCTCCTGACAGAAGTTGTTCAGAGTGGGATGCTCAGAGAGGAGCCACAAGTCCCTTTTCCCCTCAGCCACCTCGGAATCACAATCTGTTTAGGAGCTCCTCCTTTTCTCTTTTATTTGGTTATGCAAACATTAATTTAAGGAATATTTCTCAAGTCTCCTGTGGGAATCCAACCCAATTTCCAGAGACAAAGCACGTGCAGAAATGACTAACATTTCTCTTTGAGGAGGGGAGGAGATTTAAGGCTTTTGACTCAAGGTTTTTTTTCCCCCCTCTTTCTCCTCTTTTCTTCTAAGTATCTCTTTATTCATCACTTTAATTACCTAATCGTAAATTTCTTTAGGGGGTTACTTAGAAGGAAAATTAGCATCAAAGCTTGGCAGTAAATTCAGGGGCTTTTGGAGCAGGTCCAAGCTGTTTCACCTGTGATTAATTAGAAGATTTTTTTTTCTTTAAGTGCCAGAGGGCTGCTGAGGTCTTTAAGCAGTTACATGACTGCTGGCAGCTCAGCAATTATGATTGATGCTCCAGGCTGGCATTTAGGGCATTTCTGCTTCTCTTTGGTGCTTGCCTGGGGAAGGGAGGACACCAGAGCTGGAACAAAGGCTCACACAGCAGGGAAGGCACTGGGACCAGTTCATTGCTGCTGTTCCACAGGATCCAGAGGAGACCCAGGGAGGAGGGAGCTGATCCTGCTCAGATTGTGTCCCACAGAGTCACAAAATCAAGTTAGAGCAGCCCTGTCCTCTTTAAAGCTTTCCTTAAGCAATGGGCTGAGTCAGGGGTGAAAGTGAAACAGGACTAAAGCTTTGACCCCAACCCTGAAACCTGTGAAAAGCAACTTAAAAATCCACTTCCCTTTCACAAAACACTGATATTCCTTTCTCCTTTCCCCAAAGGGCAAAGAATGACTCTCACAGTTGTTTTGTTTTGGTTTTTGTAGCAGAAAACAAGAGAGCCAAATTCCAGACTGATCTGGCTCCTCCTTCTGGCTGGAAACAAAAATCCTGTTGTTCCACCAAAGGGGGGGAAAAAAAAAAACAAAACAAAAACCCCAAACCAAATCAACCCCCAAGCTCTCCATGAAAGCTCCAGCAGAAGTCAGGAACATCAGGGAGCTCTAATCCCACCCCACAGCTCTACCAGCCTGATGGAGGAGGCACCAGGGTGTGGGAGCATCGAGGGGTAGGACGGTGGGGATGGATGGAGATGAGAGATCTCTGAAGCCAGGTCTGGAATTTGGGGTTATTGCAAAGGGCCCTGCTGGGAGCTGCCAGGCACAGCTCAGAGCAGGGCTGAGAGAAGAGAGGGGTAAAGGGAAAGAAGGCAAGAGTGTGGTAAAGAGGACGAGACAGAGAGAGGATGAGAGGATAAGAGAGCGAGGTTCCTGTTCCAATACCATAAATCTTCTTCTGTGTTGAATACTCTGATTCTCACTAACCAATCTAGTCCAAGGTACAAATCCTACAGCATTTCCATACAGCCTATAAAAATCACTACATTACCATCCTGTGTTACATTTTAAACCCTAAAAACTCCTCTTTGGGCCGTTCTGCCAAGCTGTAGGGTCTGCTCTGAGCCTTGGAGCTGTCTGCAAGCAGAGGGTGTTGTTCCATCAAAAGGGGATCACCTTCAGCCAGCCACACCATTGTTTTCCAGTTGTTCAGTAACTGAGGGATCTCAAAACTTGCTTTCATTTCAATCTCACTTATAGTTTCCATATTCTCAAAATCTTTTGCCAGACAATCATATTTATCAGGCTTTCCTGTTTCATCTTCCCCAACACCAGGGGAGCTCTGCACATCCCTGGGCACAGGGCAGGGGCTGTGCCACCCTGCTCCCTGCATTTCTGCCCCAACAATGCCCAGCAGGCTGAATTGGCAGCTCCAGGCACCCCCACACAGCCTCTCCCCCACACCTTTGCTTCTCACAGCTTGTGACAACAGAGATTATTCCTTGCTGGAAGAATGTGGCATTGTTGACATTAAAAAAAAGGCAAAACAGGCCTTTGCTTTGCTTGAACAGCACAGGCTCTCTTGATCAGCTGTCGGAGGTGCCTCAGCTGTACAAAGCATTTAAACCTGTCTAACATCAAAAAGTAAGGTAAGACAAGTCACTTTGATGCTTCAGAGCACATGCCTAACATGATTATTGCAGCATCTTCCTGGTGATAATAGAATTATGCAAAGGAGGCCTTGACCCATTAATGCTTTTACCTTTCTTAGGATTTCTCTGCCTGTTCCCTCCTTCCCCAGCAGCAGAAATGCTGGCTCAAGCAGAGAGCTGAACAAAGGCTGCCAGGGACAGGAGTCACCTGCGAACAGCTTTTGGTGTTTCTTGCAGTTTTCGTAGTGCAAAATGCCCTGGCACTGCACAAAATCTGCTTAATATCAGAACACAGGGGCCCAGGTATGTGTGGTTCTTTAAAGCAGGGCAAAGCATAAGGAAGGAAAAGGGATGTGACACTCTGTGGGACAGAATTCCAGCTGGGAATGAGGGAAGGTTCAGAGACCCTGCAGGATCTCAGTGTGAGGATCCTGAGCACTCAGAGGCTGCAAACTCTGCCCAGGCTTTTCCTTCTGAATTATAAACTCTGTGTTTCCAGAGATTAAAATTCAGAATTTCCCTGTGCTGAGGGCTGGCCTCAGACACTGCTGCTTGGCCAGGAGGGTAAACAGATCCCCCTGCACAAATCCTCAGCTAAGTTTGCATTTCCAGGGGTGCTTTTAGGCCAAAAATCTCTTAACAGGAGCTCAGCTGACTGCCTTGGCTGCAGCTCAGGCCTGCAAAGGGCTGGCTGGGGGAAGGCTGAACACTTCCTCTGTGCATGGTTCACTGGGTCCTGCTTGCAATCTGTCCTCAAGTGCAAAAGCACCAGGAGTTTGTTCCAGGGAGGATGAGTCCAGCACAAGGAACAGCCAGACCTGGATCCAAATCCCAAAGCTCCAAAACCTCCCAAAGCTCCCAAAGCTCCCAAACTTCCCAAACCTCACAAACTCCAAAGCTCCCAAAGCTCCCAAAGCTCCCAAACTTTCCAAAGCTCCCAGAGCTCCCAAAGCTCCCCAGCACAGCCACGTTTCCATCTGCAGCTTTGGGCCAAGGCTCTGCTCATGCTTCTCCCTGGTGTTGGGCACCTGAGTGCCCCGTGCTGAGCCAGCCCTGGCTGTTTCAGTGGTCAGGGACAGAGCTCTGTGTCCTGTGGGCAGGGCTGGGGTGGAGATGGACACCTCAGCCAGATGTGCTGGGATGGGATAGAGAACACCCCATACCTCATCCAGATGTGGTGGGATGGAGATGGAGATGGACACCTCAGCCAGATGTGCTGGGATGGGATAGAGAACACCCCATACCTCATCCAGATGTGGTGGGATGGAGATGGAGATGGACACGTCAGCCAGATGTGCAGCTTTGGGATGGAGATGGACACCTCAGCCAGATGTGCAGCTTTGGGATGGAGATGGACACCTCAGCCAGATGTGCAGGGCTGGGATGGAGAACACCCCACACCTCACCCAGCTGTGCAGATTTGGGATGGAGAACACCCCACACCTCACCCAGCTGTGCTGGGATGGAGATGGACACCCCACACCTCATCCAGCTGTGCAGGGCTGGGATGGAGAACACCCCACACCTCATCCAGCTGTGCAGGGCTGGCACCAGAGCCAGCCTCTGCCTCTGCCACCCTCTGCTCTTTTATTTTTCCTCACCAGCCCAGCCCTGCCCATTCCCCTGGGCACGAAACCTCCTGGAACATCCCCTGCAAACAAAGCCTTTCTTCCCCCATTTCGCTGTCCAAACCAGCAAAAAAGGAGCAGGACCTTCTCCCCGAGCTTTGGGAATCTGTTAATTGGCTCCCCAGTAAAATTACAGCACCTCTGCAGCCTGATAATGATTGTAAATGACAGGGACTATCAGGTTTACCTTGTGATGTCCCTGGGGAGCTTGCAGTTAGTTTAGTCTGAGCTCTGCGTCAGCTGTTTGGGTTCCTTTCTTCTCAGCATGTGGGATCTGGACTCAAGCTGCAGCCTTTCAAACCTAATTAGTGTTAGGGGAAAGAGAGGGAGAAAAAACACCAAACACCATCACTCTCCTCCCTCAGCTGACTCAGTAATGTGCAGGCAGGGCCTGATTTATGGGACAAGTTCAGGGTTTGTTTTTTTTTGTTTGTGTTTTTTTCATGCTTATCAATCCAGTCTTTGGCTCAAGCTGCAAAAACCCTGAATTTTGGTTTCTGGAATGGTTTCATTTTGCTCAGGAATGGGACACACACATGTCAAGCAGAGCTAATTTGGCTCTGGAGCAGCTGCTGAAGGATGGGATGAATGTTTTGATTGCTCAGAGTCTTTAAACCAAGACTCAATGTCTCCCTAGGAGAGCTGGAGCTGCACCATCACTGAAATCCTGACATGGGCAGAATCAGTGGTGAGAGCAGGTGAGAGGAGAAGAACTCCCTGAAATAAATCCCACCAGGACTCTTCCATCTCTCCCTGCAGTTGCCACATTCTGCAAACATCTCTCTGTGCCCTTGCTTCAGTCAGTATTTTTTGGAGAAAACTCAAAACTTCAAACTCAGATCAAAGGCAAAACAAGGCCTGGAGTGCCACACTCCTTCTTTGTCTCTCTCCTTTTTGCCATATTCTGAAAACATCTCTCTGTGCCCTTGTCTGTGACTGTGGTCACCAGGGTTCTTGGATGAGGGAAGAGACGAGGATCTGACTCCATGTTTCAGAAGGCTTGATTGATTATTTTATGATATATATTACATTAAAACTATACTAAAAGAATAGAAGAAAGGATTTCATCAGAAGGCCAGCTAAGAATAGAAAAAGAAAGGATAGCAAAGCTTCTGTGTCAGCCAGAGAGTCCGAGCCAGCTGACTGTGATTGGCTGTTAATTAGAAACAACCAAAATGGGCCAATCACAGATGCGCCTGTTGCATTCCACAGCAGCAGATAACCATTGGTTACCTTTTGTTCCTGAGGCCTCTCAGCTTCTCAGGAGGAAAAAAGCAGAATATTAGTGAAGTTATCACAGGGTGGAAAAGTAGATTTTAGGGGTTTTGTTATGGGGGTTCAGGAGGCAAGATGGAGGGAACTGGGTGTGTCCAGCCTTTCTCCTTCTTCTTCTTGGCCTCCATCATCTGCTGTGATGGTGGCACTTTTGGATTGGTTTAGAGTAGAAGCTCACTGTGTAACATAGGTGATAGGTGTTGGGAAGTAATTGTAAATATTGTACATGTAGTTTTTAGTATAAAGACATAACACTGTCCCAGGGGCAGGCAGAGTGACTGGAATTGTCCTGCTGGACGGACCTTGGCAGGACAGGAGAAAAATTTTTTATAGATAAGATACAATAAACAACCTTGAGACTGAGAAATGAAGAGCCCTGACTCCTTCTTCGAGCTCCAGGCTGGGAAAGAGACTTTGGAACTTTTCTCGGGGTCACTCTGACCAGCAGAGATCCTGACACCCGAGCTGGGGAAGAAGGGTGTCACTAAATCCCTTAGGCTGATCCCAAATCCTCTTAGCAACATCTGCCCCCATTGTTGGGCACAGGCCTGTAATGCTGTTAGAGTAATTCCCAGGCTTTCAAAGGCAGCAGTGGTACAGCTGAGGGGGGAATCTGCACTTTACATATTTAACAGAAGCGTGCTGAGCTCTTTAACATATCATTGCTGTACTTTTTGACATCAAAAGGATTGCATTTCCATACTTGGGTGAATTAATAGGATTTGCATGTCACCCTCATTCTCTACTTCCTTTGCTGAGTTACACTGCAGGGATTTGAAAGGTGGGGAGGCTGTGGAGGTGTGCTGTGTGTGTGTGAGCCCTCAGGAATGACACACGGCAGCTCTGGGGAGGGTTTGGAGGCACTTTGAAGGAGCAGCATGTGTGTGACGTGCCCAGGAGATGTGTCCTTCCTCTGGTGGCAGCTGCACTGCTGGGAACCCCTCTGCACAGAGAGCCAGGCCAAAATCTGCTCCCATCACCCAGCAGCTGCCCAGTGTCACCCACCCTGAGGTGGTGCTGAGCTTCCAGAGCTGGGACTGCAGGGCCAGGAACACAGAGCTGGATCGGGGGGAATCCAGGGCTCATTTGGGCTCAGGGACCTACAGCTGGATCAGGAGGAATTCAGGGCTGGAATTGGGGGAAGTCAGGGTTCATTTGGGATCAGGGACCCAGGAATGGGTCAGGGGGAATTCAGGGCTGGATCAGGGGGGATTCAGGGCTGGAATTGGGGGAATCCAGGGCTCATTTGGGCTCAGGAACCCAGGGCTGCATCAAGAGGAATTCAGGGCTGGATCAGGGGGAATTCAGGGCTCATTTGGGCTCAGGGACCTACAGCTGGATCAGGAGGAATTCAGGGCTGGAATTGGGGGAAGTCAGGGTTCATTTGGGATCAGGGACCCAGGAATGGGTCAGGGGGAATTCAGGGCTGGATCAGGGGGGATTCAGGGCTGGAATTGGGGGAATTCAGGGCTCATTTGGGCTCAGGAACCCAGGGCTGCATCAAGAGGAATTCAGGGCTGGATCAGGGGGAATTCAGGGCTCATTTGGGCTCAGGGACCTACAGCTGGATCAGGAGGAATTCAGGGCCGGAATTGGGGGAATTCAGGGTTCATTTGGGATCAGGGACCCAGGAATGGGTCAGGGGGAATTCAGGGCTGGATCAGGGGGGATTCAGGGCTGGAATTGGGGGAATTCAGGGCTCATTTGGGCTCAGGAGGAATTCAGGGCTCATTTGGGTTCAGGAACCCAGGGCTGCATCAGGGGGAATTCGGGGCTCTCTGGAGGACCTGGGCCATGGCACTGTGCTCACTGAGATGCTCTCTGCCCATGCAGCCCCTGGGAGCTCTTGGATCAATTGGCAATTCTGCTGCCTCTCTGAGAGTGAACATTTCACCCCAGCTCACCTTATGCCACCCAAACTCCTCTCTGGTCTGGTTTCAGCTTTCACTTGGAGCCAGCAGTGCAGCTCCTGAGAAGTGTCCTGAGAAATTCCCAGTGACAGAGGAGGGAATTCTGAGCTGCTGGGGGCTCCCTCCCTGCTGTCCCTCCATTCACAGCCTCTGTCCCTGCACTGCTGGCACAAACATTGGATTTCTGCCTGGATTTCAACCCGGAGTGCCCATCCTCTGCAGCAGGGCTGAGTGCTGCCCATTCCTGGCAGGCTCAGGACAGTTCCTGAGGGACATTTGATGCTCTCAGGCAGGCCGTGCTCTGTCTGGAGCTGCTCATTAATTACCCTGGGGCTGATTGACATATCAGTGAGCAGCAGCAATGCAATCCTCTCCTCGCACTGCAGCCTTCCCAGAACAGCCTAACAGGACCTGGCACCCTTGTCCTGGGCAGTCACACCTTGCTTGGTGTTTGTCCAGTGACAGTGCCACTGTCCCCTGGTCTGAACTGGGGCACAGAAGGGGAGGAATGGGTCAGAACTCATGGACCCTGTCACTATCCTATTTTCTGGAAAAATCCCCTTGCCCAGGATTCTTCTCCTGAGAAAAATCTGGAAGCTGAGAAGCCTCAGAGAAAAAAATGAAAACAATAATTATCTCATTTGCTTCTCCTGTATTTTGCTGCTTTGGGATGTGGTTGGAGAGTATTACCCACAGGTGATTGTTTTATTGGTTTCATGTGAATTGTTTTGACTCTTTGGCCAATCAGTGCCAAGCTGTGTCAAGCTCTAGAAGGAGTCACAAGTTTTCATTATTATCTTTTTAGCCTTCTGTCTGTATCCTTTCTGTATTCTTTAGTATAGTTTAGTATAGCATTCTTTAATATAATATACATAATAAAATAATAAATTAACCTTCTGAGAACATGGAGTCAGATTCATCATTTCCTTCCTGCCACAGGGCACCCCACAAACACAAGAGTACCCATTTTCCCTGAGGGGCTGCAGGGAAACTCCTGGGCTGCAGCCGCAGCACAGGGGCCTTATTGCACCTTTCTGCTCCCCACAGGATCTGCAGCATTCCTGTTTCCTCACAGACCACCCTGCTGCTTCTCTCCTGACTCCTCGTGGCAAGGGTTTCCTAGATCCTGGTCCATTGTTTCTGAGAAATCTCCATTTCTGACCTGCCTCTGAGCCCTGAGAGCTTTCCACCAGCTCAGAAACTCCTGAAATGTGGAACTGTGGTCAGCTCAATGGGGCTTGTGCTGAGCTTGGCAATTAATGGTCCTGGCATGAGCCTGGTTAATTGTGAGACTCCCCCCAGCCTCCATGGGGAAGGTATAAAGGGTCTGAGGGTCTCCTCTGGCTGGGTCAGAGCCAGCAAGAGCCCTGAGGAGTGCCAGGCCCTACTCATCCCTCTGGGAAATGCCAAGCTCTGCCCTTTCAGCTTGTTCTGAGCTGCGGGCACAGCGCTGAGCGTTTGTCCTGGGCAAGTTCCACCAGAGGGATTGGTGGAAAGCTTGTTCAATCTCTCCAGCTGCCTTTTTTCAGCTGTTTGCTGCTTCCAGGTCTGAAATTCCTGGGGTTCCTTTGCCTCCCAGCCCATCCCTGTGCATGTGACCACATTTCTGTGCGGCTCAGGGCTGCAGCAGGGCAGGCATCCATGAGCTCGGGACTGGGCTCAATTTGTTGTTCTGTCAGAGATCTGACGGGGCTGAAACCCAAACTGTGTCAACAAGAGTGCAGATGTTTTCCCTCTGCTGACACACCACATCCTGCAGGGAGCTCCCAGGGCTGCCTGGAGGTGCCAGCTCCACTCTCAGGCTCTGTTCAGAGGGGCTGGGGTGTCGCAGACATCTTTTATGAAAAATCCTTTCCTTAGGATTTTTCCTCCTGAGAAGCTGGGAGGCCTCAGGAACAGAATGCAAACAATGGTTATCTGCTGCTGTGGGATGCAACAGGTGCATCTGTGATTGGTCTCGTGTGGTTGTTTCTAATTAATGGCCAATCACAGTCAGCTGGCTCAGACAGAGAGTCCAAGCCACAAACCTTTGTTATCATTCTTTCCCATTCCATTCTTAACTAGCCTTCTGATGAAACCTTTTCTTCTATTCTTTTAGTATAGTTTTAATGTAATATATATCATAAAATAATAAATGAAGCCTTCGGAAACATGGAGTCGGATCCTCATCTCTTCCCTCATCCTCAAACCCCCGTGAACACGGTCACAGTGGGGTCTCCTCAAAGGGGCTGGGGGCTCTGCTCTGCTGCCAGGCAGCTCTGGGGATGTTCAGATTGGGGATGTTCAGCTAAACTTGGGGCAGCAGCTGAGGCTAGGATAGATCCTTGTTGGGCTTCCCTGGACAGTACCAGGGGGTTTGGGTGCTGCTCACTGCCTGGATTCCCTTTCCTTGTGTCAATATTTGTGCTGTGGAACAGTACACAGCCCTTCTACCTGAAATTTCACCAACTGGCAGGGTGCTATTACAAAAGATTACTTAATTGCAGATTACTACTGTACATTTGAATCTCAGTATCTTATTAAGCTGTCAGCTTTAATTACCATTATGTGTTTAGATTATGCCACAGATTATTTAGTTCTGTGCCTAGGTTTGCCAACCTGTTTGCTTTGTGACATGACAGGGGGGTAATTACAGCATTACTGCAAAACCAAAATTTTTCCATGGGAAAGATGAGAAGCCCTTGGCAGCAGCAGTGACCCCACAAGTGCTCATTCCTGCAGGGTTTGCCCTGTTCTGGTCTGGTTCTCTCAGAGCTGCCTGTTCCCCACCCTGGGGGGAAGGGTTGTGCTCAGCTGGGGTTTGTGGGGTGTGAAATGTTCTCACTGCCACCCTAAAATGGGGTTGGTCACACTGCAGCGTTAAACTGGGGATGTTCACATTGCCACCCTAAACCTAAACTGGGGATGTTCACATTGCCACCCTAAACCTAAACTGGGGATGGTCACAGTGCCACCCTAAACCTAAACTGGGGATGGTCACAGTGCCACCCTAAACCTAAACTGGGGATGGTCACAGTGCCACCCTAAACCTAAACTGGGGATGGTCACAGTGCCACCCTAAACTGGGGATGGTCACAGTGCCACCCTAAACCTAAACTGGGGATGGTCACAGTGCCACCCTAAACTGGGGATGGTCACAGTGCCACCCTAAACCTAAACTGGGGATGGTCACAGTGCCACCCTAAACTGGGGATGGTCACAGTGCCACCCTAAACCTAAACTGGGGATGGTCACAGTGCCACCCTAAATTGGGGATGGTCACATTGCCACCCTAAACCTAAACTGGGGATGGTCACAGTGCCACCCTAAACTGGAGATTTTCAGGCTGCCTCCCTAAACCTAAACTGGAGATGTTCACATTGCAACCCGAAACTAGAAATGGATTTTCACACTGCCACCCTAAACTGGGATGGTCACACTGCCTCCCTAAACTGGGGACTGTGACCGTGCTCACAGGGGTTTTGGATGAGGGAAGAGATGAGGATCTGACTCCATGTCTCAGAAAGCTTGATTTATTATTTTATGATATATATTACATTAAAACTATACTAAAAGAATAGAAGAATGGGTTTCATCAGAAGGCTTGGACTCTCTGTTGGAGACAGAAGCTTTTGTTATCATTCTTTTCGATTCTTAGCCAGCCTTCTGATGAAACCCATTCTTCTATTCTTTTAGTATAGTTTTAATGTAATATATATCATAAAATAATAAATCAAGCTTTCTGAGACATGGAGTCAGATCCTCATCTCTTCCCTCATGCTAAGACCCCTGTGAACACCATCACAGACCCAGAGCCAGGCAGAGCTGCCACCCCTGAGAGGAACAGGGCAGGCAGCTGGGGAGGGGCTGGGGGACAGAACCTCATGTTCTGCACTCCAGGCACTGCAGTTCTGATAAAACAAAACCCCCCGGAGCAGCACGGCCATGGAAGGGCTGAAATCTTGCTGCCCTGAGTGTTTTTTCCACCCCCAGCTGCAAAGATGCAGGGCAGGCTGTAAGGTACAGCATCTGTATCTGTCACTGCAGATGGAGAGACATAAATTACAGGTATAAAAATCCATACTATTACTTCGTCTCTGGATACCATCAGAAGAGCTCTATAGATCTTTATATTTATGTAGCAATAAATACATTAGATAAAAGTAATCTATTCAAGTCACAATTACCTCTTACTCAAATATACCTTGTAACGAATTTGTCTCCTGTTCTGATGGTATATGCTGTGTATTGATATTATTTTGTCTGGTTATTATTAAAAAAACCCTGTCTCTGCCTCACTCTAATCTTTTCCTTGGCATGGCCATTGTTTTAAAAGCCTAGAATGATAATAAAGTATAGGGAAAACACTTAGGAGAGCCATCCATTTCTCAGCCCGTCCTCAGTTAATTAATACTCCACATTCTCCAGAGGAGAAATCTCAGCTCCTTCGCCAAATTAAGGAAGGAAGAGATGCCATAAATATTCTGCTGGGCTGGAGTTGCTTTTGCTTCCATTGCAGTTCTGAGCTCAGCAAACCCTCCCTTGTAACCTCGAGGAAAAAGGGATTATTTTTCTCTTGCTGGGTCTCGGGTTTTTGGTTGATAATTGCTGCCCTGATGTGCAGGATGTCTCCACTCCAGCCCGCACAACTGAAGAACGAATCTGGACTCTTCACTTTTCAGTCTTGAGATTGTTTATTAATTCTTATCTATAAAATTTTCTCTCTGCCCAGCCGAGATGTGCTCAGCAGGGCAGCCACAGGCACTCTGTGTTGTCCTTTTATACTACAAACTACGTGTAACATATTTACACTTAATTCCCAATACCCATCACCTGTGTTAGACAGTGCACATCTACTCTAAACCAACCCCAAAGTGCCAACATCACTGCAGAAAATGGAGAACAAGGAGAAGAAGGGCTGGACACACTCAGATTCCTCCATCTTGTCCCCATAAACCCCATACCAAAAATCCTAAAATCTACATTTTCACCCTGTGATCATTTTATTATTACACCATTCAAACTTGTGTGACTTTCACATCCTCATACAAAGTTGGCAACTTGCTCCAGGGGTCACAATCAAATCCCCAGGTGCTCTGGGCTGTGTGCCAGGGTCTCTGAGCACCCTGATGGGGTCCTCAGCAACTCTGGACACCCAGAGGGATGTGCTGAGTTCCGACAGTGTGCCCTACAGCGAGAAAATTTCATCCCTGTTGGCTGCAAAGATCAGAAATTAGAACAAGGCAGCAGCACCACTTGAATGCCAGGAGCTCAGTAATGACTTTGGCCTGGTGGTTTTTTCCTGGCTAATTCCCTACAACGTTGCCTCCTTGGCAGTTTTATTTCCCAAAGAGAAAGCAGGGACTTTGTCAGGGAGAAGTTTCCTGATGAGAGATTAGAATCATAACCAAATTAAATGATTGTCTCTGACTAATTAGATTAGTTTAAATTGAATAATGAAACCTTTAGCTGTATTTAATGTAACATGCCTGAAGTCCAACGATTATTCTGCTGAATGAAGCTAAACAATTAAAAACACAATCTATTTTATAGCTTATTTTATAGGAACAATTGGAAAAACTATTACTGCTGAAATCTGCAGAGGAAATGCACAATTACAAGCCTAAGAGGAGCAGCCAGAGCAGGGAATGTGCAGTAAGGCCAGGTGAGGCACCAGGAAGGATTCAGGCCTTCCTCCCAAAACACTGCCCAGCTCTGGCATTTATGGCTGAGGTCAAGGGGGAAAAAACCACTGGAATTCCCAAACATCTTGGTCAATGTTGAAATTAAAAAAAACCCATAAATATTTAATGTATCACGTAAAAAGAGAGGATAATTTTGTGACACGTTTTCATGGCTTGTTCTTTGCATGGCTATCAAGGAGGGACTCTGTAATGTAAATCCTTTATCCATCCATCCATCCATCCATCCATCCATCCATCCATCCATCCATCATCCATCCATCATCCATCCATCCATCCATCCATCCATCCATCCATCCATCCATCATCCATCCATCCATCCATCCATCATCCATCCATCCATCTATCCATCCATCTATCATCCATCCATCCATCCATCATCCATCCATCCATCCATCCATCCATCCATCCATCCATCCATCCATCCATTATCCATCCATCATCCATCCATCCATCATCCATCTATCCATCCATTCATCCATCCATCCATCCATCCATCCATCCATCCATCCATCCATCCATCCATCATCCATCCACTGGGAGCTGGGACACACCAATGAGAGCTGGGACACACCAGTAAGAGCTGGGACACTCCACTGGGAGCTGGGACACACCAGTGGGAAGAGGGACACACCAGCACTTGGGAGCTGAGACACTCCAGCACTCAGGAGCTCTTCCCTCATGTAAACCTGCCTGTAAGATCCTCTCCAAACATCCCCCCTGAGCTGCCAGAGCTGAGCTCCCAGCCTGTTGGGCTATCTGCCCGTTTGTGGTGACTAATCCTGTTTTGGAGGTTGCTGGGCAATAGGGCCCTTTTATTTGCTGGGGAGGAAGCTGCAGCATTTCAAGCAGCATGAATTCCAGCCTGCTACAAAGTCTCCCAGCTGGCAGAACAGCTTGAACATTCTGTATTTTTGATGAAATCTTTGATCACCTCGTTGCAAGATCTGGTTGCCTACTCTCAGCTCCCTGGCAGCTCTGAGCACAACCTGCCATTTCGAGATGGGGTTTGTTCTTTTACGGATTAGGAGCATTAAATAAATAAACCAAACTGTCTCTGAGATCTCCTGATCAATAATGGCATGGGCCCAGGGCACACAGAACTGAGGAGTGGAAAGGTGTCAGGCAGAGCCTCCTGTGCTCATCTCCTGGGGGAAGGTGTCTTGTAGGAGTGTTGGGGGGTGGGATGGTGGGGATGGATGGAGATGAGAGATCTCTGCGGCCAGGTCATGGAATTTGGGGTTTATTGCAAAGGGCCTGGGTGCAGGGCCCTGCTGGGAGCTGCCAGGCACAGCTCAGAGCAGGCCCCAAAGAGGGAGAGAAGGGAGAGAGAGGTAAAGAGAGAGAAAGAAAGAGCATGGTAAAGAGGATGAGAGAGCAAGGTTCTCATTACAGTACAATAAATCTTCTTCTGGTCATGGAATTTGGGGTTATTGCAAAGGGCCAAGTGCAGGCCTTGTTTGGAGCTGCCAGGTACAGCTCGGAGGAGGCCTGAGAGAAGAGAGGGGGAGAGAGGATGAGAGGGTAAGAGAGTAAAAGCATAAGAGAGTAAAAGGGGTAAGAGCATAGAAAAGTAAGAGCTCAGAGGTAAGAGCTAAGAGAGTGAAGTTTTCGTTACAATACAATGAATCTTCTTCTGTGTTGAATATTCTGATTCTCACCAACCAATCCAGTACAAGATACAAATCCTACAGCATTTCCATACAGCCTATAAGAATCATTACATTACCATCCTGTGTTACATTTTAAACCCTAAAACCTCCTCTTTGGGCCCTTCTGCCAAGCTGTAGGGTCTGCTCTGAGCCTTGGAGCTGTCTGCAAGCAGAGGGTGTTGTTCCATCAAAAGGGGATCACCTTCAGCCAGCCACACCATTGTTTTCCAGTTGTTCAGTAACTGCGGGATCTCAAAGCTTACTTTCATTTCAATCTCACTTATAGTTTCCATATTCTCCAAATATTTTGCCAGGCAATCATATTTATAAGGCTTTCCTGTTTCATCTTCCCCAACAGCTCCTGCCCTGCTCTGGTTGAGCACAGAAGGCATCGCTGATCCCTCGTTACCTTGGAGATCTCTCTGTTCCCAGGTTACCACCAAAACCACGACGAAATACGGCCTTCGAGTGAGTGGTGAGGGCTCCAGCCTGTTCCAGAGGATGAGGAGGAAGGGTTTGGATGGGCAGCAAGACCCCAAAACCAGCAGAGCCTGGTGCAGCGGAGCAGCTCCTCACTACAAGAGCAGCCCTGCAGGGCTCAGGACAATTCTGCTGTCCCTGTGATGTCCTTGGCCATCAGACCATGGGAACAGCCCTGCAGAGTCCAGGAAGGCCCTGCTGTCCCTCCTTGGCCACCAGACCCAGGGCACAGCGAGGAGCTGCCCAGCCCAGAGCAGCCCCTCAGCAGCTGCAGCTCAGATCCCATCCCAGCTGCTGCTGAGGTGCCCTCCCTGTCAGCATGGCAGCTTTCCTGTCTGTGGCAGCGAGGAAAAATGAGCTTGTGTGAGTCACACATTACCCATGCCAGCGTAGGGAAAGGGTTGTGTGGTGCAGGAATTCCTTTGTCAATGTCAGCTGAGACAAACACGAGGAAAAATATACTGCAAAGTGTTTCCTTGAGTTATTGTATCAGCTGGGATGTTTACTGCTGCTTGGACTCAGTCCCGAGGATTATTTTAAATAATGAGCTCTTCGGTGGGGACCTTCATTGAGGCAATATTTATATAAACACAGGCTTGATTAAGAGCAAAGAGAAGCCAGCAGGAATTTTCCCCCTGTCTTCAGAGACTTTAAATTACATCCACGTAGCAGGACGTTGTGAGAGGCCAATTTCAGATTCCTGTGCTGTGGTTGTGAGCAGCAGCAGGAGCAGCAAGAATGGAACACCAGTCTCAGTCAGGGGCTGCTCTGGCCATTGAAGGGATTGGTGCAGAGATAAATTCTTGGGGAAGTCACCAGGTCAAAGGAGCAGCTCCTATCCCTGCTGTTCCCTTCTGCCTCTTGCAGGGTTCCTCTTTTATTTTTTATTTTTATTTTATTTTTATCCCAATGACAGGACGCCTGTCATTGGAAGGAATGAATGAATCTGACTCCATGTTCTTAGAAGGCTAATTTATTATTATCTATATTATATTAAAAATACTAAACTAAATTAAAGAATACAGCGCCTGTCCCTGCTGTTCCCTTCTTCCCCTTGCAGGGTTCCTTTTTTATTTTTTATTTTTATTTTATTTTTTCCCAACGATGGGATGCCTGTTGTTGGAAGGAATGAATGAATCTGACTCCATGTTCTTAGAAGTCTAATTTATTATTTTATGAAATTATTATTATTCTATGTATTATTTTATATATTTTATGTATTACATTATGTACCATTATTTTATGTATTTATTTATATGATATAATAATATTATTAAAATTATTTTATAATTTTATTATATTATTATATTTTATTAAAGAATACTAAATGAAACTATACTAAAGAATACAGAAAGCATACAGACAGAAGACTAAAATATAATAATGTAAAACTCGTGATGCCTTCCGGAGTCCCAACACAGCTTGGCTGTGATTGACCAAAGAATCAAAAACAATTCACATGAAACCAATGAAAAAATCACCTGTTGGATAAACAATCTCCAAACACATTCCAAAGCTGCAAAACACAGGAGAAGCAAATCAGATAATTATTGTTTTCATTTTTCTCTGAGGCTTCTCGGCTTCCCAGGAGAAAATCCTGGGCAAAGAGGATTTCTCAGGAAATGTGATGGTGCCACGTTCCTGTACAGGCTCCACAGGCAAACAGCTTCTCACCAAGCAGGATTTGGCAGAGCTGTGAATCACCCATCCCTCAGCACAAGGAAAGGTAAATTTGCATTCCTGACAAGGAGCAGGGAGAGGCTGCCAAGTGGTTCCCCCGAATTCAGCAAACTGGGAGCAAGCTGGACCCCAAAATGCATCCCAGAAATCTCCAGCAGTCATTGGTGCCCTCCTCACACAGCAAATCCCAGCCCACCATGGATCCCGTGGCGTTTTGACGAGTCAAGCCTCTCCTCACGAGCTCCTTCCCCACTCAGCTCTCCCAATCAATCAGTGGATGCCTCCTGATCACAATAAAGCCATCAGCTCTGCACACAGCCTGTCAGCGATGACAGCTCCTCCTTCAATGCTGTGGGAATGCACAGCCTTGGGAGGAGGCACCTGTTGGATCCCAAAAGTGGGAGAGAGAGGGAAGAGACTGCAGGAACCTCTCTTGGTGGCGGCCAAGCCCAGCCCTGAACAGCCCCTCTTTTGAAATTAATTTAATTGAATTTTTAAAATTTTTTAAAATTAATTTCCTTCTGCCTCACACTCCACAAATTCCAGCTCTTTTCAGCCGCTTCCCTCAGCCGTGACCTAGTACAAAGCAGTCACTCACATTTCCATGAATCAGAGGAGATAATGCAGCTCTCAGCTACGCTAAAAGATGGCCAGACACATCCAAGATGTTTCAAACTTCATTTGAGGACTAACATAAGTGATTAACAGTTGTCTGTAGCATTAAGAGGCAGGGAGTGGAAGTCCTTTTATCAAATTGTGAGCTGCCAACAAATTCCTGCTGACAAGCGATCTTTAAATGCTTCATAATGCCTCTGCAAAGCCCTAAGGCTTTGTTGGATCCCTCGCCTGCAGCCTCCCGACGTCAGCTCTTCCTCCTTGCCACAGAAAACGTGGCCAGAGCAAGCCTTGGTGTCACTCTGAGGGTTGGGGTTTGGGTTCCTCTGAGCTCCAGCCAGGAACAGCAGTGATTTCTCCAAAATCAGGGCTGGGTGGGTGTCCTGAAGCTGCCCCAGAGGGGTGGTGGGGTCAGAGCTGACTCACAAAGCCCCTCAGAGCAAGCAGGGTCTCGGGGTGAGGCTGCACTGAGCCCAAAAGTGCAGCCAGGTGAGGGGGCAGTGGGGACAAAACCCTGTGAAGATCTGTCCCCACATCCACAGCCAGGTGAGGGGGCAGTGAGGGCAAAGCCCTGTAGGAACCTGAACCCAAAACCTCAGCCAGGTGAGGGCAGAGCCCTGTGAGGATCTGGCCCCAGACCCGGCCAGGTGAGGGCAAAGCCCTGTGAGGATCTGTCCCCAGACATGACCAGGTGAGGGCAAAACCCTGTGAGTATCTGACCCCAAACCCAGCCAGGTGAGGGCAGAGCCCTGTGAGGATCTGTTCCCAAATGCAACCAGGTGAGAGCAAACCCCTGTGGGTGCCTGACTGACACCAAATCCAGCCAGGTAAGGGCAGAACCCTGTGAGGATCTGACCCCAAACTCAGCCAGGTGAGGGCAGAGCCCTGTGAGGATCTGTTCCCAAATGCAACCAGGTGAGAGCAAACCCCTGTGGGTGCCTGACTGACACCAAATCCAGCCAGGTAAGGGCAGAACCCTGTGAGGATCTGACCCCAAACTCAGCCAGGTGAGGGCAAACCCCTGTGGGTGCCTGACTGACCCCAAATCCAGCCAGGTGAGGACAGAGCCCTGTGAGGATCTGACCCCAAACTCAGCCAGGTGAGGGCAAAACCCTGTGAGGATTTGACTCCAAATGCAGCCAGGTGAGGACAGAGCCCTGTGAGGATCTGACCCCAAACCCAACCAGGTGAGGGCAGAGCCCTGTGAGGATTTGACCCCAAACCCAACCAGGTGAAGACAGAGCCCTGTGAGGATCTGACCCCAAACGCAGCCAGGTGAGGGCAGAGCCCTGTGGGTGCCTGCCCCACGGCTGGGGCTCCACCAGCCCAAACCCCAACTCCTTCCCTGTCTGGGCATGGTTGAACTCCCTGCCTGCTCTGTTCCCACCCCAATCTGGGAATCCTCTCCCTGTTCCTGCCTCCAGCTCCCCTTGCCCCATGGCAGGAGTGGGGTTTCACACCCACACACCCCAAAGAACTCTGGCTGTGCTCTGGAGCCCCCTGCCCTCACCCAGCCCTGCCCTGGTGGGATTTGGGGCTTGGCTGGGCTTGGCTGACTCCTCCTCCTGGATGGAACCACTCCAAAGCATCCCAGAGCCTCCCCTGCCTCACAAGGTTTAATTACTCGGCACAGAGGTATTACGTGTTGCTGCAAAATATTCTAATTTAGAGTATTCCGTCCCATAATTAACAAATACGTCAGGCAACAAGTAAAACCAATCTTAAAAATGAGTAGTTAAATTTTTCTTAATTACATCCACTGAACCGAATCTGCCCCTGAGCAATGCACATGTAATCCCAGTGAAGTCGGTGCAGTTGCACAGAAAACACTAAAATAAAAATAGTCTGTAGTTATCATCTGTACTGCAGCAATCCTTCCAGCCCCCCACCAAGGTTAGGGACTCCAGCTTTGTTTAGAGTTTGGAACAGGAACAATAGAGGTGAAGGAAGCTGAGCTGAGGAGAGAGAGCTGAGTGACATTGGGATTTACGCAGCACAAACAAGGCTGAATCCTTGTGTCACAGGGGGTTGTTTGGAACCACACTGCAAAGCAGAACCAGAATTCTTAGGAAGAATTCCTATGGCAAAGCCTGAAAAGTTCATGGAGAAATCCCAAAGTGCCTGAACATGGAGCTCGGTGCATCAGGGCCCTACAGAAACCTCAGAGTGACACAGAAGGGAGGCCACTGTCCCCTGCTCTCCATTTCTTTATTTCTCTCTTTCTTTTTTTCATCCAAGCCCCACCTGAAGCACTCCCAACAAACACTGCATCCCATCCCTGCTACTCTGCTGCTGCTCTTGGGCTCCATCCCATCCCTCCTGCTCTCCATTCCATTCCATTCCATTCCATTCCATTCCATTCCATTCCATTCCATTCCATTCCATTCCATTCCATTCCATTCCATTCCTTCTGCTCTCCATCTCATCCCTCCCGCTCTCCATCCCTTCTCTCCTGTTCTCCCTTCTCTCCTGCTGTCCTGCTGCTCCTGGGCTCCATCCCCTCTCTCCTGCTCTCCATCCCATCCCATCCTCTCCCTTCTGCTCCCCTTCCCTCCTGCTCTCCATCCCATCCCATCCCATCCCATCCCATCCCATCCCATCCCATCCCATCCCATCCCATCCCATCCCGCTCTCCCCCAGCCCCACAGGTTTCATCCCCAAACCCCAAAAGCTGCTCCTGCTCCCCACAGACAGATCAGAGGCTGCTTTGCTGCCAGGGAGGCTGCTCTGAGAGGCAGACAGACAGCTTGAGCAAGGGTGGCGAAATTCAGCTCCTAATTATTAGATTAAAACCTCAAAACAGTTGTCATGTACGAAGGGACAAAGTAGAATTTGGCAAACAGGAAGGGGGAAAAAAACAACAAATCTTCTCATAATGACAAAAAATCCCTGAAGACAACCTTGTCATTTCTTGAGAGCATCTCAACAGCTCTCTGCTTTTATTTTTTTGGTCACCGCTTATCAAAATTTGCATGGCTAGTTAGTGGGTTAATTTAATTATGAGCAGCATTTATGAGCAGCCTGATGGGGGATCTGCAGAGGGCAATAGAGTCTGTTCCTGAATGATGAAATTGCACACACTCGCACATCTGGAAGCCGTCATGGGACGGATCTCTGTCTTGTAAATGCGTGCTGAGTGTTACAATATTTTACTAAGCGCTCCCAATCTGTCAAGGTTTACAGGAGAGCAGAGACTGGGAACATTTGGGATCATTTGTGGCTTGGAGCCATTAGCTACTTCCACCCACTTATTGTGACGTTATTAATAGCAAAATAATCGAAAGAGCAGGAGTTGGCTTGCTGGAGAACCTGAGATAATGGAGGTGATTTTCAGCGAGGGCCCCAGGGCTGAATCCTGAGCTGGGGAGCACAGCCCGATTTGGGGGCACCTTTGTGGGGACTCTGCTGCTCAGAGGAGTCACCTGCAGGCGAGCCCAGCCTTGCCTTGGGTCTGAGAGGTGCCACAAGAGATCACCTGTGATGGTGTTCACAGGGGTCTGAGGATGAGGGAAGAGACGAGGATCTGACTCCATGTTTCAGAAGGCTTGATTTATTATTTTATGATATATATTACATTAAAACTATACCTTAAACTGGGGATGGTCACAGTGCCACCCTAAACTGGGGATATTCACAGTGCCATCCTAACTGGGGACTGTGACTGTGTTCACAGAGATCTTAGGATGAGGGAAGAGACGAGGATCTGACTCCATGTTTCAGAAGGCTGATTTATTATTTCATGATATATATTATATTAAAACTATACTAAAAGAATAGAAGAAAGGATCTCGTCAGAAGGCTGGCTAAGAATTGAAAAAGAAAGAATGATAACAAAGGTTTGTGGCTCAGACTCTCTGTCCAAGCCAGCTGACTGTGATTGGCCATTAATTAGAAACAACCCCATGAGACCAATCCCAGGTGCACCTGTTGCATTCCACAGCAGCAGATAATCAATGTTTACATTTTGTTCCTGAGGCCTCCCAGCTTCTCAGGAGGAAAAATCCTAAGGAAAGGATTTTTCATAAAAGATGTCTGTGACAATCACCAGAGGGAAGAAGTGATGCTGAGCATCCCTCGCCCAGCAGCAAGCGGCCCTGGTGAGCAGGAACCACACTCAGGGATAAATTCTGGCTTCACTCAACCCCCAAAAGCTCCCTGCTAGGCCATGGGAGCTGTGGCTCCATGCAACCTCTCCTAAAACTCAAGTTTCCTGGCTAAAATGCAGTGTCAGTGAGCTGCAGGGATGTTGGTGACCATGGGATTGGCAGTGCCAACAACAACGGACTTGCTGAATCCTCCTGGAGTACAAAAGAGACCAGAATGGCCAATAAAGGCTCTCATCATGTACAGCTCCAGTCCTAGCCTGGGACACAGGAATGGATTTCATCCCATGGACAGGAAATCAAGACTTGGCCTGCAAAAGAAACTTTGCGCAAGATCTTTTGGAGCCATGGCTCAATGAAAAGCTTTGGAAGTCTCTGGAACTCCTAGGAGCTTTTGGCTTCTTGTTAGTCCATTGCGTGTGTGTTTAATTGAAATCCTCATCCAATCATTAAATAAGGGTGTTTTCTTTAATGGGTCATTATGATGTGATTTATGGCATTGGTGTAATTGTCAGAATTACTGTGGGTAATTAAAATATGAAACGATGCTGCCAGAGGCTTCGGTCCCTCTCAGCACCCTCATTAAAAACCAGGAGCTGACCAAATTATGAATAGGCTGGTTTGCACAAGTTCACAGGGAAAGCTAATTATGAACTTATCCTTATGCACTCAGAACTCACAGCAGCATCAGTCATGCAGATTCCTCAGGTGATTATTCCATTGTATAACCTGGAGTGGGATTAGTGGGCCCAGGTACAAGGATCAAAGTGAATGGAGGAGTGAATCCCTGCTGGACCATATCTCCCATCTGAGTGTTTGTAACTCAGATAAACCGAATTAACTGCCTGTGTTTTATCAGCCTAACCATCCCTCCATCCCCACTGCCCCCCTGACTCTGAGGAGAAGCCTCAAAAATACAGAGCAGGAACAATGGGACTTCCCAATCCAGCAAAAAGGGGCGTGCAAAATATTATCACCTCTTCCTAGAGGAGCATCCCAAATACTATCAGTTCTCAAAATCAGTGTCCAAAATACCCGTTCAGCTGCCTTTGTGCACTTCCCAAGCTCCAGGAACCCCATTTGGGTGGTTCAGGAGGAGGAAAGGGAATGGAAAAAGGAATAACTGGAGGAGGCCTGTTCACAAAATCCAACCCAAAGTGAATGGAGGGGTGAATCCCTGCTGGACCATATCTCCCATCTGAGTGGTTGTAACTCAAATAAACCGAATTAACTGCCTGTGCATTATCAGCCTAACCATCCCTCCATCCCCACTGTCATCCTGACTCTGAGGAGAAGCCTCAAAAATACAGAGCAGGAACAATGGGACTTCCCAACTCAGCAAAAAGGAGCGTGCAAAATATCACTTCTTCCTAGAGGAGGGTTTCAGTTCTTTGGGGTTCCAGCTCTTTGGAATTCCAGCTGTTTCAGGTTCCCGCTCTTTGGGATTCCAGATCTTTTGGGGTTACAACCCTTTGGGATTCCAGCTTTTTGGGGTTCCAGCTCTTTAGGGTTCCAGAGGAGCATCCCAAATACCATCAGTGTCCAAAATGCCTGTTCAGCTGCCTCTGTGCACTTCCCAAGCTCCAGAAATGCCGTTTGGGAGGTTCAGGAGGGGCTGCTTTAGAATCCCACCCCTGAAGTGTGCAAGGCACCTCCAGGCATCCCCAGTTTGTGTTCCCCCATCCCTGGGAGGTTTGGCCCTTCCAGCAGCAGCAGCAGCAGCAGAGCTGGAGGATGGGGGGGCTGGGTTTGCTGTGCCAAGCTCTGCCCTGCCCCAGAGCCCAGGTGCTGCTCAAAAGCACAAATGTGCCAAAGGAGCTGCCCGCTGGAACAACACTCGCTGCACCTCCATCCCGCTGCCTTCCTGCAGAACACAGCTTTACACTTGTCCTTCATACAAATAACCCGAGGGTGGGAATTATTCAGAAGGCTCGTGTTTGACACCCCATCTGTTCATTTCTGACAGCGATATATAATGTAAGGCTATAAAAACTTGAAAAATAATGCAACATAAAAAGGGATTGACTCGGCTCCAAGAGGCCATAAACGGTAACAAATACCATTGTATGATTTATTTCATGCTGTAATCTTTACAGTAAGTCATCTTTCAGACATTTCCTTGTGACAGGTTTTAATAATATTAATGCCCAGAGCAATCCAAATCATCGCCAATAGACATATTTATCAAGCTGCCAATCCAAGTAAATGAAATTCTATAAGCAATAATGTAACATGTTTAAAGGAAGCTAATAAAACAAGTCAGGAGAGAAATATTACTGCAAAGTATGCTCTCTCTAATCCAGCCCTGGATTTTATACAGCCGAAATGCAAATCTTTCCCTTCCATGATTTATTGCTCCAAAAATACCAGTGACCTTTCCAGGAGCTCTTGCACAGCCCTTCTCACACGTCCCTGCAGCCTGGGAGGAATCCTGCCTGGCTCTGCCCTACCTTGCACTGGGGAGTGATGGGCACCAGCAAGGAGCAGCATCTTAAATCTTGGAGATTTATTAAAGACTGACAAGCCTTAACACAGGCTTGGCAACTCAGCAGGTATTTATGAGCAATTATCCAGGCCCCAGATAAGTTGCAATTAACAGGGAGCTAAAGCTGGGTCTTTAACCTGGTTTTCCTCTCGGTGCAGCTCAGTTCTCACTAAGGCAGGGCTCGGCTGAGGGGGCTCTGCAGGGGTTCTTTGGGATTCCAGTTCTTTGGTGTTCCAGATCTTTGGGATTCCAACCCTTTCGGGTTCCAGCTCCTTGGGATTCCAGCTCTTTGGGATTCCAGCTCTTTGGGATTCCAGCCCTTTGGGGTTCCAGCTCTTTGGGATTCCAGCTCCTTGGGATTCCAGCTCTTTGGGGTTCCAGCTCTCTGGGATTCCAGCTCCTTGGGATTCCAGCTCTTTGGGATTCCAGCCCTTTGGGGTTCCAGCCCTTTGGGGTTCCAGCTCTTTGGGATTCCAGTTCTTTGGGGTTCCAGCTCTTTGGGATTCCAGCTCTTTGGGGTTCTAGTTCTTTGGTGTTCCAGCCCTTTGGGATTCTGGCTTTTTGGGATTCCAACCCTTTAGGATTCCAGTTCTTTGGGGTGCCAGCTCTTTGGGGTTCCAACCCTTTGGGTTCCAGCTCTTTGGGATTCCAGTTCTTTGGGGTTCCAGCTCTTTGGGATTCCAGCTCTTTGGGATTCCAGTTCTTTGGAGTTTCAGCCCTTTGGGGTTCCAGCCCTTTGGGTTCCAGCTTTTTGGGATTCCAGCTCTTTGGGTTTCCAGCTCTTTGGGTTTCCAGCTCTTTGGGATCCCAGCTCTTTGGGGTTCCAGTTCTTCAGGATCAGTTTGGAGCTCTGCTGTCACACAGGGTCAGCCCCTAAGAGCTGCAGTTCCCAGGGAGGTTTCCCCTGTGACTTCCAACTCCTCATTTCACCCTTCCCCACTCCCTCCCACCTTTGTCTGCTCCTTCTGCTTTTGCTGAGAGCTCTTTGAGGCAGGAGCTGCCTTTCCCTGCTCAGCAGCCACCCCTAATGAGATCCCGGTCCCAGCAGAAGTCCCAAGGCACTGCTGTAATACAAATAATAAATACTGCAACTAATAATAACAGCACTTTCAAATGTCCTCCCCAGGGAAGGGCTGCAAGACCAGTCCCTGGTGTCATTTAAAACTAAACACCACAAACCAGACCTGTGTGACTGGCTGGAACACGGAGTCTTTACGAGTGTGGCTGGGGGAGAATACTGATGGGGAGAGGAACAATTATTCATCTGCGGATTTGGCTGTTTCTTCGGGGGAATTAAAAATATCTCCTAGTACCTTTTTTGTTCCTCACTGCTAAGCAGCAGCAGAGATCTGAGGGAAAAGAAATAAATAAATAAGAAATACATAATCCCCAAGGTGTAATCCCAGAGTATGGAAACTCACTTCACTTAAATACCTCCCTCTGGCATAATTGACTTTTCATGTGCATGTTAATAATGATATTTCAGCAGGTTGTGAGGGCTTGTTCTTCTCCCCCCACCTGCTTTGGTAAATTATGTGATTGGGCATGAGGAGAGACACATTATAAATCTAATTATGTTTTCGTTTGTATTTAACAAGTCAGCACAATCTGGTGGCTTGTGTGTGTGTGTGTTTACTGATATTTCCAGCTGACCCTGGGAGCTGCAGGACAGCAGCCCTGGGCAGCATTTCCCTGGGCCAGTTCTGTGCCAGCAGTTCCCTGTGCCATCCTCCTCCTCTGTCCCTGTGCCATCCTCTTCCTCTGTCCCTGTGCCATCCTCCTCCTCTGTCCCTGTGCCATCCTCCTCCTCTGTCCTTGTGCCTTCCTCTTCCTCTGTCCCTGTGCCATCCTCTTCCTCTGTCCTTGTGCCTTCCTCTTCCTCTGTCCTTGTGCCATCCTCCTCCTCTGTCCCTGTGTCTTCCTCCTCCTCTGTCCCTGTGCCTTCCTCTTCCTCTGTCCCTGTGCCTTCCTCCTCCTCTGTCCCTGTGCCTTCCTTCTCCTCTGTCCCTGTGTCTTCCTCCTCCTCTGTCCTTGTGCCTTCCTCCTCCTCTGTCCCTGTGCCATCCTCCTCCTCTGTCCCTGTGTCTTCCTCCTCCTCTGTCCCTGTGCCTTCCTCTTTCTCTGTCCTTGTGCCTTCCTCCTCCTCTGTCCCTGTGCCATCCTCCTCCTCTGTCCCTGTGTCTTCCTCCTCCTCTGTCCTTGTGCCATCCTCCTCCTCTGTCCCATCCTCTTTCTCCGTCCCTTTCCCATCCTCCTCCTCTATCCTTGTGCCTTTGTCCTCCTCTGTCCCTGTGCCTTCCTCCTCTGGCCCTGTGCCTTCCTCCTCTGGCCCTGTGCCTTCCCCCTCCTCGGTCCCTGTGCCATCCTCCTCAGGATGCTCAGGATGCTCCTGAGGCTCGGGGTGCTTGGGATGCTCCTGTGGGCTCAGGATACTCGGGATGCTCCTGAGGCTCGGGATGCTCCCCCAGCTCAAGATGCTCCTGATACTTGGGATTCTCCTGAGGCTCAAGATGCTCCCCTGGCTCCGGATGCTCCCGTAGCTTGGGATGCCCCCAGGTCTTGGGATGCTCCTGAGGCTCGGGATGCTCGGGATGCTCCCCCGGCTCAGGATGTTTCCGTGGCTCGGGATGTTCCTGAGGCTTGGGATGCTCCCCAGGCTCAGGATGCTCAGGATGCTCCTGATTCTAAGGATGCCCCTGTGGTTCGGGATGCTGCTGAGACTTGGGATGCTTGGGATGCTCCTGAGGCTCAGGATATTCAGGATGCTCCTGAGGCTCTGGATGCTCAGAATGTTCCTGAGGCTTGGAATGCTCCTGAAGCTTAGGATGCTTGGGATGCTCCTCTGACTCAGGATGCTCCTGAAGCTCGGGATGCTCCCGCAGCTCGGGATGTACCCCCGGCTCGGGATGCTCCTGCCGGAGCCCTGCAGGTGTCAGCACTGCCTCTGCCGCTCCCTCTCTCATCCCAGGGAAGGCTCAGCCGTGGGGCTCGGCTGCCATCTGCTGCTGAACGCATCTCCGCTCCTTTCTTTCCTTAGCCAAGCTCTGACTCCCAGAGAAGCAGAAATTCAGAGCATTTCAAGTGTAATCATAATCAAAAAGATGAAATGTATCATCAGAAAACTCCCTCTTTTAGCACGGGAGCACAGTGCTGCGTACTCCAA
The DNA here is from genome assembly GCF_027579445.1 of Ammospiza nelsoni. Lineage (NCBI taxonomy): Eukaryota > Metazoa > Chordata > Aves > Passeriformes > Passerellidae > Ammospiza > Ammospiza nelsoni. The sequence continues at coordinate 2,790,658 of NC_080662.1, forward strand.
CCTATCCTCTGAGAGATACAGGTAATAAAAATATAATTAACAGGGATTCACTCAGCTATCCACGATTTTATTTCCTCCCTGTTTATATTTGTACATGTTTGTTTGGTTGTTTTTAATGGGAAACAGATTTTAAAATTTAATCTGAGAGAGGTTCTGAGATTCTGCAGTTTATTCAACTCCAGGGCTTCTGAGGATTTGGCAGCTCTTTTAAAAAATAATTTGCTAAATTGCAAACTTCATAGGAAAGAGGTGCTTTTACCCCCACCACATTATTTTTGAATGCTTTTACTACAATAAAATTATGAATGTAATAAACCCAAGAATGGCAGCCTGGACGGGCCATTTCTCCATGGGACCACAGGAATTCCTGAATACTCACACTAAAAATACAATGTTTGAGATATCTGCTGTAAAGCTGAACACACCAGGTGAAACAAGGGGGGGAAATTTTCTTTTCCAATGGTTCTCCCTTCTGATGAGCTCCAGGATCGTGCTGGGCTGCTTCCAGCACATCTGTGCTGGGTCCCTGCAGCATCTCCTGCAAATTCCCCCTGCGAGGATTGCTCCAGGAACCAGCCCAGGCCAAATTCCTGCTGCTTCCAGCCCAGTTTTGGTTAATTTGGGCATTTCCACATGGAGGGGGAAGGGGCACATGAGGGAGGGAACATTTCCCTTGCACACCTGCCCTCCCCGGGCAGATTCACAGCTCAGAGTGTGAACAAAGCATCAGAGACCCCAGTGATTATCACAGATACTGATTCCAGTTATTACTGCAGGTACTGACTCCAATTATTACTCTAGATACTCAAATTATTACTGCAGGTACTGACTGCAGCTATTACTGCAGATACTTTAATTATTACTGCAGGTACTGACTCGAGTTATTACTGCAGGTACTGGCTATTTATTACTGCAGGTACTGATAATTATTACCACAGATAATTACTCTAATTATTATCACAGATACTGATTCCAATTATTACTGCAAGTATTTGTTGGATTATACTCTTTTTGGAACCAGAGATGCGGTAACTGAGAGTAATTTTATTCTATTTTCAGTCTCAAAAAGAGACATTTACCAGAGTACTGACTGTAATTATTTACTGCAGGTAATAACTCCAGTTATTACTGCCGGTACTGACTCCAATTATTACTGCAGGTACTCATTCTAATGATTACTGCAGGTACTGAGTAATTATTACTGCATGTACTGACTCCAGTTATTACTGCAGGTATTGACTGTAATTATTTACTGCAGGTACTGACTCTATTACTGCAGCTACTGACTGTAATTATTACTGCAGATACTCACTCTAATTATTACTGCAGTTATTGATTCCAATTATTAGTGCAAGTACTGACTCCAATTATTACTGCAGGTATTGACTGTAATTATTTACTGCAGGTACTGACTCTATTACTGCAGGTACTGACTGTAATTATTACTGCAGGTACTCACTCTAATTATTACTGCAGTTACTGATTCCAATTATTAGTGCAAGTACTGACTCCAATTATTACTGCATGTACTGACTCCAATTATTACTGCAGGTACTGACTCTAATTATTACTGCAGATACTCACTCTAATTATTACTGCGGGTACTGACTCTAATTACCACTGCAGGCAGCATCAGGAGGTCCCACAGAGCAGAGGCAGCTCCTCGGTGCCAGCTGCTGTGCCAGGGAAGCAGAAATGGGGTTTCAGCCTCTGAACCTCCTGCTCCCTCCCTCCATTGCTCCGTTCCCATTTCCAGACCCTCCCTGGGCCCAGGGAAGATGGATAGAGCTGGGGCCTGGTTTTCCATTAGTCCTGAGCAGACCCAGCCACTCTTTCAGCACAGAGCTCATGTCCCAGCTCGGGGAGAGCACCCCAGGTGTTTCCCACAGCATTTTCCCCTCTGGGCCCAGAGCTGCTGTTCCCCAGCTGGTGAAATCAGCCATTTCCTCCTTAGGAGTGGGGAAAGGAATAATTGCACTCCCCAGCCTGCATGTTCTGGGTGAATTCTCCAGCTTTTTAGAGATCTATGGCACTTAATTTATCCCCTTTGCTGAACCAGTTCCAGCTTCCCCATTAGGGTGTCTGGTGTTTCATCACTGCAGAGAGTTCTCTGGCTCAGGACCAGGGAGCAAAAGCTCTGCTGCCAACACTGACAAATGATCCCTTCATGACAATGCTTTAGAGCATTGAGGAACCTCTGCAAAGTCCTGTGGGCAAAAAGAATGGAGGTGTTTCCTTTCCCAATGAAAATAAATATGCCTGAGTCACCCCCAGCAACGGGAGACAGCTCCAGCAGCTCCTGTGCCAGCTCAGCCATGCCTGTGAAATATTTGGGTTTGAATGAAACAGAACAAGCCCATGAAACAAAAACTCTAAAAGGCAGCTCAATTTCATACACAACCTCTGCATCGACAAGCTCTGGATTTATTTCACCAGACAGCCATGGAAAGCTTTGGGGTTGGAGGAGACCTCAAAGATCATCTTTTTTCCAGCCCCTGCACCTTTCAGTGGAATATCACCTGGCATCTGTTTCATTTATCCAGATAAACGCTGTGAGTGAAGGTCTCTGAGCAGGAGCTGCCTGTGAAACCTCCCACAGCCACTAGAGGAGAGCAAAAACCTTTCTGCTGCACAAACCTGCAGCCTCAAAATCCTGTCCTCAATTAAATCCTCTGGCATCCTTTAGGAACGGGCATCTTGTATTATAATCAATACCCTATTGATTATAATTTTAATTATATTAGAATATAATTATATTATACCATAATTATATAATATCTATTATTATATTATTATATAATTACATATAATAATATATATTATATTATATTAGAATATAATTTCTATATTAATTATAATATATTAGAATATACTTTTAATATATGATATAATTATATAATATAATAATATACCTGGGCAGCCTGTATTATAATCAATATATGATCATATATTTATAACCAATAAATGATTATTGTCAAGCCAATATTCAGTTTATCATACTCAGTGGTGGCAGGTGAAGAGAAAAGAGAGAAAAGGAGGATGGACCTGGATCCTTCCTTGCAGGGGTGACAAAGAAGGATTGTCCCTTTGTCTGTTTGTCCCTTTTTGGGTGTGAATTAGCCCAAGCAAAGACAGAAATGAGCCTAAAAGGATGCTGAGGAGAGGAAACGCAGGGGGTGAACTGGAAAGGGCACATTGGACACATTTCCAGCCCATTTTTGGGGTCCTGTTGCCCTGCCTTAAGCACACATTCAAATCCTTTAAATCTGTTAAATTAGGTTGCCCTGCCTTAAGCACAGATTCAAATCCTTTCAATCTGTCCCCCAGACAGGATGAGATCATCCCCCATCCCACTGGAGTCGAGAGCCAAAGGAAGCCACAAGATGTTTATTATTTGCTTTTTAATTCCACCCAAAAACCAATATCTTCATTCCCACAGATGCCCTACTAACTAAATTTGTGTTGAGGTTACAGTAATTGTGTTTGATGAAAATTTTGGTATATTAAAGGAGAGTTTTGGCAAATTCTCTTTGATGAGATTACAGCGATATGCGTTAAAATTTTAGCTTGAATATTCGTTTTTAGAAATGTTGATTTTAGAAGATTATTTGTTTGGCTAAACTCCAGCAATATGCATCCGATATATATCATCAATAAGATAAATATGTGTTTATTAGAATGTATATTGCAGGAGATTTTTTTCTAACAAAATGAATTATTTACTAGCTTCGACAAACTCAGTAAGAGCAGCGGTAAGAAAGGAAAAACTCTATGAATATGTTAAAAGGATAAGATTACAATAAGAAAATAAAAAACTTCTTTTAGTAGCTTTCAGAGTTTAAAAAAGTATGAAAAAGATTTTGTAAGAGCATTTTTTTGGCGATGTACAGAGGAGAAGAGCCAGAGTGCCCCACCTGTCTCACCCAATAAATTACCTTTATTTCTGGAAAATAAAGATAATCCAGCTTTGAGTTTGGATTTCGGGGCAATGCTGATTATGCCAGTGGATTCCCAAATCCAGCAGCACCAGGATGCCCAGTCCAGGATGTTGGGAATGATCAGAGCTGACAGATCTCCAGGGTGAAGAGTCAGACTCCTCTTCTGCTGGTGCTCAGGATGCTGAGGAAAGTAATTACAGCAGATTTAGGAACATCATATCTTGTACAGGGCTGCACAGCTGCTACCTGTCTGAGTCCTTCCAGCAGCTGATAAAATCACTGGAGAAAGCAGCACTTTGCTTTCGGAGCTCTCCAGGCAGGAAAAAAGAATAAAGTGACAGGACAAATATGTTCCCCTGCCAGCAGCACTCTGTGTGTCACTGTTAATATCAGTCAGGCAAGGCAGGAAAGCACTGGAGTGTCTCATCCCACCTCGTGGTGCTGGAGGTCCTCAGGAGGAACAGGCTGTGGGGAGTGAACATCTGCCAGGATCGGAGAATTCCCAGATTCCCAAGAGGGAGAAGTTTCATCAGGGTTTATCCCTGTAAGAAATGCAGCAATCCTGGTTTTGTGGCACTGCCTGTGGCTCTGAATTTGTGTGTGAACATCTGCCAGGATGAGAGAATTCCCAGATTCTGTCGTGTCCCAGGAGAGAGAGAAGTTCCATCAGGGTTTATCCCTGTAAGAAATGCAGAAGCATCCTGGTTTTGTGGCACTGCCTGTGGCTCTGAACTTGTGTGTGAACATCTGCCAGGATGGGAGAATTCCCAGATTCCCAGGAGACGGAGAAGTTCCATCAGGGTTTATCCCTGTAAGAAACGCAGCAATCCTGATGCTGTGGCACTGCCTGTGGCTCTGAACTTGTGTAAGAACTTCAGGAGTCACCTGCAGTGACCCAGGGATGCAGCTCCACACACACAATTTCTATTTTCAAAGTGCTGGAACACAGGAAATTCAATCAGAAACCACCCCAACTTCAGGCTGGTTTGTTTGTTGGTAGTGTTGGGTGGCTTTGTGGTTTAGCTTTAATCCAGATCCATTCCTTCCTCTGGAGTATTTCACTGAGTTTTCAGTATTTCAAAGCCCAAAGTCTCTTCTGGACATGAACAGACCCCAGGTGTGATGCACACTCCAAAGAGGAGCTGGCTGAGGCTGCTCCAACAAACACAACTTCCAGGAATGCTGCATCTCAGAATATTCCCCTTTCCATCCCAAACAATCACAGCTCGCCTCTCCCCTTTATTTTCTCAGCTTCAGTGCTTAAAAATATCTATAAAGCGAGTCCTGCCTCACCCCAGAGCTGTCAGTTCCCATGAGGGATCCCTTGGGGTGCACAGGTACCTCTATAGTTTTTCCCTTCTTACTACTGCTCTTAATGAGTTTCCCAAAACTAGTAAATAATTGTTAGAAAAAAATCTCCTGCAATATACATGCTAAGAAACACATATTTATCTTATTGATGATACATATCAAATGCATATTGCTGGAGTTTAGTCAAACAAATAATCTTCTAAAATCAACATTTCTAAAAACAAATATTCAGGCTAAAATTGTAATGTATATCACTGTAATCTCATCAAAGAGAATTTCCCAAAACTCTCCTTTAGTATATGTTCCAGATTGCAATGTAAGATTATTTCAATTACCATCTGTATGGCAGATTAACTTTGTCAAGTGGGCAGTTTGCTTCATCTCTTTTTTTGAGTGACCACAATCACTCCTCCCTGGGGAGGGGACATCTGCTGATAACAGACTATTGAATGTCACTGCATGGCTGATAAGAACTCCAGCATCCCATTGGGAGATGTGAGCCCAGGGGGAGGAGCCGAGCATTACTACCTGGATATAATCTGGGGATTCTGGAACACCAGCCAAGCATTCCTACCTGGATATAATCTGGAGATTCTGGAACACCAACACGGCTTCTGCACTGGATTTCCCAGAGGAACAGCAGCTGCCTCTTCTTCCCCTGGATCTTCAGAGGAAGAATACATCCTTCTCTACAGGATCCCTGCTCCAGCAGAACCACCCCTGACCCTGCAGGAGGGCTGAGCCACAATTGCAATGTGACTGCTGCCAACACCCTGACCCACAGGGTGTCAGGTTGGGTTCTGACTCTGGCAGTGTTGCTCTAGTGCACTGCATTGTTTATTTTATCCTTTTATTTTTCTTCCCTATTAAAGAACTGTTATTTCCTGCTCCCATATATTTGCCTGAGAGCCCCTTAATTTAAAATTTATAGCAATTCAGAGGGATGGGGAGGGTTTACATTCACCTTTTCAGGGGAGGCTCCTGCCTTCCTTAGCAGACACCTCTCTTTCCAAACCCAGACAGTATACCAAAATTTTCATCAACACAAATTTATTCATATCATCTATTACAGAAGGGAGCTCTCCCACAGACAGAGAGGGGGAACAAAACCCTCCCCCCTCCCAGAACCACCTCCCCTGCAGGTCTCTGCTCAAGAGAAGCTCTCTGCCATAAGCACTGTCTGCTCTGAAGGAGCTGCAGGGATTTGGCAGCTGGGCTAGAGCACACAGATTTTAATGAAAACAAGCTTTTATAAAGCTTAACAGTCGTGGAAATGTTTTCGGGATTTTTCCTGTCTCCTGCTATTGTCATTAATTTTTCATGAGCATCATTCCACAGCCATCCATGCAACTCTAATTTTACAGCTCACTGTTACTCCACAAGAGTCAGGAAATGACACTTCCCAGGGCTTGATGCTCCATTCTCTTTTCAAATGAAACTGCTGAACTTCAACTTTCTCTCCAACTCCAGCATTATTTTCCTATTCAATTTATGCTAAATGGTTTTTCATTCCAGGGCTTCTGTAACATTTTTTCTGTGAGCTGTACAAGCCATTCCTGATATCCTGACATGGATCCCGGGGATGGAGCCTGCCCTGGTGGTGTCCAACCTGGAGTTAAGGGCCGTTCACTGTAAATGCAGCATTTCAGACAGGGAAACCACGGGCTTATTTATCAGTGTGTAAATCCCTGTCAGGACCCAGGACATCCCTCTGTCTGTCCAGGATGGCCAAGACCCCTGCCAGGGGGCTCAGAGACCCTGGCACAGAGCCCAAAATGCCCCTGTGTGGTTTTGATTATGACCCATAGAGTAAATTACCAACATTAGATGAAGATCAGCAAGCCATGACAAATTAAGTAGAATATTAGTGAAGTTATCACAGGGTGGAAAAGTAGATTTTAGGGTTTTTGGTATGGGGGTTCAAGAGGCAAGATGGAGGGAACTGGGTGTGTTCAGCCTTTCTCCTTCTTCTTCTCGGCCTCCATAATCTGCTGTGATGGTGGCACTCACAGACTGGTTTAGAGTAGAAGCTCACTGTCTAACACAGGTGATAGGTATTGGGAAGGAATTGTAAATATTGTACATGTAGTTTTTAGTATAAAGACATAACACCGCCCTGGGGGCAGGCAGAGTGCCTGGAGCTGTCCTGCTGGATGGACCTTGGCAGGGCAGGAGAAAGAATTTTATAGATAAGATAAAATAAACAACCTTGAGACCGAGAAATGAAGAGCTCTGACTCCTTCTTCAAGCACCAGGCTGGGAAATGAGACTTTGGAACGTTTCTTGGGGTCACTCTGACCAGCTAGACATGCTGACAGCAGAGGAGGGGAGGAAGGAGTGTTGGAAATCAGAAACACAACCAGGAGTCCCCCAGGTGAACACCTACCCAAAGGTGGAATGCTGCTCAAGGAAAGAAATCTGTGTAAATAGGATTAACTGCCTGTTTGTTCCTCCAAACCCCACCTTTCTGTTCTGAAAATACTCCTGGTTGTTTGTCAGATTTATAATGCCTTGGGATTAAACACAATATTGGATTGCTCTTGATGTATAATTCTGCTCCTCTGATGATTGAATTCACTTCACTCTGCTGCGCAGCTTTTATATTTTATTTATTTCATTTTACGATTCCATTTTATTTTTCCAGTGTCATGCACCAGTACAAGCAAAGAACTGAGAACAAAGCTCTGGCATATTAAATCAATCAGAGGAGTTTACTTATTAATATCTTTTTAGCCCGAGAACATTCTACAAAACGTGTGTGCTCAGGCACAGGCTGGGAGAGGCAGCCGAGCGCTTTCCTGCTCAGCCTCCTCCTTTTATTCCCATCAAATTGTTTGCCAAAGGCTGGGCTTGAAGAGGAGCTGCACCTGTGCTCAGCAGCACAGACTCAGGTGGATTTATCATGGTTTTGGCACACGATGCTGCCCGTGGTGAGACAGAGGAGAACTTTTCCAGAGCAGAAATCCGTTTTGATTTAGGTGAAATGTACACCTGTGACGGTGTTCACAGCGGTTCTTGGATGAGGGAAGAGATGAGGATCTGACTCCATGTTTCAGAAGGCTTGATTTATTGTTTTATGATATATATTACATTAAAACTATACTAAAAGAATAGAAGAAAAGGCTTTATCAGAAGGCTGGCTAAGAATAGAATAGCAAAGAATGATAACAAAGGCTTGTGGCTTGGACAGAGAGCCCGAGCCAGCTGGGCTGTGAGTGGCCATTAATGAGAAACATCCAATGTGGGCCCATCACAGATGCACCTGTTGCATTCCACAGCAGCAGATAACCATTGTTTACATTTTGTTCCTGAGGCCTCTCAGCTTCTCAGGAGAAAAAGTCCTAAGGAAAGGATTTTTCATAAAAGATGTCTACGACAGTACATCTTTGAATTAAGTCTAAGATTGCAAACATTGCTGTTTGGTCTGACTGTAACAACATTACAAAAAACCCTGTGTTCTAAGAAACTGCTGCAGCCAAAGGACAGAGATAAGGGAGGAGCCCTTGAACTCTGAAACAGAGAGGCTGCTACAAAAAGCAGAGTCAAAATAACTCAAGAATTCTTTCTGATAAAGAAAAAATAAGCAGAAAATGTCACACTAAATCAGTGGAATGAATATACATAAACCTATTATGAAATGGTATGTATATGTATTTGAGAAAAAGATTTTTAAAAAAATCTGGAGTTCCCGGAGGCACACATGTCATTTTAAGAAAACAATTCCCACATGTGTCCAACACTGTAATAAACAGTGGCGCAGTCACAGACATCTTTTATGAAAACTCCTTTCCTTAGGATTTTTCCTCCTGAGAAGCTGGGAGGCCTCAGGAACAAAATGTAAACAATGGTTATCTGCTGCTGTGGAATGCAACAGGTGCATCTGTGATTGGTCTCGTGTGGTTGTTTCTAATTAATGGCCAATCACAGTCAGCTGGCTTAGACAGAGTCTGAGACACAAGCCTTCATTATCATTCTTTCTTTTTCTATTCTTAGCCAGCCTTCTGAGGAAGTCCTTTCTTCTATTCTTTTAGTATAGTTTTAATGTAATATAGATCATAAAATAATAACTCAAGCCTTCTGAAACATGGAGTCAGATCCTCATCTCTTCCCTCATCCTAGGACGCCTGTGAACACGGTCACAGTGGCTTTACAACTTTCACAAAAGTCATGGAATTTGTTTGCTTCCTCAAATCAGAGATTCCTGAATTTTCCACCCAGGTGATCTGGGGGATGCCAGCCCTCCCCTAGCAGGGATGGAAGTGACACCGAGGGACACAAGGAAAGGGCCCTCCAGCCCTGCAGATTCCAGCGCCAGCAGGTGCAGAAGTGACCTGGATCTGCGGCAGGAACCATCCTGGTGACATCTGTGATAGATGAGTAATGCCATGACTGACTCTCACAATTAATGGTAGACAGGTTAAGAAAAGTTTTATAGATTTATAGCTGGGCAGTGAGTGAGGATGGCATTCCCGGGGCTGGGATTGCTGTGCTCGGTGCCCGCAGGTGGCACCGTTTCCCTGGAGTGAGGATGGCATTCCCGGGGCTGGGATTGCTGTGCTCGGTGCCCGCAGGTGGCACCGTTTCCCTGGAGTGAGGATGGCATTCCCGGCGCTGGGATTGCTGTGCTCAGTGCCCGCAGGTGGCACCGTTTCCCCGCAGTTCAGCTCCTCTTCTCACCAGCAAAGAAAATCAATTTACAGCTCAGCATCGCCTTGGAGGAGAACAGAGGCCAGCTCAGCCTGTCCCGGGCACTGCGGTGTCCCAGCTCCTCGGGCACAGCCACAGCAGTGCCACCAGATGCCACCAGCTCCCCCAGCATCCTACCCCCCCTTCTCACAGACGCAAAACATCATCAAAAGCTCGGGTCTGCTGGAGAGCTCTGACGCCTTTGGAGCACTGTGGATGAATAATGCAATCAGCTGCTGCTTCAGGCAATCAGGACAGCTGAGGATGGCAGCAGCGATTTCGCCCGAATTGGGAAAAACATGTGCCCAGAAGAAAAAACAGAACAAACAGAAGAATGGTGGAATAATAGCCCGGCAAATGGCTGGCAGGGAGGCACAGGATGTGTTATTGCAGACGTTAAACGCAGCAATATTCGATGTCTGCCCTCTCCTTCCCCCCTTGCTGAGAAGCAGAGGGGACTGGGAGGGTCTGGAACCAGTGAGGGGTTTGGAATGGGGCATAGCAGGGCTGATAAGACGCATTATTTGCATTTTCACTGAGATAAGGACACGAAATTGCAATCAATCAGCTCATCTGAGACTCCAGGATGCTCAAGGCAAGGACAGCGAGAGCTCCAAAGCTTCCCAAGGGGAGAAGAGGAGAGAAGAGCGGGGTGGCTGTGCCAGGGTGACACCAGAGCCCCGAGCTCTGCAAGTGCCCTGGGCAGAAGGAAGGTTCAGACTGGAGAAGGAAACCTTTGCTCATTCCTGTTCCTTGCCTGGATTGCATTCTGCGTGCTTCCAGCCGTGCCCAGAGCAGGAATGGGTCACTCCCAAATCCCAGCCCCTCGGCAGCAAAGCTGAGTCTCTGTGATAAAAACGGGAACAGGCTCCTGGTTCTAAAGTGATTTCAGCATTTATTATAAGAAAAATAAAGGCCTAGAGCAAGGGAGCCCCGGGCTGAGCAGGAGCATTCCTGTCAAGGATGCTGCAGTGAGGGCCCTGATGCTCCAGATGGAGCAGCACAACTCAGTGGGTCAGAAGCCCCTTTTTATGCTGTTTTTTGTCCCTCTGGATTGGTTTCTTTTTGGATCCTTCATTTCCATGAAGGTTTAAGGCCTTGATTGGCCATTACAGTTCTGTCCAGACTGGCTCGTGGTGCACTTTACTGAGGTGTGTTATGGTACCTTGGTGCCAGATTTCTTAAACCACCCTTTTAACCCCCTTTACAATAGAATAACCAAACTAACAGCACGTGCTTAACGATCTATCAACTATTTTACAACAGTTTCTAACCTGTTTTTAACATGGGATGGATGCTCTGGAGGGCACCTCCCATCCATCCATCCATCCATCCATCCATCCATCCATCCATCCATCCATCCATCCATCCATCCATCCATCCATCCATGCTGTGGGGACACACAGACAGCAGAGACCAAGCTGAGCACTCACAGATTAAACCCTTCTGTTCTCCCCTGTCTAGGTGAGAAGGGAAGGAATGGAACCACATTTCCCAGCCTGCACACCCCCAGCCCCTTCCCCTGCACCCTCCATGGGGGTGGGAGTGAACACCTTGCACAAACACCACTGAGCCCTGCTTGGCAAACAGCCTCCGCTTCTCCTGAAGGGGCTCTGAACCTTCCAGGTGCAGAATAAAACAGATTGGTCTGGAATTTGGAAGCAAATGAGCCATGCTGCTTGCTCCAGGCTCCCAATTTAATAAACATGCATCTATATCTAATGGACGGTCTGTCACTTTCCTTTAACAGAAATCACCTGCTCCTCTAATAATCATTAAACAAATTGACAGCAGGATAGCCACGGCCTCTCATCTCAATGCCACCTGTAGCAGGACTGAAATAATCCACCCCCATCTCCCCAGAAAGGCCATTATTCTGCTTAATTGGAAGGCACAAACACCCTCTCCTTGTGACACGGAGTCAGACGTGGCCACGAGGAGAATAAACTGCATAAGAATGCCTTTTGTTTATTTAATGTGTGTTTTATTAGCGACATCATTCCTCATTTCCTCCTAATGAGGGTGATGATCGCTCCTTTCTCCTGCAGTGCCCACTCTGCTCAGGCCAGAGCAGCTTTTTTGGGGCAGAACTGCCAGCAGGGACATGCAGTGAAAAACGCCAATCACTTGTTTTAAAATTTTAAAAGTTTAATAGTAATAAAATGGGTATAAAAATACAGTAGTACAATTAGAGTAATAATAATTTGGACAATTTGAATTAGGACAATATGAGACAATAGAAACAAAGAGTTATGGATGTCCGGGTATCTTTTTCTGGGCAGCACGAGCCCGAAAAAGGACCCACGTTAACAGAGGATTAACCCTTAAAACCCTTGGTGCTGAACAATCTGCACGGATGGAGAGGGCTCTGAGCTCCCATCGAAACCTCTCAGCAATCAGGAGGAGCAGAATGAGCCTCATCCACCCACCAGAACATCCAAGTGTCAGAGCCGGGGCCCTGGAACTGATTGGAGCCCCCGGTTATTGCCCTGTGCTCCTCTCTGGCTATACCCTGGCCAAAACCAGCTTAATGAGTGACAAAAGTGCAGGGCCCCTGGAGCTGTGCCATCCCACTGACCCCACAGACCTGTTCCAGGCCCTACAGATCCCACAGACCTGTCCCAGGCCCTACAGATCCCACAGACCTGTCCTGAGTAGGGTTTGGGGCACTGCTGGTCACACACAGCTCCATCCTGGGGGTTTTGTGCTCCCAGGGTGGCACTGCTGGCGTCACACAGCTCCATTTTGGGGGTTTTGTGCTCCCAGACAGGATTTGGGGCACTGCTGGTCGCACACAGCTCCATCCTGGGGCCTTTGTGCTCCCAGGGTGGCACTGCTGGTCCCACACAGCTCCATCCTGGGGCCTTTGTGCTCCCAGGGTGGCACTGCTGGTGTCACACAGCTCCATTTTGGGGGTTTTGTGCTCCCTGTCAGGGTTTGGGGCACTGCTGGTCCCACCAAGGTCTCCTCTGAGCCCAGCAGCAGAACCAGAGCTGGGCCCACTCAGGTGACTGCAGAGGGACCCTCAGGGTTTCGAGGCCCCAAACAAAGGAAAGGTTCCCCCTGCTCCGTGCCATGATCAAAGAACCTTCCCTGGATGTAGGAGAGCTGCCCAAAGTGCCTGAGACAGGCAGAGATTAACAGGCCTAAGTGATACATGTGCTCTAATTAGAGAGTGTAATCACCTCGGGCTGATCATTATTGCTGCCTTTATGTTTATCATTGCACTGCATTAAGGTCCCTGGCAGTTCTTTCATCTGACTTACACTCAAGGACATCAGGTTTTTAATCATTAAAACACCTTAAACACTGTTTTTCAGGAATCTTTGAAGAATAATTATTTTACCAGTATAAACTGTACATCTCTGAAGGTTGATTTAAAACCCTCTCATCTCCAGCTGCTGCACTTATGTCAACAGAGCTCTTTGGAAATCAGGCTTGGGGAAAGGAGCACAAAAAATACAGAAAAAATGTTTTGTCATTCTTACTCTACTTTTTCATCTGTTTTGTTTTGTTGGAGGGTTCTCAGCTCCACTCTGGGACCTGTCACAGTTTCAGCCCTGTCAGAGCTGAAGGGGTTTTCACTGGGGACAGCTCCTTCCTTCTGATTTCCTTCCATGTTCCTGCTCCCACCCAGGTGCTCCCCTCCATTTTGCCCATAAGGAAAACAAACCAAAAAAAAAAGAATTAAAATTGCTACATGATTTCCCTTCCAAAAGCTCTCTTCAGTATTGGTGATGTGCTGGGAGACATTTCAGGAAGGATTAGCTGTGACTTTTTACACATCCTCTGCCATGAGCGCTGGGGATGTGGTGAAATTAATTTGGGATGGGGTAAAATTCAGTTGGGATGGGGTAAAATTAAGTTGGGATGTGGTGAAATTAATTTGTGACGTAGTGGAATTCAGTTGTGATGTGGTGAAATTCAGTTATGGTGTGGTGAAATTCAGTTATGGTGTGGTGAAATTCAGTTATGGTGTGGTGAAATTTGATTGTGGTGTGGTGGAATTCATTTATGATGTGGAATTCAGTCGTGACGTGGTGGGATTCAATTGTGACGTGCTTCTGGAATTCGTTGCCTCCTGCAGAATGCAAGGATCTGGCTCAGAAAATAGAACTATAAAATATAAAAGCAGCCCCTTCTCTGTGTCTTTGCAGAGGGAGCAGTGGCAGAGCTGCATGGAGGCAAGGACAGGGACACAGCGATGGACATCCTGGAGCTCCAGGAAGGTTCCTCAGGCTGCTGAAAGCCACTGCAGCTCCTCAGGGTGCTCCTGCAAGGACAGTGTCCCTTCTCCTGCCTCCCAGGCACTGCTGAGCACAGGGACAGCCCCAAACCTCGTTATCTGCATGCTTAAAATCCAGAAATTCCCATCCTGAGCCAATGACCTTCTCAGGAGTAAACCCTGAATCAAAGTGTTTAGAATCTGTTGTGTAATTAGAAGCTCCAGAACAGCCCCAAACCTCATTATCTGCAAGGTTAAAATCCAGAAATTCCCATCCTGAGCCAATGACCTTCTCAGGAGTGAAGTGTCCAGAATCTGTGGAAAAAAGTGTCCAGAATCTGAATCCAAGTGTCCAGACCCTGTTGTGTAATTAGAAGCTCCAGGACAGCCCCAAACCTCATTATCTGCACGGTTAAAATCCAGAAATTCCCATCCTGAGCCAACGACCTTCTCAGGACCCAGCCCTGAATCAAAGAGTCCAGACCCTGTTGTGTAATTAGAAGCTCCACAAAACCCAAGTTGTTTTTACCTTGTGCGTTTTCCCCCTTTGATCACTCAGAGGCTCAGTGTGATAACTCTGCTCAGCGAAATGAACAGTGCTGGGCATCCCCAGCCTCACAAATCCAATACAAACGCTACAAAAATTGTAAACATTCCTGACCCAACCTGCATTTCTGATGCGGTTCGCGGCAGGCTGGAGCCAGAGCCCTTTGAAATTCAGATGAAGCCCTTTCCAAATCTGTTTGAACACTGTGGGGCTGGGCTGGTTCCTCTCACACGTGCCACGGATGCTTTTCCTGCATGAATATCAATAATTCCCAATAAAAGCTCCTTTGCAGAGCATGGCCAGGCACAGAAATCAGACAGCAAAAGGCTCCTTGTCCCAGCTGCAGGATAGGGAACCCCTCTGCAGGACAGGAATTGGTTGTGTTTGGGAAGATAAAGCCCCACACTGCCCCAGGCAAAGGGAGCTGCAGGAATGGGAATGTGCTTTTTAAGGAGTTCTACAACACAACACTGAGCCTCCAGCCAAGAATTCTCTCTATTATTAGAAAATCAATTACTCCTTCCAGTCTGGACTGCAAATATTGGAGGTGGCTAAATAGCCTGGGATGTTTTTCACTCATAAACTTCTCTCTCTACAGTGGGAGTAGCAGAGAGGGGGTAATAAAATTTGTGTCTTGTGGTTCCTGCACATTTCAATATTGCTCTCCTGCAGTGGAGCCTGGTGAATGGAAAACAAATTTAAACGGAGATAAAAGCCCAGGCAGATCTCATCCATCCATTTTGTTAACTGCTGTCATGGGCAGAGATGGAATTTGGCTCCTTTGGGAAGGGCATTTTTCATTTTTTTCTTGGTGTGGAGCTGTAACTTTTATTGTACCTGAGCAGGAGGAGTTCCTTGGGTGGGATGGGTGGGGATGGAGCCTGGCTTGGAAATGGGATCACTTGGGTTCCTTCCTGCTTTGCTCCTCATGAACGCACAAATCCTCTGCCCGTGTTTTTCTGTGTTCATTTTCATTCTCCAGCCCCCATTGCAACTGTGCTTTTTCCTTGATAATTATTTGAATAAATATTTGCGTATTTGCATTTCTTCTAAAGAACTTGGCAGAAACCTGTACCAGAGGCAGACAGAACACTGCTTCACATCATCTCCCCCTTCCTTGTCCCTTGTTGTCACACTCAGGGACACAGAGCCAAGAGCCTGGTTCATCTCCGGAAATCCCAACCTACACCTGAGCAGTGCGAAGCCCAAATCCACCACTCCAGCCCGGAATGCAGGGTGGTGCCAAGGCCCCCTGTCCCTGCTGTGTTTGCTCAGGAAGGAGTTGGGGATATTTTGGGAGGTGACACCAGCTGAGTCAGTTCTGCATGTGCTGACACCAGGGCATGGTGACCACCAAGGACCCCACATTTCCAAACCCAGCAGTTGCCTGCCTTGGATAGTTTTCAAACCCCTGCAATCTCCAGAACCAAACAACTGCAAGTCACTCTGTGCTTTCCCGAAAGGAGACTGCAACTTCTCCCTTGTCACCATGAGATTTTCTTAAAAATCTCTTTGCCAGGATTTCTTCTCCTGGGAAGCTGAGAAACATCAGAGAAAAAATGAAAACAATAATTATCTGATTTGCTTCTCCTGTGTTTGCTGCTTTGGAATGTGGTTTGGACATTGTTTACTAACACATGAATGTTTGATTGGTTCCATGTGAATTGTTTTTAATTAATGACCAATCACCATCAGCTGTGTCTGAGTCTGAGGAGTCAGTCATGAGTTTTTATTAATCATTCTTGTTAAGCTTTCTGTCTGTATCCTTTCCCTTTCTTTAGTATAGTTTTAGTATAGCATTCTTATAATATAATATAGTATAATACAATATAGTATAATTGATATGTAGTTATATATATAATTTATTTTTATTATATTTATTATATTCATTAATATAGTTCATTTGTTATAACTTATTAATTATTTCTTTTATAATGACATAATGTATATTATATAATTAAATATAATGTATTTTAAAAATGTAATATAATATAATGTAATATAATGTAATAATAAATCAGCCTTCTGAGCACATGGAGTCAGATTCTCATCTCTCACCTCATCCTGGGGACCCTCACACACTCCTTCCTTCTGGGACCAGAGATCATTAACATCATCAATGTTCTCCCTAAAACTGTTTGGAGACCTTGACAAGCCCCATTTGTCCCTGACAAGGCAGCTGGGAGTGTGTTGGAAAGGCCTCAGCCTGGCTGCTGGCTCCTGACAGGTGGAGTTGCTGTTTTGCTAAAGGAGCTGTCATTCCATCAATCTTTTTGGCTGACTCCAGAGGGGAAAACCCTCCATTGCACTTGCTTTCATTTCTGCTTTTAGTTTAAGAAAAGCTGTCTTTAAAACACAAAGATCGGAGCCCCAGGAGGGGAGGAAACAGCTCAGAGGTACCCGATTCCTCAAACAGAGACATTTTTGCTCAAGTTGTTAACAAGTTGGCTTCAATTTCTGCCTTTACACCTTTATTCTGATGGCTTCACACCACACCGAGCTCCCTCCAGCACCTTCCCCTTGCTGCTTCTCCAAAATGGTAAATCCATACAAGCAAATGTAGGAGTAGCTCTTGTTTTGGGCAATAAAGCTGATGCCAGAGCAGATAAATAAAGTGGACCCAAAATCAATCCACACAGCTAATGTGGGACTTCTTACCTTTTAAATCCTCCCAGAAGCACAGGAGAAGTTTCTAACCCAGCTACAGCAGCCACCCCGCAAAAAAGGAAATGCAGCAGGGTCTGGTGAAGGTTCTCAAAGAAGCCAGAAAATATTTGAAACCAGAACTGTGGCAGGTTCAGAGGCCTCCTGCAGATCCTGCTGCAATTCCCAGCCCCTCCACCCTGTGATATTTTATGAAAAATCCCTTTACCAGGATTTCTTCTCCTAGGAACCTTCAGCTTCTCCCTGTTTTGCTCCTCTGGAATGTGATTTGGTGAATTGTTTACCCAGCATGTGAATTGTTTTTAATTAATGGCCAATCACAGCCAGCTGTGTCAGACTCTCCGGTCAGTCATGGGTTTTAATTATTCATTCTAGCCTTCTGAATTCTCCTTTCTCTTTCTTTAGTATAGTTTTAGTATATAATTTACATATAATATAATATCAGAAAATAATAAATCAGCCTTCTGAGAACTTGGAGTCAGATTCTCATCTCTCACCTCATCCTGGGAATCCCAACACCACATCACTCCCTCCCCCAGCACGCCAGCTCCTTCTCCTGAAGGGGGTTTTGCAGCTGCCCCTAATGAACCCCAGGTCATTAATTACCCAAACTCCCTGTCCAGGGCCACCTGAGCCCCTGAGCTCCATTTCTCCAGGGGGCTCCACCAGCTCCTGTTCAGATCTTCCCTGAGCTGTCACACCCTGACTCATCAGGAGCCCGAGAACAAAGTGTTGGCATCATTTAAAAAATAAAATACAAGCAAAGCAAAGATGCTTGCAATGATATCTTTGATGTTTTATAGATTAAGAGAGTCTCTCATGAATAACAGTCATTCCTTGTGTCATCCCTTTTCTGGCTTGGAGAGTTTTCATTAACTGAGATTAACATTAACTGGGAAATAATTAAACTGGCTTAGAGAGTCTGGTCTTCCCATCAGCACCAGCAATAATTAATCAACACAATCAATAGATTTTAATAGCATTAAAATTCTGATTTACTGCCTTATTCCTCAAGCCCACACCTCCCACTTCTATTCTTAGCCTCACTGTGGGCAGGATAGTCCTTAGGACAATAACAAGAGGACAAATATAGAAATTAAAATCAACCTTCATTTTCACCGTCCCTGTAAGAAAAGGTCGTATTTTTTCCCCCATAATTTTTTCTTCATAATTCCCCAACATCAATCACCTCTGGCCTGTGATTCTGAGCTCATCACTTTCCCTCTTAGCTCCACAAAAACAAAATAAGGAGAATAAAATGGGATCCAGTGCTTAGGGTGAAGGCGGCAGAACCAGCTCAGCCCCACCTGGGGCAGAGGATTCCTTGGCAGGGCCAGGGCAGGAAGGTCACAGCATCCTGCAGACCCAAATGCAGGCAGATTTCATCCATGGATCAGAAGGGATCCACCAGGTTTTGAGGCTGTTTGGTCCTGCTGAGTGCTGGTGACTTTATGTTGAATATTGCAATGCAAGATGTTTTCCATTACCATCAGTGTGGCAGATTGCCTTTGTCAATTGGGCAGTTTGCCTTATCTCTCTCTTTGAGTGACCACAATCACACCTCCCTCGGGAGGGGACATCTGCTGATAACAGCTATTGAATGTCACTGCATGGCTGATAAGAACTACAGCATCCCATTGGGAGATGGTCCGCCCGGAGGAAGAAGCCAAGCATTCCTACCTGGATATAATCTGGAGATTCTGGAACACCAGCCAAGCATTCCTGCCTGGATATAATCTGGGGATTCTGGAACACCAGCACAGCTTCTGCACTGGATTCCCCAGAGGAACAGCAGCTGCCTCTTCTTCCCCCGGATCTTCAGAGGAAGAATACATCCTTCTCTACAGGATCCCCTTGCTCCAGCAGAACCACCCCTGACACTGCAGGAGGGCTAAGCCACAATTGCAATGTGACTGCTGCCAACAGCCTGACCCACAGGGTGTCAGGTTGGGTTCTGACTCTGGCAGTGTTGCTCTAGTGCACTGCATTGTTTATTTTATCCTTTTATTTTTCTTCCCTATTAAAGAACTGTTACTTCCTGCTCCCATATTTTTTGCCTGAGAGCCCCTTAATTAAAATTTATAGCAATTTGGAGGGAGGGGGAGGGTTTACATTCTCCATTTCAGGGGAGGCTCTTGCCTTCCTTAGCACACTCCTGTCTTTCCAAACCAAGGCATGGAGGAAGGCTCCGGCCAAAGCCCTTGCTCTGGGGTTTCTCTGCACCCAGGCATGCCCTGAGCACAGAAAATGAGCTGGATCTCCTCTCCCTGCTGGGTTCAGTGCTTTATCATGAGGGGACAGCTTTAATTCTGTATTTCTCCATGTCTGTGGCGCTCTTTTAATTAACTTTCAGCTTGCTCAGGAAGCTGAGCATCCCATGCTCTCTGTTAGAGCTGCATTAACCCTTTCCTAATCACAGGAGCCACATTTTATCTGCTGCCAGCACTGCCAACACCTGAGAGCAGCAGCAGCAGCTCCTGGGCACAGGAGGGATCCTCCAGCCCCCTGTAACTGAGTTCTACCACTGGGAAATGAGGACAAAATGAAATCCCAGGTACTTCCTAAGCCTCTGAATGCAAGGCCTAATCCAGGTAATCCCAAAGCAATCTTGCTGGCAATCTAATTGTGTTTTCTGAGGAGGAGGCTGCAAGAACAGTTTGTTTACACATAATTTGATCCCTTTATGTGTTTGTATTGTGCTTATTTCTGAAACCTCTCAAAATTGAAAGGTCTCCTGGAATATTTGGCTTGGCTTTGCAGTCCAGCCTGAGGGATTACCCATTATTTTGCACATAATGGCCCAGAAAAATATGAATTTTGTATTAGCACAGATCAGAAAGTACAGCTCTCCCTCGAGGGCCAGCAACGGGGAGACACCAGGAAAACTGAGGAAATGGTGCTGATTTTTAAATCCCTTTTTATGTTGATTTGTTTCTCTCAGGAAGCTCTGGCTGTCTGCAGCAGCCTCCCTGGTGGAAATACAGCTCTGTGGGGACAGCAGGGGAGGAGAGGCTTCACATTTGAGGGTTTGCAAAGTGTCTTGGTTTGGAAAGACAGGAGTCTGCTAAGGAAGGCAGGAGCCTCCCCTGAAATGGAGAATGTAAACCCTCCCCACCCCTCCCAATTGCTATAAATGTGAAATTAAGGGGCTCTCAGGCAAAAATATGGGAACAGGAAATAACAGTTCTTTAATAGGGAAGGAAAAAAAAAAAGGATAAAATAAACAATGCAGTGCACTAGAACAACATTGACAGAGTCAGAACCCAACCTGACACCCTGTGGGTCAGGCTGTTGGCAGCAGTCCCATTGGAATTGTGGCTCAGCCCTCCTGCAGTGTCAGGGGTGATTCTACTGGAGCAGGATCCTGTACAAGGGTGGAGTCTTTCTCTGAAGCTCCAGGGGCAGAGGCAGCTGCTGTTTCTCTGGAGAATCCAGTGCAGAAGCCGTGCTGGTGTTCCAGAATCTTTAGATTATATCCAGGCAGGAATGCTTGGCTCCTCCCTCTGGGCTCACCTCTCCCAATGGGATGCTGTAGTTCTTATCAGCCATGCAGTGACATTCAATAGTCTGTTATCAGCAGATGTCCCCTCCCCAGGGAGGTGTGATTATGGTCACTCAAAGAGAGAGATAAGGCAAACTGCCCCCTTGACAAAAAATAATCTGCCACACAGATGGTAATGGAAAACATCTTGCATTGCAATCTTCAACATAAAGTCACCACAGCTTTCACCCAGATCTTTGTCTGCATCTGCCCAGGGAAGGGCTGGACAGGGTCCCTCCCTCCCTGTTCCCACCCCAGCCCCAGCTGGGAGCACCTCAGTCACCCCCACACCCCAAGAGGGGATTCCAGAGCACAGAACAGCACTGCAGAGGCTTCTGGTGGCTGCAGAGGGAGGTCAGCCCTGCCCTGGGACAGAACTCTTTGTTGCAGACATCCCTGGCGCCGCCTCCATCCCAGGGGATCCTGGTGCTACAGAAGCTCGATTGGGGCTGAAATGTGAATTCCAGGATTTTGCCAGGACCAGGACTTTTTGCACCAGCTCAGTGAGGAACCCACAAGGCCACTGCTGGCTCCATCCACGGCCACTGCCTGGTGCTGGAGGAGGACACACCAATCCAGGGAGCCAAACATGGGGATTTGTGTGTCCAGATCTTTCCTTTCCTTTCCTTTCCTTTCCTTTCCTTTCCTTTCCTTTCCTTTCCTTTCCTTTCCTTTCCTTTCCTTTCCTTTCCTTTCCTTTCCTTTCCTTTCCTTTCCTTTCCTTTCCTTTCCTTTCCTTTCCTTTCCTTTCCTTTCCTTTCCTTTCCTTTCCTTTCCTTTCCTTTCCTTTCCTTTCCTTTCCTTTCCTTTCCTTTCCTTTCCTTTCCTTTCCTTTCCTTTCCTTTCCTTTCCTTTCCTTTTTCCTTTCCTTTCCTTTTTCCTTTCCTTTTTCCTTTCCTTTTTCCTTTCCTTTTTCCTTTCCTTTTTCCTTTCCTTTTTCCTTTCCTTTCCCCTTTCCTTTCCCTTTTCTCTTTCCCCTGGAAAATCCCAGAGTAGAGCAGTCTCTGTTTACCCTGCCCAGCTCCCTGTGGGACCCCACAGGTGTGGGGTGGCAGTAAATCAAAGCAATCAGCACCAGGTGAGGGGGTCAGGGACAGAGCAGCACCTGATCTGCTGCCACAGCTGATCCTCATCACCCTGATTGCAGCAGAACCCTCCCAGCCCTCAGCTCTGGAGCCGTCCTGATGTACAGAAACAACCCCAAATCTGCAGCTCCAGCTCAATCCAGTCACTCCACAAAAAAAGAACCTTTCATGCTCGCTGTCATAGGAGACAAAAGCAGCAGCCTGCCTCGCTCCTCCTGACACTTGTAAAGCTTTTCAAACCAGGCACACAAGATTTGTCAGAACAAAGCTGACATTTTAAATGAAGAGTAATGATGAAATGTCTAAAGATGTGCTGCAGAAACGCTCTCACAGAGAGTGCTGGCAATTTGAATACAACAGCAATGTGTCATCGTGGAAAAGTCAAAGCAGGGATTCTTTCATGTGGCTAAACAGGGGGGATAAATTATGGAAAAACTGCAGGAGCTGTGATGCAGAAGGGGGAATTCATCAGTCCTGGGTTTGGGGTTTCACATGTTGGGAACTTATGCTGCTCCTGACACGAGCACAGATATTCCATGGACAAAGAGCAGGTGGAGAGCAAAGTTTGGTTCTCCAAAAAGCCAAAGCAAGCAAAGCATGTTCTGCTCTGTTGAGCTGAATTTGTAGAATATCCCTTCAGCATTTCAGCTGCTCTAACAGCACTGATAATGGTAAATTTATTGGAAACAGCTGAGGCTCGTGGAAGAGCTGAAATGTGTGGAAATGCAGCTCGGCATTTAACACCCTGCACTGGCCAGGGGAGTCCTGGGCTCTTTACAGGGATGTCTGCCCTGGAACATCCACACTGATGAATTTCAGTGAGAATCCTGAGATTTCATTCTGCTTCCCTCATCTCCTTCCCAGTGGAAGCTAAGCATGCCTAATGCTGTAATATGGGGACATAATAAGAGGTTTTAATCCAATTTTCAACCACCCTGGATGCAAAGGAAATTTGTGAAGCATGTCTAAAGTAACAAATGCCTGAACTGGAGACCATTTTTCATTCTGAAAGTGAAAATTCATTGGGAAGCCCCAAAGAGCCACTTCTCAGGACAAGGAGAGGGTGGAAAGCCTGAAAATTCAGCCCTGCTTTATCCTCTGCTGAATCCCAGGGCAGATTCCCTTTCCAGGGCTGCTTTACTGCACAAACTGAGCCCCTCCCTTGTTTGGTTCTTTATCTCTCTGATCCATAATCAAAAGTGAGATAATCAAACACAAAACCTCCAGTGAGGAGTCAGTCCAACGTGGCAGGACACAGGGAGCTCCAACAAGGTAAGGAGGGCACTTTGGGGCACTCTTTGTGCACCTCAGCCTATCCCTACATTCTCCTTTTTCTCCTCTGCCTCCCTTCCAGAGCAGGAGGAGTTTTGTTTAACGAGGCAGGTGATGACCCACTTTAAACTGCAGTATTGGCACCTGGAGGGGAGCTGTGCTTTAATTCCAGCTCAGGAATATAATATAATATAATATAATATAATATAATATAATATAATATAATATAATATAATATAATATAATATAATATAATATAATATAATATAATATAATATAATATAATATAATATAATATAATATAATATAATATCAGCCTTCTGAGAACTTCGATTCAATTCTCATCTCTCACCTCATCATGGGGACCCTCACAACGACACCACAACAGGAGGGCTCAATGAATGCCCAAAAATGAATGCCCAGAAATATATGCTCAGAAATGAGTCCTGGCTCTCAGTGCCCAGAGATCAGCAGCACAGCCAGGGCTGCCACCCTCAGCCCAGAGCAGAATTTCACCAGCAATAAAGACAAATCCCTTTTTATTGCACGGATGAAATAACAACGCACACATAAAGCATAAGAGAACAAGGGGAAGCTGACAAAGTGCGTCTTTGATTAATTGCTGTAATAGATCGCAGATTGCTGACTGAGGATGGTTTTTTTTCGGGGCTCATTTTTCAGTCTTTAAAATGTTAATGCACACAGGGAAGACAAAGCAAGGCTGGCCAGTGAAATGCTGGGGACAATTATGTGAAATGCTGGGGAAAATTCCAGTCCCCTGTTGGAACTCATTGCATCCCTCTGGGTGTCCAGAGTTGCTGAGGACCCCATCAGGCAGCTCAGAGACCCTGGCACACAGCCCAGAACACCTGGGGATTTGATTTTGGCCCCTGGAGCAAGTTGCCAGCTTTGTATGAGGACATGAAAGTCACACAGGTTTGAATGGTGTAATAATAAAATGATCACAGGGTGAAAAAGTAGATTTTGGGGTTTTTGGTATGGGGGTTATGGGGACAAGATGGAGGAATCTGGGTGTGTCCAGCCTTTCTTCTTCTCCTTCTTGTTCTCCATTTTCTGCAGTGATGTTGGCACTTTGGGGTTAGTTTAGAGTAGAAGTGCACTGTCTAACACAGGTGATGGGTATTGGGAATTAAGTGTAAATATGTTACACGTAGTTTGTGGTATAAAAGGACAACACAGAGTGCCCGTGGCTGCCCTGCTGAGCAGATCTCGGCTGGGCAGAGAGAAAATTTTATAGATGAGAATTAATAAACAACCTCAAGACCGAAAAGTGAAGAGTCCAGACTCGTTCTTCAGTTGCACGGGCTGAAGCAGAGACACCCTGCACATCTCGGGGCAGCAAATATCAACCAAAAACCTGAGAAGGGAGCTCAAAGGCTCAGGCTGCACCCCAGCCTTGTCCATCATTGATCTGACAACATCAGGACACTGAAAAATGAGAATTTCCCCAGCCCAACAGCTGTAATCACCTCCCACAACATCCAGCCCCTTCAGCCCTCAGAGTTTCTGCAAACTTTTCCAATGGATTAGAAAAGCCATGCCCTGAGTTATAACTCCTCTGTATTACAGTGATCATAATAGATTAGTGATAAATACAAAGTAATTGATTTTTTTTATCATCTCCTCCCTCCCCCAAACAAGCTTGAACTAATAACAATAATTACATGAAAGTGTTGCCATCGGGAAGTTTGCGCGTTTCTGGCAGTGAAATCAATTGTTCCGAGGACGAGTTTTATCTGAGCAATTAATCACTGACTGCACCACCAACGTTCTCCAGGATGCAGAACATGCAGGGGAACATCTTCATCAGGAAATGAGGCTGTCAGGAAAATTAATCCACAAATAACAAAGGTTTGTGTCCAAAAAGGAGACAGAGGAGTCCTTTTACTTTATTCCAATACAGGCAGAGGCCATGGGGCATCCCCTGGGGTCTCTCAGAGTTTTGGAGGACTCAGCCTCCCTTTTTATCCCAATTTCCAGCCACATTTCCCTTCTCTCTTTCCCCATTTCTGAGGTACTTGAGAGGTTCAGACTTCCCAGAACACCTGATCCCAAATATTTCCCTCTAAAGTACAACCCTCCCTTTTAATTTTTAATTCTTATGGAATTTAGGGGTTTTCCCCCATTGTTTTTTTCATCTTTCAATGTCTAATTTAATTTATCAGCAACCCTAAAATTCATTTGTAAAAGCAAATCTCTTTTTCCATTCATCAATCGGTGGAATCCTTCCCATTGTTTCTTTTCTCTTCCAGTGCTGGTTTTATCTCCCAGCAGACCCACAGCTTGTTTGGAAAGATCAATCTGCCATTCCTCCCAGTCTGGATTCCCCTGGAGCCCACTGCTGCTTTTGGACACCCCGTGGCTTCAGCACAACCATCTCTTCCCTTCTGTGTGGAGTTTAACAAACAAGTCCTGCCCTCCACCTCCCTCTCAGACTCCCCAGTGCAGGTCCCCAGTCACTGCAATTATTGGAGAAAATTGCAGGGCCCTCCATGAAAGGGCTCCCTGCAGGAGCTCACACAGCCAGTGACCAATTCCTCTGCGCATAAAAGGCACCTGGAGCAGGCAGGCACTTAAAATAAGAGAAGAGAGAGGGAACAAACAGGATTTGGAGGAGCAGCAGGATGGTTGGCAGGTCAGGAACAGAGCCAGGCTGAATTCTCAGGGTAATTATTCTTCATTATCAAGCTGCAGCAAATTGTGTTGTGGTGCCAGGGTTGTTTAATGTGCTGGGTGGACAGTTTGAGTTTGGGGTTTTTAACACAAGTCTTGGGTTTGAGCGGATCAGATCACGACAAACCCAACTCACAAACCAGGTGAACACTCCAGGACAAGGGTGGTAAACACTGGGGGAGCTGAAAGCCCTTGGGAACTGCTCAAAGGACCTGCCATGAGTGCAGCAAACCAGGAAAATCCAGGGAAATTCCATTTTCCAGACCTATTAAGAGGTGAGAGGAGCAGAGGACAAACTGCAGGGGTTCCTCCAGGTTTGCACAGTGAGAACTGGAAATTTGCACTCTCTGTTCTCTGCAGCACCTACACCCCACTCCTCCTCCTGAAATCCCTCCTGAAAAGCTTCCCTGCCTTCTCCTTCTTGCCTGGAAGCGCGGCAGGCCCAGAGCTGTGAAAGGGTTAATGAGCCCAGGCAAAGTTAACAAGGGATGGGCAATAAATGGCTCCAGCTGTGTATAATTAACTGTAATACCGTGAAGTAAATGACTTTTATTGGCAAGCATGTCATAACTTCATTAAAAGTCATATTTACAGCCCTCTCACATGGAATGAGTACTTGTGTAGTCTGCAATTTAATGAGCACTCATTTTCACCTTGTTTCAATTATTTTCCACCCACCCTTTGTCTCAGTGTGGGGAGCAGGAAGATAAAATACAATGGGAGTGTAATTAAAGCTGGCACAGATTCTTTCAGGAAATGTTTTTCTATTCCAGAACAATCACTTCTACTGCTTACTACTAATAATACTTTAATGTTTAAAATACATAGTTTTCCTTGGTCCCTAAAGGATTCTTTAAATAAGGTTATTAAAGAATGGCTGTGGGAAAGCTTTTTGCCAGCCCAGCGCTCCCCAAAAGCAAATTTGTATCACTTAGAAGGGGAAACTCGCAATTTAGCTGAGGACAAGCTATATTAATAGGTTAAAAATAAAGGATTTTGGCTCTGGAAGGAGGGGGCTGCAGGTGATGCTCAGAGGGTCGCTTGGGACCTGCTCCAAGCTCCAGGATGGAAGGAGGGCCATGGGACACAAACTGTGGGAGTGACATGGGATAAACATCATTTCATTGTGGGGACAAGAAACACTTCCAGCAGCTCCAGGAAGCCTTGGCCTGGCAGTGTTGGTGTCCCTGGGGTCCACCAGGGAACTTTTCCCAAATATTTCCCTTCCCAGGGCTCTGGGGCTCTGCACAGCCAGAGAGCAATGGGGGATTTGTGTTTCCAAACGAGCTGTGGGGCTGCTGGGAGATAAACACAGCACTGGGAGAGAAAAGAAGCCACAGGAAGGATTCCACTGATTGGTGAATGGAAAAAGAGATTTGCTTTTACAAATAAACTTTAGGGTTGCTGATAAATGAAATTAGACATTGAAAGATGAAAAAAACAATGGGGGAAAACCCCTAAATTCCATAAGAATTAAAAATGAAAAGGGAGGGTTATACATTAGAGGGAAATCTTTGGGATCAGGTGTTCTGGGAAGTCTGAACCTCTCAAGTACCTCAGAAATGGGGAAAGAGAGAAGAGAAATGTGGCTGGAAATTGGAATAAAAAGGGAGGCTGCATCCTCCAAAAATTGGAGACACCCCAGGGGAATGCCCCATGGCCTCTGCCTGTATTGGAATAAAGCAAAAGGACTCCTCTGTCTCCTTTTTGGACACAAACCTTTGTTATTTGTGCATTAATTTTCCTAACAAGACCTTTGGGGATTTGTGCTGCGGTTGTTCCTACAGCTGGGACCAAAGGGAGAGGGAAAGGGAGGGCACAAGGAACACACAGGGAGAAAGGAGAAAAGGAGGGAGAAAACCATGAGATAAAAGTTCCAGGGCTTAGGAAAAGCACCTGGTGAGATCAGTGACCTGAGCAATCCATCAAGCCTTGCACAGCCCCAATTTAGAGCAGAGAATTAATTACTTTTAATCCAGACAGCGGCTGCCATGGATGCAGGGTTGTGTGGGAGCCAGGGAAGCACTGCCAGGGCATTTCCTTCTCCATGGGGGAAGAATTTTCACTTTAATTCTGCTGTTTGAGCTCCTGCACTGGCACCACCAACACCCAGGAAGGACAAAGGGAGCAAAGTCAGGCATCCCTCACCTCAGTTATCAGAGAAACCACCAGGCAGGAGCTGCAATTGCAGCCCCTCTCCTGCTCCAGGCTGAGGAACCACTGCTGAAATATTAATTGGAGAAGGAGCTGCAACTTGTACAGATAAAAACTCGAGGAATTGTGCTCTAATGGCTGGGGTAGTTAAAAAGCAGAATACAATATCCAGCAAGTAATGCTTAATCTGTTGGATCTCTGTCCCACTGGAGATTTTTAAGGAGATATTAGAGGAACACGAGAGGAGTGCCAAGTCTGGCTGATGCTGCCTTTGAACACACGACCTCCAGAGATTCCCTCCAGCTCTGTTTTTCTGTAATTGCCTGTTGTGGAAGGCTCTGAAATTCAGCCTTTATTGAAAGACAAATGTAAAGCTTGAGAGAGTGCCTGAATACAAACCAGCATCTCGCTCCCCCCCTGAACCTGGGGAAGTGATTAGGGGCTCTCAGGAGCACGGGCAGGCCTTGCTGGCTCACCACAAACCCTCAGCACTGCTGAAATTCCTTCTTTTCAACCAGCCTGAAGCGCAGGCTCCTCAGGAAATGGGATTTTATGGAATGCTCAAGCAGGGAGCTGCCAGCAAAGGCTCTGCTCTCCGGCACTCAGAATATTCGTAGTGTGAAAAATGGCAGTCACTTGTTTTTTAAAATTTAAAAAGTTTAATAGTAATAAAATTGTAATATAATAATATTACAATAAAATATATAATAATATACAATATATATATTAATATACAAGATATATACAATATATATACAAAATATATAATAATATATAATATATTGCAATAAATGTATTATATATTTATATTACAATAAAAATTGTAATATAATTAGAGTAATAAAAATTTGGACAATTAGAATTTAGGGCAATATGAGACAATAAAAATAACAAGTTATGGACAGCCCATGTACCTCTTTCTGGGCAAAATAAGCCCGAAAAAGGACCCACTTTAACAGAGGATTAACCCTTAAAACAACAGCCTGTTGCATATTCATACACCTCATACATGGTGCATAAATTCCATTCAAACACAGGATTCTGTCTGGGCAGTGTCAGCTTCTTCCTCTGAATCCTGACGGTGCCTTCAGGCCTGAGCAAGGCAGGAAGAAGTTTGTTTCTTCTGATAATGGGGTAATAAATTCTTTCTCGGAAAGATTTGGGTGTCCTGTGGCTGCTATCTGGTGTGAGCACCTCATTCCTCTCTTTAAAAAAATATCCCGCATATTTAACCTTATGTCATAACCTAAATTATATTTATTTGTTTATTTTATATATTTATTTTTGTGTTGTTCATGGGGTTTATTTTGCTGGGAAGGTGACACAGCTCCTGCTCCATGCTCTCCTGAGCCTGACCCTTGCCAGGTTTGGGATTTCTGGTTTTCATGGGGTTTATTTTGCAAGGAATTCCATCAGGCTGATGGATCCTGAGTGCTGGTGGCCAATCCTCCCATCCCCTCTGCCAGGTTGGAATGGGGGAAGTTGAGCAGCTGAGCAGGAAACAAAAGGAAAGGGAAAAGATCTGCTTCTATTTTAGTGACTTTGTGTGGGTGAATGTGGGCAGAGAGGGTACTGGAGAAGCAAATACTCTGTTAAAAGAAGATTTCATGAATTTCCTCTTCCAACCAGGTGTGTCAGCATCAGATCACCAATTCTCTGTGAAGAAAACCTCCATATACTCCCCAAAAGTCTACAGTCCCTCTTTCCTTAAAAATTTTACTCTTCACCTATTCTGTGAGCTCTCACCCACTTTAATTTTCATTATCATCGTTATACCACAGAATTCTTTGGGGACACACACGAAGAAGGAAAGAGAAATAAGATTTTGTGCTTCCTGACAATTGAATGTCTCTGATTCCCAACCCCTCTGCAGTTTGTGTTATTTTAGATGCTGGGTCTGATTTAATCCTCCTTCAGAGGAACAGGGAGGGAATTCAAAGGGGGGAACAAGGGGAAATATGGATTACCAGGAAAAGGCTGATCCAAATCCCAGCCAAGTGTGGGCATCCAGAGGAGCCAGGACCAAAACCAGACCCAGAGATTGATTTGGGGGCTGCTGGGTTTAATTTGGCTGCCAGCAGACCCAGCCTCAGAGCAGGGGCTGTGCAGGGAGGGCAGGGGAAGGAAAGGCAGAGGGAGCAGCAGGACATTTGGGATTTGTGGTGTTCATGGGGTTTATTTGCTGGAAAGGTGACACAGCTCCTGCTCCCTGCTCTCCTGGGCCTGGCCCTCGCCAGGTTTGGGATTTATGGTGTTCATGGGGTTTATTTTGCTTAATTCAGTTTACAGCTCCCAGGGTTTCAGCCCCTTCCATTTCAGGATGGTTTTGGACTGTGGACTCCCCACTCAGATGCACGGGGAAGGAACTGACACTCCTTGTTTGGACTAAAACATGAAACCTCTCCCCTCCTGCATCAGAAGGGAGTTCATCCCAGCCTGCTCCTGCTCAGAGAGCAGCAGCTATTCTTTATTCTTTATTCTTTATTCTTTATTCTTTATTCTTTATTCTTTATTCTTTATTCTTTATTCTTTATTCCTGATTGTGCCTCACCTGTAGCACTTCAGACAGGGCTGCGCAGTGAGTGATCAGAGGAATCCTGACTCAGAGGGCCCCAGAGTGAACCTGGAGCTCTGCTGCTTTCCCAGGGAACGCTCAGCTGAGCCTGGCAGCAGCTGTGATGAGAGATTCCTGTTTACAGCAGCAGCCCCATCACCTGCTCCTGTTTAATGGCACCTGTTCCACCCCACTCTGGGAGTCTGGCACAGCAGGGACTGTAAATTACTGCCACAGCAGCTCCTCAGCACCTGCAGCCTCTCTGTGACCCAGAAATCCCCCTGACATCCTTTGCCATGGCTCTTTTAATCTCTTCCCTTTCTTCCCTTTCTGCCCCTCTTTCCTCTGAAGAACTGAGCAGTTCCAGCAGGGAGGGAAGGAGCAGCAGGAAGCAGAAATAATCAGGTTTTGTGGGGAAAGATGGAGGGGAGAAATCAGACTCTGGACACAGAGTTCTGCTCCTCTCAGGGCTTGGCAGTGGGGCTGGCAGTGACAGTGAACTCCTTCAGGAGAGCAGAGGGGATCAGCTGATCCCAGATTGCTCTGCAGACACCTCAGTGAATCTTAATCCATGTTCTCAGAAGGCTGATTTATTATTTTATGATTTATATTATATTAAAGAATACTAAACTATACTAAAGAAATATATACAGATAGGACACTGATATACTATACAGAAAGGATACAGAGAGAAGGCTAAAAAATAATAATAAAAATTCATGACTCTTTCCAGAGTCTGACACAGCTTGACACTGATTGGCCAAAGAGTGAAAACAACCCACAGCAGAAATCAATTAAACAATAACCAGTTGGATAAACAATCTCCAAACACATTCCACATGTGAGCACAACACAGGAGAAGCAAACGAGATAAGAATTGTTTTCCTTTTTCTCTTTCCTTTTTCACCGCAGCTTTTTGGGGTAACTGGATGTGAACGTGGGCAGGGGGACTTTGTGAGGTCCCTTTGCAGGGTCCCAGTGAGAGGAATGGTGGATTTGTGTTTCCAAACGAGCTGTGGGTCTGCAGGGAAATAAAACCAGCACTGGGAGATAAAAGAAACAATGGGAAGGATTCCACTGATTGATGAATGGAAAAAGAGATTTGCTTTTACAAATGAATTTTAGGGTTGCTGATAAATTAAATTAGACATTGAAAGATGAAAGAAACAATGGAGGAAAACCCCTAAATTCTATAAGAATTAAAAATTAAAAGGGAGAGTTGTACATTAGAGGGGAATCTTTGGGATCAGGGGTTCCAGGAAGTCTGAACCTCTCAAGTACCTCAGAAATGGGGAAAGAGAGAAGGGAAATGTGGCTGGAAATTGGGATAAAAAGGGAGGCTGCATCCTCCAAAAATCTGAGAGACCCCAGGGGATGCCCCATGGCCTCTGCCTGTATTGGAATAAAGTAAAAGGACTCCTCTGTCTCCTTTTTGGACACAAACCTCTGGTGTTTGTGGATTCATTTTCCTAAAACCAGGAATTCCCACAGTGACAAAGGGACAGCAAGAACTCACTCAGAGCCTCTGGATTTCACAGCCTCTCACCAAACTGCAAATTCTCCTGGCAGAGGAATTGTTTAACTGATTTGTGTAATAATAATTTCCCCTCACGCCTCCTCATTGGCTCGCTGGGCAATCTGACCAGAGCACAGAGATCTGCTGCTGCTTTTCCTTATTTCATTACTCATTTTGCTTTTTGCTCGCTTACATTTATTTGATTTAGACAATAACATCTCTGTCAAGT
Source organism: Ammospiza nelsoni (assembly GCF_027579445.1). Lineage (NCBI taxonomy): Eukaryota > Metazoa > Chordata > Aves > Passeriformes > Passerellidae > Ammospiza > Ammospiza nelsoni. The sequence goes on from NC_080662.1 coordinate 2,823,074, forward strand.
GCAGTTTAATTGGTATCTAAGGCCTAGTCTGCATTTACATTTTACTGGAATAATAATGGTGCTAAGGGGGAGGATATTTTTTAGAAAATACTTATGCTGCTCTGAACTCCTTGGTGGCTGCAATGAGGTTGGAATAAAAGTGATTTACTCTGCTTTGCTTCTTCCCTTACTCCGTGGTAATAGCAATCTAATTATAAAGTATGTTTATGCTGACACAATCATATCCACAATCGGGGTTTATTCTTTCATTCTTCTTTTGTCTTCATGTAAATTCTGCCGGAGGAAAACGCCACATGCACACACAGACAGCACCAGCAGGATCATCAGAGTCCCCAGAACCCATTTGGGTGAATTCATCAGCAGATAATTCTGTCCCCGAGGCTTTAATCTCCTGGAGATCGTTTGTGGGGACTGTAACTGCTCCATTTGCATTACAGCAGTAATAAAAGACTCCCACAGCGCTGAAAAAACCCATTTACGGGACTCCCTTTTAGGAAATAGGATCAGCAGCAGTGAGGGACTAAACTGCTTTTACTTACAGTGGGCACCAGATTCCTTTGACCCTTAAAGCTCTGCATGCAGCCAATCGATAAAACTAACTAAAAAAAAAAAGAAATAAATGAAATAAAATAATAAAACTATAATAAATATAATTATATAATATAAATATAATTATAATAAATAAATATAATATAATTATAATAATATAAATATAGTAAATAAATATAAAATACAAATAAATATAAAAATACGTAAAATATAAATAAATATAAATACTAATGTAAATATAAATATAAAAGATAATATATAAATGTTTAAAATATAAAATATAAATTAAATGTAAAAATATAAATAATAGAAAATGTAAATAAATATATAGAATATAAATAAAATAAAACTAAATAAAGAAAATAAAATAAAATAGAAGAGAACCCCAGAGTTTCTGCCACACAATTCCCCTGTGGAACAGGCAAACACAACAGCTGCAAACAGCACAGCAGGGGCTGGGCCGCTGTGACTGAGAGAAAGGTAAAATGCACTTAATTCCTGAGGGGAAAAAACAAATTACTGCTGTTAAAAGGACAAATAAAATGGCCCTTGTGGGAGGATCAGCTGGGGAATGCACAATTAGGGGCAAGAGGGAACAATTGCTTTAATTGGTGCTTAGTCTTGTCTCGTTGGAGAGCTAGGACTGTATTTTCCCACGGGTTTGGTTTGGCTTTAGTACTTTGTATTTTCTGCTTTGTTTGTTTTGGGTGTTCTGTTTGTTTTTAGTGGTTTGTTTGATTTTGGTTGCTTGGTTTTAGTGCTTTGTTTTTGGTGTTTGTGGTGTTTTGGTGTTTGGTTTTTTTTTTTTTTTTTAATGGTTTGTTTGGTTTTGGTGTTTGGTTTGTTTTTAGCGCTTTGTTTGGTTTTGGTGTTTGGCTTTTTTAGTGCTTTGTTTGCTTTTGGTGATTGTTTCCAGGGTCTGTTTTAACTGCTCCTGCTGGCTGTGCCCATCTGTGAGGCTGGATGCGACCCTGAGCACTCAGATAATCCTATTTCTGTTTGCTTTAATCTGATTAAGTTCCTCAGTACGAGTCGAGATTAAAACCCATGACCAACAAATGCTTGAATAAAGATAAAATGCAAATGCTGTTTTCTGCACATCAGAATCAGAGGGTTTATAACAATTCCCAATTAATGTGCAGCCAGGTATTAGGGCTGAAGAAGGTGAGCTGCAGGGATGAAGAGCTGGGGTGACTTTTCATCTCCCAGAATAAAGACAAAATAAAAGGATTCCAGCAGGAGTTGCTCGAGCTACCCTTGGGCCATCCAGCAGGAGGAAATTGTGGGATCACAACAGGAGCATCCTCCTGGAGGCAGCCCCGAAGGGCAGGAGGGGCTGGGGATGGGGAATCCTCCTGCTCTGCTGCTGAGGGTGGTGGTGATGAACCGAGGGGACAAATTGTTGCAGATGTCTTTTCATGAAAATCCTTTCCTTGAGATTTTTTCCTTCTGAGAAGCTGAGAGGCCTCAGGAACAAAATGTAAACAATGATCATCTGCTGCTGTGGAATGCAACAGGTGCATCTGAGGTTGGTCTCATGTGGGTTGTTTCTAATTAATGGCCAATCACGGCAGAGCTTGCTCTCTGTCTGAGCCACAGACCTTTGTTATTGTTTCTTTTCTATTCTTAGCTTACCTTTTGAGATTAAACTTTTCCTTCTATTCTTAATGCAGTTTTAATGTAATATATATCATAAAATAATAAATCAAGCCTTCTGAAACATGGAGTCAGATCTACATCTCTTTCCTCATTCTAAGACCCCTGTGAACACCGTCACAAAAAATAATGACTGGAAATGACAGAAAATGACATTTCCCAGGAAATGCTGCAGTAAGAACCATCTCAGGGTGGTTGGGGGTCCCTGGGCTGGGCCTGCCAGGGCTGAGGGCTCTGGGATGCAGAACAGTGTGACCGTGTTCACAGGGGTCTGAGGATGAGGGAAGAGACGAGGATCTGACTCCATGTTTCAGAGCACCTTTTATTATTTTATGGTATATATTATATTAAACTATACTAAAAGAATAGAAGAAAGCATTCCATCAGAAGGTTAGCTAAGAATAGAATAGCAAAGAATGATAACAAAGGCTTGTGGCTTGGACTCTCTGTCTGAGCCAGCTGACTGTGATTGGCCATTAATTAGAAACAACCACATGAGGCCAATCACAGATGCACCTGTTGCATTCCACAGCAGCAGATAACCATTGTTTGCATTTTGTTTCTGAGGCCTCCCAGCTTCTCAGGAGGAAAAATCCTAAGGAAAGGATTTTTCATAAAAGATGTCTGTGACAGAGCAGGGAGAGGAGTGAAGCTTCCAAGCAGGATTTTAATTTGGTTTTAGACTGAAGTTGCTTTGGCTGCTGTCCCTTTGTTAAATCCTTGTTGCTGATGATAACATTCGTGAGCTGCTCCCCCAGGACTGGGTGTTCAGGGCAGAAAATGAACTCTGTGTGCTCTGGGTTGTTTGAGATGCTGAAATGGTCACTGCTCTGTTCATGGCAAATTTCTCACAGCATTCAAATAGTCCTGTGCATTTCTGGAATGTTCCCCCTTTTTCAGCCACTCTAAATAGATTGTACAAGATCTGAAGAGATTGTACAAGATCTGAAGGGGCCTCACACTCCCAGGCCTGGCCTTGGGCACTGTGCAAACACGGAGAGCTGCAGCTCGCTTTGCAGTTTCAAACACCACACTCACGCTTTTATCTCTGAAAACACGCCCTGAACGAGCCAGCACGGGGTTTCAGTGCAAAAGGAATAATCCAGCAGCGGGGGAAGTCCATCATTTGCAGGCTCCTGCTGCTCCCCTTGGCCTGTAATGACCCAAGGCTGTCAGAATGTCATAACTCCAACGGGGAGTGAAGTTACAGCCATAACACTGCGTGCGCAGCCATCAAACATTCATGACCATATCTGAGGCTTTCTAGTCCATAAACCTTCTCTGAACTCAAGTAATGGAGTTATCAAAAAGACAGAGCAGCTGTTCATGGGGCCTGTGTGACATTCACGGGCTCCACCAGAATGTTCCGGGCTCTGCAGTACCTTGGGATAATCAGAGCTGTTGTATAAAATATGAGCCAGAGCTCAACTTCTGGCTTTTTCCAATTTTCTCCACAATTTCAAGGATAAGCACGTTATTTGCTGCAAACTTTTTTTTTTTTTCTCTCTTATTTGTGATCCTTCTGCAATAGGTGGAAATTTTTAGCCTCGTTTCTTTGCTGTTTCACTTGCAAACCAAAACAAGCCCGTTCCTATGCTCCCTCTCATTTCCAGACTCCTTCTGAGAAATTCCTTGCCTGTGCTAAGATTTAATCAGTCCCTCGTGGGAGCTGCATTAAAAGGGAATGCTCCAAGGCCTGGAGCAGTGTGTGGGGATCTGAATAAAAATCGTGGAGTTGGTGCCACCCGGCCCCAGCTGAATGTTTTTCACAGGTAAATCTTTTCAGTGCTAAATTAACTCCCCATCCCAGGGCTTTTTCTGTCCCTTAAGAGGACAGTTTGTCACCTGTGGTCAGTGAGAGCTCTGCAGTCAGGACACGGGGACAGCGCTGGATTTGGTGTGCTCAGCACCAGACCAGTGAAGGTGCTGGGACTGGTGACCTGGCACTGTCCTGGTGTGGCACTGTTCTGGTGCCCCTGATAGTGTCCTAGTGACCCTGGCACTGTCCTGATGCCCCTGATCCTGTCCTGGTCACACTGGCACTGTCCAGGTGCCCCTGGTGCTGTCCTCGTGATCTTGGCCCTGTCCTGATGCCTCTGGTCCTGTCCTGGTGACGTCGGTCCTGTCCTGGTCACACTGGCACTGTTCTGGTGCCCCTGGTGTTGTCCTGGTGACCCTGGTACTGTCTTGATGATGCTGGCACTGTCCTGGTAATGCTGGCCCTGTCCTGGTGGCTCTGGCACTGTCCTGGTGCCCCTGCTGGTGTCCTGGTGCTCCTGGCACTGTTCTGGTGATGCTGGTGCTGTCCAGGTGCTCCTGGTTGTGTCCTGGTGCCCCTGGCACTGTCCTGCACATCCTGGGGACCCTTCAGCAGTGCTGTAACTGCAGCAGGACATTCCCTGGCTGAAGCAGGAGCCCAGCTGATGAGCAGGGGGCTGTGAGGCTGTGCAGAGCTCTCCTGGACTGTGCCCAGCTGCCCTGGGCTGTGCAGAGCTGCCCTGGGCACTCCTGAGCCGCAGCCTGCAGCTGGCATCAGTCGGCAAGCCCAGCCAGCAGGGCCTCGTGTTTGCCATATAGCCAAGAGGATCTGAGAGCATTCTGCTGGACAGCTCTGCCTCCAAACCTCGTTTCCTTGCCAGGGAAATCTGCTCCTGTGTCCCTGCAGAGCAGCCCTGACGCCCAAAAGCTGCTGCTGCTGCCTGAGCCTTGCAGGGAGGGTTTCACCTGTGCCTATCTGAGCTTTGGAGCTTCACCTGTACAGGTAAATCATCCATGGGGAACCTCCTGAGCATTGTCAGCTTTGCCCTTTGGTGTCACCAGGTTGTTTTCTAAAAAATCCCCTTCGCCCAGGATTTTCTCCTGGAGAAGCTGCGAAGCCTCAGAGAAAAATGAAAGCAATAATTATCTGATTTGCTGCTCCTGTGTTTTGCTGCTTTGGAATGTGGCTTGGACATTGTTTACCAACAGGTGAATGTCTGATTGGTTCCATGTGAATTGCTTTTAATTAATGACCAATCACCATCAGCTGTGTCTGACTGAGGAGTCAGTCACGAGTTTTTATTAATCATTCTTGTTAAGCTTTCTGATGTATCCTTTCTCTCTCTCTTTAGTATGGTGTTAGTATAGCATAATATAATATATGATGTAATATAACATGATATGATGTAATGCAATATGATGTAATATAATATAATATAATATAATATAATATAATATAATATAACATAATATAATATAAATCAACCTTCTGAGAACTTGGAGTCAGATTCTCATCTCTCAAACCTCACAAACACCACGCTTTGGCACCTGCCTCCACCTGAGGATGCTGCTCCTGCTTCACAGGGCTGGGATAAATGAACTTCCCCTGAATTGATTCTGGTGGATTTCAGGAGAAGGCAGAAGTAGCTGTTACTCACGGAAATATGCAAAACTTTGCTGGTAACAAACTGAGGAAAAAAAAAAATAGGCTAATTAGTGTAATTACTGTCATTATAATTCTAATTTAAAGGCATAGACTTGTATTGCAGCAACATCAGAGCTGTCACATTTGCAAACTGCATAATTACATGTATTAAGTGCTGTCTCTGTTGCACCCAATGTATGAAATGGGCTGTTACCTTGGAGTGCTCCAAAAAAGAAGTCAAGATGTCACTAAAGGGCTGACTTCTCCTTGATTTTTCTGATTGCCAGTGAAGGGTGAAACAAAAAGCTTGTCTAAGTAAACATCTTTTCAAAATCTCCTTGATAAAATTCATAAATAGATGAGTTGCTGGAAATGCTGAATGAAGTCATTCCGGGCTTGTCACAGAACCTGGCAGAGCAGCCACCAGCATGGAAATGTGGTTTTGTCGTGTATTTCACACTGAAACCTGCTGAGTGCAGCTTGGGCCAGGTGAGGAGTTAAAAATCTCCTGGAATTGCTGCTCCCTGGGAGTTTGTTCCTCGAGCAGCATTAAATTCTCTCCGCTCAGTGTTTGGAAATTTGGCTTCCTTTGTCCCTGGCAGGGATGCTGACACTGCTTGCCCAATGGGATTCCCTGTCCTGCCACAACCTCAGAGCAAAACCTCAACCCAAGGCTTCAGCTGTCGTGAGGAGGAGCAGGAAACCCAAACAGCAGCAGAGTTTTGACGTGACCCAGATGAAATTTCGAGCCTGACTCTTTGAACTGGGTTTTTTTCCCTCAGACCATGGCATGTTGCACACCCTCCCGAGCCCCCAGCCCTCCTCCAGCAGGCTGGGGAAGAGCATCCTGTGAGATTTCCTTCGTTAGTATGGATTTATGCTTCTGGAGCACTCTTGATGGTTTGTTTTCTCCCCCTTTCTACATAAAAAATGAGTTGCTTTTGTAGCGCTCAGCATTGTGTTATGAATATTAATCCAGAGGGTTTATTTTTGTTATTCTAAATCTGCCTGTATCCTTTGTAAGGAGAAAAATGGGACATAATTAATCTCCCTGTTAATCTTGATATTTGCATGGAACAAGTGAAACAAGCTCTTCAAACCACTTGGTTGACTCTTCAGAAGTATTTACATTGCAGTTCAGAGGGAAACTCGAGGGCTTCTTTATTTATTTATTTCCATCATCTTACATTCAATACACACAGTGGGAGGCAAATCTTTCCAATTCCCAGTGAGTTTTATCTGGCTCAGTGCAGGAGGGGGAGGATGGATCCAGGAGCTCCAAACTGAGAAAGGCTCAGTCCAGAATCCAGGAGTGCCCAAAATTCCAGAACCCAGGAGCTCCAAACTGGGAAAGGCTCAGTCCAGAATCCAGGAGTGCCCAAAGTTTCAGAATCCAGGAGCTCCAAACTGGGAAAGGCTCAGTCCAGAATCCAGGAGTGCCCAAAGTTCCAGAATCCAGGAATTCCAAACTGGGAAAGGCTCAGTTCAGAATCCAGACATGCCCAAAGTAGGAAAGGCTCAGTCCAGAATCCAGAAATTTCCAAATTGGGAAAGGCTCAGTCCAGAATCCAGGAGTGCCCAAAGTTCCAGAATCCAGGAGCTCCAAATTGGGAAAGGCTCAGTTCCAGAATCCAGAAATGTCCAAACTGGAAGGGCTCATTCCACAGCCCTGGGGCTCAGCTCAGGCTGCAGGGACAGGGGCTCTCTCCAAGAGAATTTCAGAACCCAGCTCTGGTGCCTCCCTGCAATGGAGGTGTGAGGCAGAAGGAAATCAGAGTTTTATTTTCCCTCTCACCAGCCAGGTGTGAATGAGCATCTCCCTTAAAAGTTCATTTCTTCACATCTCTGCCAAATTGCTGAGGTGTTTCTTCTGCTTTTGCCAAATATCCCTTAACTAGGCAGGGAATGGCAGCCGCCTGGATGGCTCTGGGGTTGATTTACTGAGGAACTTGGGTTCCTCTTGTTGCCAAAATGACTTTTAGGGGTGTGTGAATGCAGAGGATCATTCAGGCCCCTCTCACTCCGTGTAAAATGCTTTTGGGGTGTTGCTCTATGTAATTTCCCATCCCTAAGAGCGTTTTTAATGTGGTTTAAATCCTTTCAACAACTTCTCTGTAGACTGAAGAACATGGAAAATAATAACATGTAGTGGACCCCTTGCCTGGGAATGCAGCTTCTCCCAGGTCTCTGAAGTGTAATTGAGTTAATAACTGGTTAACTGCTTGCTAATGTATAATTTTCTCATTTAGGCAAGTAAGTTGTAATTAACACACATGGCCTACGGATACATGCAGGGGTGGGAGGGGAGGGCAGGGACGATGTGTCTCATTTTCCTCCCTCTTTTTCCAAGTATGGATAGATTAAAATGTCTTGTTCTGTGGGAATTACATTTTAATGAACTCTAATATGTACAGATCCTGTTAACGAAGGGTTTTTATCAGTTTTTTAATTACAAGGGTCAGCTTTAAGCAAAAGGGCTTGAGAAGCTTTGTGTTTAGGAGGAAAAAGGAGTGGGGGGAATCTCCATGACAAAGGACCTGTCCTTCCACTAGTGGTGTGGGATCCACTCTCAGTAATTCACTCTGGGAAGTCTCGTATTTGTGGGGTGCCCTGTGGAAGGAAGGAAGGAATCTGACTCCATATTCTCAGAAGGTTGATTTATTATTTTATGATCTATATTATATTAAAGAATACTAAACTATACTAAAGAATACAGAAAGGATACAGACAGAAGACTAAAAAGATAATAATGAAAACTCGTGACTCTTTCGAGAGTCCCAACACAGCTTGGCCCTGATTGGCCAAAGATTGAAAACAATTCACATGAAACCAATGAAACAATCACCTGTTGGATAAACAATGTCCAACCACATTCCAAAGCAGCAAAACACAGGAGAAGCAAATGAGATAATTATTGTTTTCCTTTTTCTCTGAGGCTTCTCAGCTTCCCAGGAGAAAATCCTGGGTGAAGGGATTTTTCAGAAAATATGATGGTGACAGGAGAGCTCTCCAAATCCCCTGGTGCTCTTGGAGACCCCATTCTTTCCTTCTTTCCCTCCAAATACCCAAGGGCTGACTCTGATCTCTGCAGATCCCTTTTCCTGCTGGCAGCTCCTGCTGTTTCCTGGCAGGCAGGAATTCCCAATTCTCCAGGTGCTGCTGCTCCTGGCACTCTCACAGGTGTGCTGTGGTCACCAATTGTTGTGGTGTTGAGGGTTCCCAGGACAAGGTGAGAGATGAGAATTGACTCCGTGTTCTTAGAAGGCTGATATATTATATTATTATATTATATTATATTATATTATATTATATTATATTATATTATATTATATTATATTATATTATATTATATTATATTATATTATATTATATTATATCATATCATATTATATTATATTATATTATATTATATTATATTTTGAAAATTACATATTAAAACTATACTAAAGAAAGAGAAAGGAGAATCAGAAGGCTGGAAAAGAATGAATAATAAAAACCTGTGACTGTCCAGAGAGTCTGACACAGCTGGACTGGGATTGCCCATTAAATTAAAACAATTCACATGCTGGGTGAACAGTTCTCCAAATCACATTCCAAAGGATCAAAACATGGAGAAGCTGAAGGTTCCCACCTTCCCAGGAGAAGAAATCCTGGCAAAGGGACTTTTCAGGAAATATGACAGTGACATTGTGGCATCCTGGGAGCCTCTCCGAGCAGCAGTCGGTGCTGTAATGTCACCCTCTGTCAGCAGGTGTCCCTTCAAGCTCGCCAATATTCTGCATTTATAGTTCCATTTATAGTTCTGCATATCAGAGATGAGCCTGAATGAATGTCCCAGATTTTATCTTCATTTTTAAATGCTGTAGTCTGAGGATTAGATTGGAGGGTTTTGGTAATAATATTCTGTAAAAATATTTAAAAAAAAAGAACCAGAAAGGAGCTGTTGATGCCCCATGTTCCACAAATCTGAAATCTGAAAACACCGGTGTGCTTTTTGGGAGGGTGGAAGAAGCAGTTCCTGTTTGTTCTGGAGTAAAGTATGAGCAGAGTCAGGGTGTGAGGGCTGTGCTGCAAAAATCCCCCGTGTGTGTCCATGTTCCCAGGGCAAGGCTCCCAGGTCTCAGGGCTTTGATGCCATTTGTTTTCACCAGCAAAAATTATTCTCATTTTGGAAAAATGGAAATGCCTTTGGAAAGGGAACCTGGGTTTCTCTGTGTGAAATGTGGGCTGGGGATTTTTGGTGCCTCTAAACAACCCCGACTCTGGCTCAGGGGAGCTGCAGGTTTCCTTCAGCTCTCTCCTAGGCTGGGTCTAGGGAGGTTCAAGTTTGGTGCCAAAGGAACAAAGGGATTGTCCTGCCCTGATCTCCAGCTGGAGCCCTCCAGGATTCAGCCAATCTGGGCTGAATTTTCCTCCTCTTCCTCCAGCAGGGATCACTGCAATGTTCCCGATCCTCACTGCAATGGTCACTGCAATGTTCTCAATCCTGACTGCCATATTCCACCCTCACTGCCATGCTCTCCACCCTCACTGCAATTTCCCCACTCTCAGCACAATGTTCCATCCCTCACTGCAATGTTCCCTATCCTCACTGCAATGGTCACTGCAATGTTCTCCAGCCTCATGTCAATGTTCTCCACCCCTCACTGCAATGTTCTTCACACCTCACTGCAATGTTCCACATCCTTGCTGCAATGTTCTCCACCCTCACTGCCATGTCCTCCATCCTCATGTCAATATTCCCCATCCTCATGTCCATGTTCCACCCCTCACTGCAATGTCCCCCATTCTCACGGCAAAGTTCTCCGTCCTCATGTCCATGTTCCTCACCCCTCACTGCCATGTTCCCCATCCTCACTGCCGTGTCCTCCACCCTCATGTGAATGTTCCCCATCCTTGTCTATGTTCCACCCTTCATTGCAATGTTCCAACCCTCACTGCAATGGTCACTGCAATGTCCCCCATCCTCACTGCAATGTTCTTCATCTTCATGTCAATGTTCTCCATCCCCAATGCAGTGTCCCCCATTCTCACGGTAATGTTCTCCATCCTCACTGCAATGTTCTCCATCTTCATGTCAATGTTCCATCCCTCACTGCAATGTTCTCCACCCTCACTGCCATGTCCTCTATCCTCATGTGAATGTTCTCCATCCTCACTACAATGTTCCCCACCCTCACTGCAATGTTCCTCACCCCTCACTGTCATGTTCCCCACCCTCATGTCCATGTTCCACCCCTCACTGCAATGTTCTCCATCCTCACTGCAAAGTTCTCCATCCTCATGTCAATGTTCCACCTCTCACTGCAATGTTCTCCATCCTCACTGCAAAGTTCTCCATCCTTATGTCCATGTTCCACCCCTCACTGCAAAGTTCTCCATCCTCATGTCAATGTTCCACCTCTCACTGCAATGTTCCTCACCCCTCACTGCCATGTTTCCCCACCCTCATGTCAATGCTCCCCACTCCTCACACCTGCTGGAGCCCGAGGAGCTCATTCCTCATTAACTGCAGATGGTTTCCAGCGCTCAGCAATATCAATAACAGCCACCCACAGTGGGTGGGGAGAGGTGATGAATCCTCAGACTCTCCTGGGAGATGCACTGCCTTCCTGAGCCTCCCCTCCTGGAGTTCCTCCTGTGGGCAGCCATTTCCCAGAGTGTTCCTGTCCCTGGCAGCATCCTGGTGCCATCCTGAGCTCCCAGAGCTGTAAATCAGTGCCTGGTTGCCAGGGTGACGGGCATTTGATGAGAGTCGGGTGAATAAATAAATAAATAAATATTCTGGGAAGTGAAACCCCCTCGTGGGTTTGCCAGTGCCCGTGAGCACTGCTGCTCTGAGCTGCCCTGGGGGGAGGTTGGGACCCTCCTTTGGACAGATGGACCTCAGATCCCATGGCTTCTCCTCTGGACAGACAGACACAGGAACCTCAAACCCTGAGCCTGGACCCAGAGACCAATCACAGATCCACCTGTTGCATTCCACAGCAGCAGATAACCACTGTTTACATTTTTTTTCTTTAAGGCCTCTCAGCTTCTCAAGAGGAAAAATCTTAAAGAAAAGATTTTTTAAATAAAAAGATGTCTGCGACATCCCTGCCCAGGCTCTGCTGCTCCCCTTGGAGCCAGGAGCTGCTGGAAACTTTCCCTCTGTGTTTGCAGCATCCTGCACAGAAAGCAAACCCCAAAAACATATGAGGAGCTGCTGGAAACTTCCCCTGTCTGTTTGCAGCATCCTGCACAGAAAGCAAACCCCAAAAACACATGAGGAGCTGCTGGAAACTTCCCCTGTCTGTTTGCAGCATCCTGCACAGAAAGCAAACCCCAAAAACACATGAGGAGCTGCTGGAAACTTCCCCTGTCTGTTTGCAGCATCCTGCACAGAAAGCAAACCCCAAAAACACATGAGGGGCTGCTGGAAACTTCCCCTGTCTGTTTGCAGCATCCTGCACAGAAAGCAAACCCAAAAACATATGAGGAGCTGCTGCCCTCGCAGACAGCCCAAGCCCACTGCTGTCACCAGAGCAGTCTGGGCATCTCCTCATCTTGCATTAACAGTTGGTGTTTTCATTCCTAATTCCTTATTTTAGCTTCAGTCTTGACTGCAGAAAACAGAGCAAGGGGTTATCTGAAATACTTTGTTAGGAGGTTGTTTTTTTTTAGGTTAATTAACTGCAAAGTTGACTTTTTTTTAAAAAAAATGACCCAATAAAAACACAACCACAGAAAGGAAAAGCCATGTTAACTTACTGCTACTCAAACCCCAGAACTCCCACAGCACTCATGGCATGGGAAAAACACACAGAACTTCAAGTTGTGCTGCAAAAAACCCAGATTAGGTCTCTTCTTTGTCTTCTTGGAGGATGGAGAGGAAAAGACAAGGACAGGCTGCACAAAACCAAATTTTTGTGGCAAGGGGGGCGTTTGCCAGGGGATGTGCAGAGTGCATGGTGTGAGGTGAGGTTACGCAGCTCATAAAGCACCTCTGTGGCAGCTGCTTTACACATTCCAGCCCCCTCCCACCTCCAGGTATTTCTCAGTTTGCTGCTTCCTTGCTGTGTCAAAAATAATTGGAATTTCCTGCTTGATTGTGTGAGCAAGTTCTTGAATGGTTTCTGTGAAAATTCAACAAGAAAACAGATTAGACTGAAGAGGGGGAACAGCACAGGAGCTAAAAAAACCCAAATAAATTACCAGAATCATTGCCACAGGTGTTTATACGGGCAAGGAAAACATCTGAGCAGAATTCCTTCTGAAATAACCAGGCAAGAGCAGCTCCTCTGGCTGCGCTGGGTGTTTGGAGCTGCAGCTCAGGAGCTCTGGGATCTCTCAGTCGGATCAATCAGAAGGGGTTCAATGAGAGGAGTTCAGGCTCTGCACAGCCAAGGGCCCCCAGACCCCCAGAATTACCTGGAGAAAGGGAAAAGGACGAAAAACAAAGAAATGCTAAGGGGAGTGTCCATCAGGCATTGCTGATGGCAGCATCAACACAGAGCCACCCTCAGCTGGACTGAGGGCCCAGGACCCCCTCCAGAACCACATCAGCCCAGTGCCAGCACCAGGCAGGGCCCTTCCACTCAGCCTTCACTTGAAATGGCTCCAGCAGCCTTGGAGATGTTCATGAATTCAGGTTTCCTCACTGCTTAGTCATGTTGTTGGCTCAGAATTACCATTTAATTAACCCCTGACTCGAGGCAGGAATCAACAGCCTGGCTGCCCTGGCTGGAGGGGACCTGCAGCTGGTGGGGATGTGCAGCTCATGGGGATCTGCAGCTGGTGGGCATCTGCAGCTCATGGGGATCTGCAGAGGATAGGGATGTGCAGCTCATGGAGATCTGCAGCTGCCCTGACTGTTGGGGACCTGCAGCTGGCAGGGATCTGCAGCTGGTGGAGATGTACAGCTCATAGGGATCTGCAGCCCACGGGGATCTACAGCTCATGAAATGTGCAGCTGGTGGGCATCTGCAGCTCATGGGGATGTGCAGCTCATGGAGATCTGCAGCTGGTGCGGATGTGCGGCTGGTGGGGATCTGCAGCCCATGGGGATCTACAGTTCATGGGGATCTGCAGCTGATGGGGATCTGCTGCCCTGGCTGGTGGGGATCTGCAGCCCATGGGGTGTGCAGCTGGTGGGGATCTGCAGTTCATGGGGATGTGCAGCTGGTGAGGATGTGCAGTTCGTGGGATCTGCAGTGGTGGGGATCTGCAGCTGCCCTGACTGGACGGGATCTGCAGCTGCCCTGGCTGGTGGGGATGTGCAGCTCATGGGGATCTGCAGCTGGTGGGGATGTGCAGCCCATGGGGATTTGCAGTTCATGGGATCTGCAGCTCATGGGCATGTGAAGCTGATGGGGACCGGCAGCTGGAGGGGATGTGCAGCTGCCCTGGCTGGTGGGGACCTGCAACTAGCAGGGATGTGCAGCTGGTGGGGACCTGCAGCTCATGGGGATGTGCAGCTGTCCTGACTGATGAGGATCTGCAGCTGTGGGGACCTGCAGCTCATGGGGATCTACAGTTCATGGGGACCTGCAGCTGGTGGGGATCTGCTGCTCCTGGGGATCTGCAGCCGGGCTCTCCTGCTGCAAATTGGGAGTGAAGGTGCCTGCAAGGAAGCAGCAAACTGCCTGTGAGCTGCAAGGATGGATTCCTCACACGCGAAATCCATTCCTTGAGGACACAGGGAGAAGCAGCCTGCGGATCTTTGTGCTTCTGGAGCAACATCCTTGGAGCAGCCCTGGCAGAGCAGAGCAAGTTGGAATTCTGTGCATTCGCAGGTGGAAATACTACCTTGTGTCATTTCTCTTTTGCTGCTGTCACCCCATAGGGCTGGGATGAGTTTTGGTGCTCCTGGGTGCGCAAATCTCAGTCTGCTCCTGCTAAAAGAGGCACCGGAGGCTCCTGGAGACTGCACAGCCAGAATTTATCTCTGTTTTCCCTGGGGCTGGGCAGAAGTGCTGCTCCCTGACCTGACACCAGCAGAGCAGAGGTTGGCACTGCCACAGACAGAACCAATTTTTCACGTTTTATTTTGTCAGTCTATTAATTCCTATTCAGAATTAATGACATGAAGAGCAAAAGAATGGGGTTCTTGTGTTTTTTAAGCTTCAAGAAGAATTTTCACATAGTTCTCAAACTCCCCCATCTTTGTTGATTTGATGTCAGAGGTTTTGTTTTTTTCCCCAATTATTTTGCTGAAGACAAATTAAAAAAAATCCCAATGCTGTGAGCATCAAATCCTCCTTGATCTGTTGTTAAAGCCTGAGTACCCCCTGAAATAATAATGGGTAATAATGGCATAAATAATTAATAATCATGAGCTTTAATGAGCTGATGAGGAGGTAGAATGAGGTTGTTTAGTGAGATGTGATTTTTGTGAGTACCTGCTGCAGTCAGGGCTCTGTGTGGGAAGAATCCCAACGTGTGAGTGCTCCTGAAGAGCCCTGGGGTGGGCACAAATGCAAATCCTCAATTTTGAGCCCTTGGAGTGCTGGAACTGCAGCCCTCAGTTCACTCTGGGGTTGGGGTTCCTTCACCAAGGCGTGAAATCCTGCTCAGGAAGGTGCTGAACCATGTGGGTGCAGATCAGCACTTCTCAGATATCCTGGGGCTTCAGGTGAATTTCCATCCTCTGTTCTGTGCCTGAAGGGTTGGAAAAAAATCGGGTAGAAAGATTCCACCATCCACAGGGTGCCCAGGTGGCTTTTCCTTAGATCTGAGCATCCTTGCACAAACCCCTGGGCAGGCTGAAGGCTCTCAGCTGTCTCTGGTTGTCTTGGTTTGGAAAGACAGGAGTGTGCTAAGGAAGGCAGGAGCCTCCCTGGAAATGGAAAATGTAAACCCTCCCCACCCCTCTGAATTGCTATAAATTTTAAATTAAGGGGCTCTCAGGAAAAAATATGGGAGCAGGAAATAACAGTTCTTTAATAGGGAAAGGAAAAAAATATAAGGGTAAAATAAAATAAACAATGCAGTGAACTAGAACAACACTGCCAGAGTCAGAACCCAACCTGACGCCCTGTGGGTCAGGGTGTTGGCAGCAGTCCCATTGGAATTGTGGCTCAGCCCTCCTGCAGTGTCAGGGGTGGTTCTGCTGGAGCAGGGATCCTGTAGAGAAGGGTGGAGTCACCCTCTGAAGATCCAGGGGCAGAGGCAGCTGCTGTTCCTCTGGGGAATCCAGTGCAGAAGCCGTGCTGGTGTTCCAGAATCTCCAGATTATATCCAGGCAGGAATGCTTGACTGGTGTTCCAGAATCCCCAGATTATATCCAGGCAGGAATGCTTGGCTGGTGTTCCAGAATCCCCAGATTATATCCAGGCAGGAATGCTTGGCTGGTGTTCCAGAATCTCCAGATTATATCCAGGTAGGAATGCTTGGCTCCTCCCTCTGGGCTCACATCTCCCAATGGGATGCTGGAGTTCTTATCAGCCATGCAGTGACATTCAATAGCTGTTATCAGCAGATGTCCCCTCCCGAGGGAGGTGTGAATGTGGTCACTCAAAGAGAGCGATAAGGCAAACTGCCCACTTGGCAAAGGTAATCTGCCATACAGATGGTAATGGAAAACATCTTGCTCTGCAATCTTCAACACTGGTTATGTCCAACATTTAGCCTCCAGAGGATTTCAGGAGGATTCCAGTGCCTGGAAGGCAGAGCTGAGTGTGTGTGAGCAGGTAAATCAGGAATCAGAGAGAAAACCCTCTCTAATGAATCATCTGATTTGAGATTATTGGGAATCTGAGACAAACGTGGAACCCGCAGTGCCCCAGGAGCCTCTTCAGGGGCAGCAGCACCATGAACCTCCCATGCTGCCCTTGTTCCTGAGGGCAATAATGACAATAATGGCAGTAATTGCCTTTGGTACCCCTCCCCACAGGCAGGGAGGCTCCTCCCTGGTTCTCCCTCTGTTTTCTGCAGCCAGCTCACGTTCAGCAGAATCCTGCCTGCAGCTTCTGAGCATTCCTGAAGAGACTGGGCAGGATTTTCTCCTTTTAAATCAAGGTTCTGCTGCTCTGCCCAGGCCAGGAGCTGCTCAATTTTCACTTCAAACCCTGCTAGAATCAATCCAGTGCTGCAGGAAGCAAATCTGCTTGGAGGCTCGTGGATCCTCTAATGAGCATCCCCTTCCCAGGTCCTGCAGGGTCCTGGCAGGCTCAGCTCTCTGTGCTGCTGGTCCAGGGCCCCACAAGGAGCAGCAGCTGGGGTTTGCTTCCTCTGCCAGGGCTCCTGGTGTGGAATTGTCTCTTTTGGAAGCTGGATGTGCTCAGGTGTTGGCTGTTTGCTGCTCACACCAGCAGGGTTTCTCTGCCCGTGCTGAGGATTTTGTTGTTTTGCTGATTTTTCTGGCTGGAGTGTGGGAAAGCCTCCTGTTGCTTCCAGAGCAGCCCCAAAAATCTCTGGTTTCTTGATTTGTGCAAAGGAAGGGCATTTTGATTATCTTTGAGGATAAAAAAATCTGATGGAAAGGAAAAGAAAACCCCACGCTGACCAACTGAGCTGCACATTTTTATTTTGTAGAGTACTCTAATCCCTTCAAATCCCAAAAGAAGGGAAAAGAAATGAAGATCTACTCAGGAAAAACTCTCAGACTGGGCTTTAATAGAAGGACACCTCTCTGTGCTTGTAAATAGAGCTTTATTTTGCAGGGTTTAGGTGTTTAGGCTTGCCCACGTTTGGGCTCAGGATGGGATTTTGGGGTCTCTCAGCTCTCTGAGGAGCTGCACACACGCACACAGTCACTGCAGGCTCCATTTCCCCCTGCTTCCAGAACAGCCCTAAAAGTCTCTGGTTTCTTGATTTGTGCAAAGGGAGGGCATTTTGATTATCTTTGAGGATAAAAAAACAAACCTACTGGCAGGGAAAAGAAAACCCCTGACCAATTCAACTGCACATTTTTATTTTGTAGAGTACTCTAATCCCTTCAAATCCTAAAAAGAAAGGGAAAGCAAACCAGGAAAAACTCTCAGAATGGCCTTTAATAGGAGGACACCTCTCAGTGCTTGTAAATGGAGCTTTATTTATTTTTATTTTTTATTTTGCAGGGTTTAGGCGTTTAGGCTTGCTCAGGGTGGGATTTTGGGGTCTCTCAGCTCTCTGAGGAGCTGCACACACACACACAGAGTTGCTGCAGGCTCCATTTCCCCCTGTCACATCCCATCTGCAAACTGGGGCTTGCACTGGCATGGCAGCAGCCACCGAGCGAGCGGGGAAAGGCCTCAGAAAATAAATAGAGATGAGGAAGTCAGAGATCATTAGAGCTGACACCACCTCACACGTTCATTAATTATGGATCCCCGTGGAAAGAGGCTCGTTAGGCTGCTGCAGCCTGTGGAGCTCCGACTCAACTCCTGGAAGGTGGGAAGAGAGAAGCCAGGAAAGAGAGAAGCCAGGAAAGAGAGAAGCCAGGAAAGAGAGAAACACCGAGCCCCAGCTCAGGCTCTGTAATTAAACTCGAGCCCAGCAGCTGGGCTTGCTCCAGGCTGGAATTGTGGCCAGGTGGGGTTTTGCTGTAGCCTGAGCTCCTTCCCCATGGCCAGGAGATTCTCTGGCTGGAAGAAGTTGTTTTCCCCCGTGGGCTGTTGTCCTGGTTTAGGCCAAATTTGGGAGAAATTTGGGGCAAGGTGTCCTGCCCCAATTAAAGCCCAGAATTAACCAAGTTTGGGTGTCCTGCCCAAATTAAACCCTAGAATTAATGAAATTAGGGTGTCCTGCCCCGATTAACCATCAGAACTAACCAAGTTTGGTTGTCTTGCCCCAATTAAAGCCCAGAATTAACCAAGTTTGGGTGTCCTGCACCAGTTAAAGCCCAGAACTAACCAGGTTTGGGTGTCCTGGCTAATTAAACCCAGAATTAACAAAGTTTGGGTGTCTTGTCCAAATTAAACCCTAGAATTAATGAAGTTTGGGTGTCCTGCCCCAATTGAAGCCCAGGATTAATGAAGTTTGGGTGTCCTGCCCCAATTAACCCCCAGAACTAACCAAGTTTTGGTGTTCCAAAGGTGGCCCAGGGGCTGTGCTGGGGCTCTGAGCTGGCTTTGCTTTTGTGACACCTTCAGCCCCTCAGTTTTGGGGCAGCTCTTCAGCTCAGAAGGAGAAGCAAAGGAAGAACCCAGAGGATGGAAATTCCTGCAGTCCTTTAATGATCCCCACAAGGAGCTGCAGCGCCTGAACTGGAGGGCTCGGCGCAGTGAATGATTCTGGATTTAGTTTAATTTATTCCCAACAATGTACTGCGTGTTTGTAAGTGTTACAAACCAAACTCAAACGGGAAATATTCCTCTGCTCAAACATTCTCACACATAATTGCATTTTGCCTGTAATAACATTATCAGAACATCTTTCAAGCCCCAATTAATGCAAACCTAATTTTCCTTTAATACCAGTACCAGGAGGATTTGAACTTAAGAGCACACAGATTTATCTTGGAGCTCCAGGATGATTTTGAAATGCTTTTTGTACAAGTTTTACCCTTTGTGGAGCTTGTGGAGAGATCTGCATCAGTCTGAGCTCCTGCTTTTGGTGGTTCTGCTACTTTCACTGCAGTCTTTGTGCAGAATGGAATTATGACCTGCAAAGACTGTTCTGGTTATGCCAAATAATAAAAAACAGACTCTGGGAATTAACCAAACTTCTATTCTCAGCTGTTTCTGTTATATCAATAAATATACAGAATTATTGGCCCTTCTTGTCTCAGAACAGGCAGAATTAACTTTTAATTTAATTTTGATTTCAGTTAATGGTAGAATGTGTCATTGTAGTTAATGATGAAATGTTGTTTGGATTTTTTTTACAGTAGAATTTTTTTCCCTGAACGATTTTAATCCACCTTTCCAGAGAATATCCAATGTAAATGTTCAGAGCAGGCAGCACAGCACATCTCAGTCATGTCTGAGGTTGCATTAACATCACAGAAGTAGTTTGGTGGGTTTTTTTTTATGGGCTCCTGTGAAATGAAAACAGGTGTAAAATTCATGTCTGGTTTAAAAATTTATAAGTGAAGTCCCACCAAACGTTAAGTGGGTCGTTTGCTGATATATATTATACATATATTTATATTATACATATAAATATATTATGTTTAAAGCTCAGGCACAGGAGAGGGGAGGAGATCAGAGCCCTGAGCTGTGTGTGCAGAGATGGGAGATCATTTGGGAGTCTTGAGCACTCCTCACACTCTGCATTTGAGCCCAAGATCAGCCCCAATCACACAAATTTCATATTTAGAGCCCCAGCTCATTAATTCCCACCTGCAACAAGCACAGGGAAATGGGGACCAACAGGAAAACCCCAGGTCTGTGTTCTGGTGTTGTCCTTGATGGTTAAAAATTAGTGGGGAAATCAGGAAGTTAAAAATTAGTGGGGAAATCAGGTTAAAAATTAAAATTGGCTAAAAATTAAAATTAGTTAAAAATAAGTGGGAAAATCAGGAGGCTCCTGCTTGTAAAAACCCAAAGGAGGGATGGGGAGCTGTTAGAGGGTCTCAGCTATGGAGCTGATGTTCCCAAAGCATTTCCAGGCTGCATTCTGTGCACTGGGGACTGCAGAGAACCCCTGGGCACCAGAAATGCCCTGCCCAGGGCACCTCCCAGCTGAGCCTCAGCACCCAAACGCAGGGAAGGGGCAGCAAAAGGGAAGCTGAAACCTAAAGCTGCTGGAAGCAAATTTATCTCATGGAAATCCCGCATTTGCTGCTTTTCGGAGGATCTGCAAAAGCCTGGAATAGGATTGAGGAGAGGGCAGGGGGATGAGGTGGATCAGGGCTCAGCCAGGGGCTGCAGATGGCACCGAGGGGATGCAGATGGCAGTGCCCCCTCCTCTGGGGCATTTCCTGCTGGGAATGGGCTGCGGGCAGCTCGGGATGGGATCCTGACCCCGGGGAGGGGAATGGAATGGGATGGGATGGGATCCATGGGATGGGATGGCATGGGATGGCATGGGATGGCATGGGATGGCATGGGATGGCATGGGGATCCTGCCTCAAGGGAGGGGAAGGGGATGGGGATGCTACCCCCAGGGAGGGGATGGGGAATGGGATGGGATGGGGATCCTGCCCCCAAGGATGGAAATAGAATGGGGATCCTGCCCTTGGGGAGGAGAACGGGATGGGGATCCTGCACTCAGGGAGGAGATGGGGAACGGGATGGAAATGGGGATCCTGCATTTGGGGATGGAAATGGGATGGGGATCCTGCATTTGGGGAGGGGATGGGATGGGGATCCTGCCCTCGGGAAGGGGATCCTGCATTCAGGGAGGGAACGGGATGGGGATCCTGCCCTTGGGGAGGAGATGGAGATCCTGCCCTTGAGGATGGGAAGGGGATGAGGATCCTACCCCCAGGGAGGGGAATGGGACAGGGATCCTGCCCTTGGGGATGGGATGGGAAAGGGGATAAGGATCCTGCCCCCAGGGAAGAGAAGGGGATGAGGATCCTGCCCTCAGGGAGGGGAAGGGGAAAGGGATGGGGATCCTCTCCCGGGGATGGGATGGGATGGAAATGGGATGGGGTCCTGCCCTTGGGGATGGGATGGGGATCCTGCCCTCGAGGAGGGGAACGTGCAGGAGAGCAGCACTGGAGGCCCACCTAAAGGCAGAGAGGGGGTCCCTGGGGCTGGAAGTGTTTTGCAGCTCCTGGGCAGGGCAGCAGCCTCCTCCAGCAGCCCTGCTGGAACATCTGGGGCTCCCTCTTCTTCTGTGGGCTCCCACAAGGGGTGATACTCCATACAGAAAACCTCTGTCCTCACAGCCTTCAAAGTGGAATTAAAACATTTCAGAGAGGAGGGACGGGCTGATTTCTTCATTGAACACAAGCACAGCACCACTGCTGGACAGGGATCAGCCCAGCAGGTGAAAAAGTTTTCCTTTTTCCTTTAATTTAAACTGCAATATTTTCCTGTTCTGTCAGGAAATAAATGTGTTCAGACCTTCTAAAGAGCAGAACTAGAGAAAACTCTTGGGAGATGTTGAAGGACCTGATTTGAGTTGCTGTTTGGATGTGTGTTCCTCTGGCAAATTATAAAAATAAAACCCTCCAAACCCATTTCTAGGTGGCTCCAGGCAGAGCTTTGGTGTCAGATAAATAATTCCAGGGCCAGCAGCTCCCTGCCCCACAGGAGAAAGGTTCATTCCCCCTTCCTCCTCATCTTCATCCACCAGAGATCCTTGGGTACAGCTCACAACCAAATCTTATTTCCCTTCCTCGCTCCATTCAGACTCTGCTAATGAAGGCTTTTGTAGCACAGCTCTGAACTAATTAGGGTTAATTGAGCCTGCTTGTGTGTTAGCTACTGCAGCACTTGTCCTGATGATTGGAACATTTCTGTGATTAGCCAACCTAAATTCAGGGTTGTTTCTGTGCCTCTGTCCATCTCAGTCCCTGTTCATCCCAATCTCTGTCCATCCCATTCCCAATCTATCGCAGTCCCTGTCCATCCCAGTCCATCCCAGTCCCAGTCCATCCCAGTCCCTGTCCATCCCAGTCCCAGTCTATCGCAGTCCCTGTCCATCCCAGTCCATCCCAGTCCCAGTCCATCCCAGTCCCTGTCCATCCCATTCCCAGTCTATCGCAGTCCCTGTCCACCCCTGTCCATCCCACTCCCTGTCCATCCCAGTCCTTGTCTATCCCAGTGCCTGTCCATCCCAGTTCATCCCAGTCCATCCCACTCCTAGTCCATCCCAGTCCCAGTCCATCCCAGTCCATCCCTGTCTATCCCTGTCCATCCCAGTCCATCCCACTCCCTGTCCATCCCTGTCCATCCCACTTCCTCTCAATCCCAGTCCATCCCAGTCCATCCCAGTCCCAGTCCCTCCCAGTCTCAGTCCATCCCAGTCCATCCCACTCTCTGTCCATCCCATTCCCAGTCCATCCCAGTCTATCCCAGTCCCTGTCAATCCCAGTCCATCCCGGTTTATCTCAGTCCATCCCATTCCATCCCAGTCCATCCCAGTCCATCCCAGTCCATTCCAGTCCATCCCAGTCCCTGTCAATCCCAGTCCCTCCCAGTCCATCCCAGTCCCAGTCCATCCCGGTTTATCTCAGTCCATCCCATTCCATCCCAGTCCATCCCAGTCCCAGTTCATCCCAGTCCCAGTCCATCCCAGTCCATCCCAGTTTATCTCAGTCCATCCCAGTCCATCCCATTCCATCCCAGTCCATCCCAGTCCCTGTCCCCCCCTGCCCCTGTCAGACTCCTCAGAGCTCCAAGTTCCCGGCTCAGGGCAGAATTCCTGGAACAGAAGGCAGGAGCCCATTAAGCAGCACGTGGTACATGAATATTCATTTTCTTGCCTTTGTTATTTACATAAATTCAGCGCAAGGCAAGGCTTTTTACAGTCGCTTTTGCTTTTTTGGGGTTTTTTTAAAAATAGAAATGTTGATCCAGCTGCACACATTCCTTTGTATTACAGCAATACCTTTTATTTTTCTCTGCCTTTTTTGCTGCTGGAAGTGAGAATAAGTTTTATTTTCGAATGCTCAGGCTGGAAATGGATGGTTAGGTAAAAGGGCTGCAGATGTGTCAGACTTTGTGGGACCTGGGGAAAGGCAGATCCTGATGTTCAGAAACAGGGAATGGCTCAAGAGGAGGAATTGCAGCACTGGATTTGGAGCCTGGTCAATTAGAAGACACGGTTAATAAAATCTGATGGAGCAGCAGCAAAATATCCCTAGGAGGTGTTAGACAGGTGAAGGCAGCCAGAAGTGTTTCCTGCCTTTTTCTGCCTGGATTTATTTGGGAAACATGAGGGTTTCTTAGGGAATGGCAAGGATTTTCTTTGGGAAACACACAGGAGAGAAGCTGGGGGAGCTCTGCAATGACCAGGAGCCCTTCAAAAACTGATTTATCTGGAGGTGAAGGGGATAAAGAGAGAGCAGCCATCTCCCCTTAATCTGCAACCTTCGCTTGAGCTCTGAAGGTGTTTAAACCACTCTGGGTTTGGCCTAAAATCCACTTCCCATCCTGCCCCAGTGGGAGCAAAATAAAATCATTATCAGTTATCACACAGAGATTTAAATTAAGGGTTTGGAATTTTTTTTTCCCCTTCATGAAACTGAACTTCTGAAAACAAAGTCTCAGAGAAGAGGAATTAATTGCTGGATCTGCATTGAATCACCAAGAGACCCGGTTTTATTTCTGTGGTGCGGCAGAAAGTGCTTCATCAGGAGGAATTCACGTGGAGGAAAACCAGGCATGTCCCACTTATCGAACACAAGTATGTCCGGGATGTTTAATTATCTCCTGATTAATTAATTTAACATCAGGGCAGGCAAGGACTGCGGCGTGCTCAGTGCCTGCGCACAGCCCCAGCTCCGCTGAGTTAAAGGCACCTTGTGGCTGTCACCTGCAGCTGCTGTAAATGAATTATTTCTTTCCTGAGCTCCTTCGTTACCCCGAGGAGATGCACAGAACACGCCCGAGCTCAGGTGATTTGCAGCATCTGTGCTGAGGATTTAATGCCGTGTTCTCCGTGTTTGCAGGGATAAAACACGGGGGCAAAACAAGTGTGAGGCATGAGATGAAGTGCTTGGGAGGAGATGAAGAGCTTGGGAGGAGATGAAGAGCTTGGGAAGCTCTCAGTGTACTCAGGGTGAGCTGGGAGGATGTTTTCCTGGGGTTGGGAAAAACACCAATCACTTGTTTTTAAAATTTTAAAAGTTTAATAGTTATAAAAATAGCAATATCATTAGAGTAATAAAAATTTTGACAATTTGGATTAGGACAATATGAGACAATAAAAACAAAGAGTTATGGACAGTCTGAGTACCTTTTCTGGGCAAAATAGGCCCGAAAAAGGACCTACGTTAACAGAGGATTAACCCTTAAAAACAATAACCTGTTGCATATTCATACACCTCATCCATGATGCATAAATTTCAAACACAGAATTCTGTCTGGGCAGTGTCAACTTCTTCCTCTTAATCTTCATCCTGAGTGAAGCAGGAAGAAGTTCGTTTCTTCTGATAAGAGAGCAATAAATTCTCTTTCTCTGACAGATCCAGGTGTCCTGTGGCTGCTATCTTGGAGTCCTCTCTTAAAAAAAGAGGACTTATCTTATTATTATCTTATATAGCATCATTTCTATTTTAGCATTATGTTATAACCTAAAATTATATTTAACACACTACTTAAAAAAGGAAACGTGAGGTGGGAGCTCTCAGACCAGTTCCTGGCCCTGGCTGCTTTAGTGAGCACAAGTTTGGGGCTGTGAAGTTTGGTCTGCCTGGCTCTTCCCTGTTGTGATGGTGGATAATCAGCCAGTGATTAATGCTCCCTGTGTTAATTGATGTCCTGCTCAGCTGTCCTGGGCTGGAAGGACCAACAGGGCTCCAGAGAGTTTTGCTTCAGGTGAGCACTGACCCAGGGCTGGATCTCTGCTGGCTTCCCCAAACTCCTCCCATGGGAATGGGGATTCTGAGGGCACTGCGGGGACAGCGGAGGCTTTTCTTTCACTGTCTCCTTTCAAACACTGCCACACAGGATCTGTAATTAAATTTACATCCTTTGCAGGTGGAGAGATGGATTTACTGGTGTGGGAGGCATAGATATCAGAGGACAAACCACTTCATACATCATCTTCTGTGGAAGTGGAGTTTGGTTTCTGTCTAAATACGGCAGCCTGGTAATAAAACTTAATTCATAAATTATAGATGGGTTTGGGGTTTGGCTGTAGGTCTTTTCCTTTTCCTTTTCCTTTTCCTTTTCCTTTTCCTTTTCCTTTTCCTTTTCCTTTTCCTTTTCCTTTTCCTTTTCCTTTTCCTTTTCCTTTTCCTCCCTTCCTGTCCAGGTAAATGCTGAAGTATTTCAAACCCTCCCGGTGCAGTTTGGGCACTCAGAGGATGAATCAGCCTGTCAGGCTCAGACCAGAGGCTGCAGACAATGCACAGTGGTGTGTCACGGTTACTTAGCAACTCCAGCTGAAGAGGTTCAGGTAGAAATCGCTGTCATTTCCATGGGTGAGATCTCTCCCCCCTCCTCTGTATACACAGCGTTTTTTTCCCCCAACAGATAAAGTCTTTTGTAGGTTTTAATGATCTTTCAAATTGAGTTTTCAAAAGAGCCTGCTATTTCTGCAGGGCAATCGGAATTAAATGATGAATTTGGAGGATCTGAGTGTGGCTCACAACAAGAGCAGGAGGCATCAACCCAGGATGGATAAAAACATCCTTCTGCCCTGTGGGGAGCTGGGCAGTCCTGCTGGCATTGTCCTCCCTAAAAGTTGATATTGGCAGGTCTGGTCTGGTCAGCACAGAGCCAAAGGTGTGCCCTGGTGGTACTGGGAGGGAGAACTGGTTTGCACTTTCCTGGAGCCAAAACTTGGCCCTTGTGGCACTGGGAGGGAGAACTGGTTTGCATTTTCCTGGAGCCAAAGCTGTGCCCTGGTGGCACTGGGAGGGGAAATTGGTTTGCACGTTCCTGGAGCCAAAGCTCTGCCCTGGTGGAACTGGGAGGTAGAATTGGTTTTCATTTCCCTGTGCTGCTCACCATGAAGCCAAAGTTCTGCCCTGGTGGCACTGAGAGGTGGAACTGGTTTGCACTTTCCTGGCCCTGCTGAGGACACCAGCTCTGTTTACCAGGAGGAAATATTCCTCCTGGAAGATTTGCCTCTGGCAGCAGGTTAAAAATAATAGCAGCTCTGAAAGTTTTATGACAGCTTCAGGGTAAGCATTACCTGAACATCAGCAGCTGCAACACAAACACGCCTTGGACCCCGCAATTCATGAAAGGATAATGAGCACAGGCTCCAGGAGCTCTGTGGGATTCAGGGGGTGAGAGGGGCAGCCCCTGGCACTGAGCTTCAGCCCTTCAGCTTTGAACTGGATTAAATATTTGCTGGTTCAGGCCTTGGGAGCGGGAGGAAACTGGGATTCTCCCATGGGGATGGGGCTGTGCAGCCACTGCCAGCTCTGTGTCACTGCAGAGCTGGGGGGCCTGGAGCAGAACCATCAGCCCTCTCCTCCCTGGGGGCTTCTGGACATGGAAAAGATGTCTGTGGGACAGGGAAAAGGGGCTGGAGTGCTTAAATCTGAGCTGGGAATTCCTCAGGAACCCTGAACATCCCACCAGCCATTCTCTGTGGGGTGGTGTCTTGGTTTGGAAAGAGAGGTGTCTGCTAAGGAAGGCAGGAGCCTCCCCTGAAAAGGCGAATGTAAACCCTCTCCACCCCTCCCAATTGCTATAAATTTTAAATTAAGGGGCTCTCAGGCAAAAATATGGGAGCAGGAAATAACAGTTCTTTAATAGGGAAAAGAAAAAAATAAAAGGATAAAATAAACAATGCAGTGCACTAGAGCAACACTGCCAGAGTCAGAACCCAACCTGACACCCTGTGGGTCAGGGTGTTGGCAGCAGTCCCATTGGAATTGTGGCTCAGCCCTCCTGCAGTGTCAGGGCTGGTTCTGCTGGAGCAGGGATCCTGTAGAGAAGGATGTATTCTTCCTCTGAAGATCCAGTGGAAGGAGAGGCAGCTGCTGCTCCTCTGGGGAATCCAGTGCAGAAGCCGTGCTGGTGTTCCAGAATCTCCAGATTATATCCAGGTAGGAATGCTTGGCTGGTGTTCCAGAATCTCCAGATTATATCCAGGTAGGAATGCTTGGCTGGTGTTCCAGAATCTCCAGATTATATCCAGGTAGGAATGCTTGGCTGGTGTTCCAGAATCTCCAGATTATATCCAGGTAGGAATGCTTGGCTGGTGTTCCAGAATCTCCAGATTATATCCAGGTAGGAATGCTTGGCTGGTGCTCCAGAATCTCCAGATTATATCCAGGCAGGAATGCTTGGCTGGTGTTCCAGAAACTCCAGATTATATCCAGGCAGGAATGCTTGGCTGGTGTTCCAGAATCTCCAGGTTATATCTGGGTAGCAATGCTTGGCTCCTCCCTCTGGGCTCACATCTCCCAATGGGATGCTGGAGTTCTTATCAGCCATGCAGTGACATTCAATAGCTGTTATCAGCAGATGTCCCCTCCTAAGGGAGGAGTGATTGTGGTCACTCAAAGAGAGAAATAAGGCAAACTGCCCACTTGACAAAGATAATCTGCCATACAGATGGTAATGGAAAACATATTGCATTGCAATTTTCAACAGGTGGGGAGAGGCTCTGAGCAGAACACCCCAAAATCCTTCCAAATCTCCCGTAGGAAGCTCATGGCCTCTTCAGGAGCCCAAGAGGGACCAAAGTGTGTGCAGAGAAGTTGTCCCACCCCAATCAGTGCCAGCACAAAGCTGCTCAGAGAGTTCAGGAGGAGGCTCCAAGTGATCAGTGAGGAGGAAATTGAGCCCCTTAAGGACACGGGGCTGATTTGAGTTGCCAGAAGGAGCAGGAATAAATAGTGCAATCAATGCCTGCTATAAATACACATTAATATCCCTGCACTTCTCTTTCTCTTGCTTTGTGTCTAGGTTTGAAAGACAGGGATCTGCTAAGGAAGGCAGGGCCTCCCTTGGAACGGAAATGTAAACCCCTTCCCTCTGAATTATTATGATAATTTGAAATTAAGGGGCTCTCAGGCAAAGATATGAGAGGCAGCCCAGCTCTGAGGAGGGCAGGGAGAGGCCAGATCAGGATCCCAGCATCCAAGAAGTGGTGAGAGGTCCCTTTTAGTGAGGTGGGTGATAATGAGGTCTCAGTTCAGGGGTGCTCTCACAAAGCAGATGCTCCCCCCAATTCTCTCAATTCTCGGGTATTTCTGCCCCTCCAAAAGAAACTCCAATGTGGTATTTTCAGGGTCCTCAGGAGGAAGGAGGAATTGAGAATCTAACTCCATGTTCTTAGAGGGCTAATTTATTATTTTATGATATTATGTTATATTAAAGAATGTCATACTAAAGAATACTAAACTATACTAAAGAATAGAAAAAAGATCATTCCAGAAGACTTAACAAGATACTAAAAACTCATGACTGACTCCTCAGAGTCCAACACAGCCTGATGGTGATTGGTCATTAAATAAAACTAATTCACAAGTTTCATTACAATCTCCAAACCACATCCCAAATCAGCAAAACACAGGAGAAGCAAATGAGATAAGAATAGTTTTTCTTTTTCTCTGAGGCTTCTCAGCTTCCCAGGAGAAAAAATCCTGGCAAAGGGATTTTTCAGAAAATATGGTGGTGATGCTCCCAGATAAGGAGAGTACAACCAGATACCCTCCTCCCCTGAGCTTGAACACTTTTGTTTTTCACAGTACCCAGTTTGCCCTCCTCTCCTGAGCTGGGCCACTTCTTTGGTTTTTCTTAGGTACCCAGTCATTAATGTTTCCTGGCAACTTCTGGGAAAAAATCCTAAAAGTGGCTGGGAAACACTAAAAACTGGAACTGGGAAGCTCAAGGTGGGAAGATGGAGAAGGAGCTGCTGGAGCAGGACCTCCAGGGGCTGCTGGAGTTGGTGGGAAGGTGTCTGGGAAGGAGGCAAAGAAAGTGTCACAAAATGAACAACGGGTCACGGGGTCTGTCACTTTGATAAGTTCTGCTCCATTTGCATATTGGAGTTCATTGTCCAATTACAGCTTTAGGTTATCAAGTCACATCCTTTTTGGTTTTTTCTCTCCAGCCCACGTTGTTTTTGCTCTTGGGGCTGAGATTTGGATTGTTTGTCTATTGTCCCCAGCAGGAGAAGGAATTTTTTGTCTCCCTGCTCTGTGCAGAGAGCTCACCACGCCCTAATGTGAAGGCCAGACCCACACATTAAAGCAGCACAGAATCTGAAAAATGTAAAAGCCAAAACATGAGGCATCAGAACCTCTGGTAGGCCTGCCCAGGAAGGAAATGGCAGCCAAGAAGAGGCACAGGAAAAACAAGATTTTTGGACAGTGTGGATTCTGGCACTGAGAATCCCTTCCATAACTGATGGATTTTCTCTTTAACTAAAAACCAAGCTTTAACTAAAGCTTGGATTTTCTAAATATTTTTAACTAAAGATGGATTTTCTCTTTAACTAAAAACCAAGGTTATTTTTCTTGAGAAAGAACTAGGAGCAAAGAAAGATCAGGATTTCAAACATGAGCTCTGAGGTGCTGGAGGTGTCACACCCAAGTGGGTGCAGCGTTTGTGATGGGCTCTGAGGGCTCTCCAGTCCCTGCAGCAGAGATCCCGAGGGACTTGGTTGTTACCCTGAGGGAGGGGAACAAAGGGATGGTGCTGCATCCAGGAGCTCTGAGGCGTGTAAAGGGAACTGCTGTAAATGTGAGGATATTCAGCATTTAATGGAAAATGAGGGATGTGGGCAGCTGCACTGTGGGCTCTCATTTTTTGGGTAGTGATGTGCTCAGCTGTGAGCAATGTGCCCGAGCCCTGCTCAGATAAATAACAAGGCAGTCCCTGAACGTGGCTCTGCTTTATTTATTGTTTGCAGGGTTTTTATATCCTAGTGTTACATCTTGTGCTGCCATTGAGCTTCACGGGCTGTGTAATTTAACTGTGCATTGATTCATTGGCTTTCCAGAGCCCTGCATCTGCTCCTGGAATCACCTGGCTTTGGTGGGAGGCAGACGAGGGATAACTCCAGGATCTGGGGCTGCTCTTGCCAGGTTTATTCTTCCCTCCTCCTCTTCTCTGGTTTCTGCATTTGTTTTGTTTTTAATGATGATTCTTTGTGTACCCCACAATGACATCCCAGCTCGGGGTTCCCTTGGGTGCTCTGACACCAGTGTGACAGGTGATTAACGTGCTTTACTAAAGACTGACTCCAGTAAAAACTGAAAATAAATATGCTTTTAACATTAAGAACATGCTGGAAATGCTTTCCCCCCCCTGCCTAGGAACATCATGATTACATTATTTTATTATGGCACTTCCACAGCTATTTTACTGTTATTTTGTTACTGCACTTCCACAATGGTTTGTCCATCCAGGGGTGTAAATAACACATCAGGATGAGCTCATGGAAACAATTAGATGGTATCACCTAAATACCAGCTTAGCATTACCTGTAGGAAATCAGGGGGCCTCTCAAGAAGTTTGGAAAAAATTGTGATATAAAGGTCATCAGCTGTCAGCTGCCATTAACTGGGAATTCACTCCTGTGGAGTAATTAAGTGGGGTAAAGTGTAAGCCTGAAGAATAAATTGCATCCCACTGTGGGCCTGTCTTTTTAAATGATTTGTTGGGGGATTGTTATTTAAAAAATAAAAAATAAAACCCAGAAAGCATTGCTTGTAGTCAATTTACAAAAAGAGCTCACGGAATGTTTATTTCCTCTGAAGAGCTGCTGACAAGAGGAGGGGAGGGCAAACAAAAATCATTGATTAAGCTTTTCCCAACTGTTCAATGGTTTGGAGTGGTTATTGTTGGTGCGAATTTTATTGGAGCTTTTTTCCTGAACAGGTTCTCAGTGGCTCTCGGGTGGAGAGCAGATAATTCATCAGAACAGGTGGAATTTGGGTTAAATTCCTTCAGAAGCTGGTGTGCAACAGGGTGAGCCCTCACGGGGTCAGCTCTGGGGTTTTTGGCACTGGTCACAGGATCCTGTCCACAGCTGCTTCTGTTCCACCCAAGGGGAGGCAATTTCTGCAGAGCTGTTCACTGCCTTTGCTGAAAATCCCTTTACAGAACCTCTTTAAACCCGCAGATGATGCTGTGCATATCATTCTGTACTGAATCAAAGTGTGGGATCAAGTGTGAGGTTCACAGCAAGGTTCAGATTCAAAGGCTGGTGCTCCAAGGGCGGTGTTGTTGATGTAGATCAGCATCTACCTTTCAGCACTGAGCTTTGAGTTTCCACAGACTTGGCTTTTTATAAAAAAATAGAGCTGAAATAGAGATGGAAGAGGGATAATCCTGACACTGCTTGTGATCTCAGCTCCCTCTGTGACCTTTTCCTGTGGCATTAGCTGGATTCTCAGTGGCTTTGTACTTCCTCCTCCAAATTTCCTGCTGGAAGATGAAAGCTGCTCGTGCTTCAGGGAGTAATTGTCCCAATAATTGTGTGCAGGGAACGCTTCTGACCAGAGCGGCCATGACCTGTGCTGGTGGCAGTAACAGACCCCTGGTGTGGGTGGTCTGAGCCCTGCCTGGGCTGCTCAGGCTGTGATGAGGAGCAGGTGGGCCCTGCAGCACCCCCGTGCTGGGCTGGGGGGAACAAGGAGTTAATTGGGGGTTTGGGGGGGTGGGAGGAGGAGCAGAGTGAGAGCTCAGGGCTGGTTCCTGCTCTGAACCCCCTGTGAGGTGAGCCCAGCAGGAGATGGAGAGTGGGTGCAGATCTGGGGGCTGCTGGACGTGTCCTGTGCCAGGTGTGTCCTGATGGATCCCTGTGCTGGGCATGTCCCATTCCAGATGTGTCCCGTGCCAGGTGTGTCCCCTGTTGGGTGTGTCCCCTGCTGGATGCATCCTGTTGGATCCCTGTGCTGGATGTCTCCTGTCCTGGGCATGTCCCACACTGGGTGTGTTCCATGCCAGGTGTGTCCCCTGCTGAGTGGATCCCTGATGGATCCCTGGTGCTGGGTGTGTCCCCTGCTGGGTGCGTCCTCTGCTGGGTGTGTCCCGTGTCAGCCATGTCCCCTGTTGGGTGTGTCCCCTGCCAGGTGTATCCTGTTGGATCCCTGGTGCCAGGTGTGTCCTGTGCTGGGCAAGTCCTGTTTCAGGTGTGTCCCATGCCAGGCATGTCCCCTGTTGGGTGTGTCCTGTGCCAGGCATGTCCTGTTGGATCCCTGGCGCTGGCATGTTCCACACTGGGTGTGTCCTGTCCTGGGCGTGTCCCCTGCTGGGCGTGTCCTTTTGGGTCTCTGCTGCTGGGCGTGTCACCTGTTGGGTGTGTCCTGTTGGATCCCTGGTGCCACAATGGGCGTATTCCCGTGCTGGGCGTGTCCTGTGCTGGGCGTGTCCCCTGCTGGGCTTGTCCTATTGGATCCCTACTGTTGGATGTGTCCAATGCTGGGTGTGTCCTATCCTAGGTGTGTCCCCTGCTGGGTGTGTCCCCTGCTGGGTGTGTCCTGTTGAAAAGCTGCTGTTGGGCATGTCCCCTCCTGGGCCTGTCGTGTCCTGGGTGTGTCCCCTGTTGGGTGTGTCCTGTTGGATCTCTGCTGTTGGGCATGTCCTCTCCTCGGTCTCTCCTGTCCTGGGCGTGTCCCCTGCTGGGCGTCTCTCCTGTCGGGCATGTCCTCTCCTGGGCGTGTCCTGTTCTGGGCGTGTCCCCTGCTGGGTGTGTCCTGTTGGATCCCCGCTGTTGGGTGGCTCTGCAGCCAAACCAAACCGAAGCCACCCAGAGTGTGACCACGGGAGCTGTGGCTGTGTGGAGCCGATCCCTGGCAGGCTGGGGTGGCCTGATCCAGTCAGCAGTGCTTTAATTTAACAACTCCCCAGCAGTGGCTCCCACTCACAGCAATGTTGCAAAGTGATTTTGTGCACTGCTTAATTAAGAGCTGCTTGCAGGAGAAATCCTAATCCATTAGAGGTCGATTTATGCCTTGAAGCAAGGTCAATTTTTCTTTTCCTTTCTTAAATCCGTGCAAAGTTGGAACTTTCTCAGTGTGTGAGGTTGATTTTGCTTTTTTATCTGTTTAGAATTTTGCTGTCTGATTGCTGCTGCTCAAATGGCTCAGAACACGTCCTGGGTTTTGTAAGTTCTGTTTCTGGTCCACTGCTCTGCCTCGCTCTTGAATAATGAGAACTGGAGAGGGAAGTGTCTGATTTGCCACTTTTGCACCTGTTTTAGCCCAGTGTCTCTTTGACACTCGTATTTACGCACAGAAATAGATATAAAACATACATGGAAACATCCTGCACCTTTTCACTGGTAATTCCAGTGCAGTCAAGTGGAGATAAGGAGGAATCTCATATAATTTAATGGAGAAATTGTAAACCCTGTATTTGCAGAAACAACTGCACACCAATGTAGGCACCCCCCACAGCTTTGCTGTGCCTGTAACTGGTTAAACTGGGATGAAGAGAGCAGGCTGTGTTTTGCAGGAGGATGTTTTTGGAATTCCTCAGCACTGCTGCCTGGCCCTTGGAGATGTCCAGTCATGTCTGATGTGCTTGAGCAGAGCTTGCTGCTAAACCAACCTTGATAATCCCAGTCCCCAGAGGCTCCTGCTCTGCCAGGGATTCATTCCTGCCAGCCTCGGCCTCCACAAACCCTGCCAAGGCAAAAATCGCATCCACTTACCACCACTTTGTCAGTACAGGGCTGAGGAGCAAGAAAAAAAAACATACTTTTAAAGATGGAGCCTCGATAGACTGAAGAAAATTCTAGATGCATTCTAAACCCAGCCTCAGTGACGTACAGCCCACTCAGGATACCTGGAGCTTCTTGGCCAGTTTCTCCCTAGAAAAGCTGTTCATGATTTAACTGGAAGAGTTTTTGGGTTCTGTCATTGCAGGCTCTGGTTTGAGGGGCATTTTGAACAAGTGGGGACCCTCAAACTGGGGCTGTGCTGATTCCCTCAGGGTGGGAGAGCATCAGCAGGGGATGCACATCCCTGAGCCTGAGCTGCAGTAAACCTCAGGAATTTCTTGAGCTTGAATTTTCAATAAACCATGGGAATTTCTTGAGCTTGAATTTGCAAAAAAACCCAGGAATTTCTTGAGCTTGAATTTGCAGTAAACCCCAGGAATTTCTGCAGTCCTCTGTTGTAAACCCAACAAGTTGGGTGGGCACAGGAAAACGAGCAGAGAATGAAAAACGCAGTAAAAACCTTTCCTAAAGAGTGGGATCCTTTGAACTTGGCTAATCCCAGCACTGGGAGGACAAGAGGGGTGCAGAAAGCTGGGCAGGAATTTGTGATTGAAGGTTCCTGGTGAAAAGCAGAGCAGAATTTGTCCAGACTTTGAGCGAGCATCATTCCCTGCCAGGCTGGAGATGCCAGCTCTGAAGAGTTAACTCTGCATCCTTCAGGGAGCACAGGCACAGCTGGTGGGGGCTCTGCTGAAAGGAAAAGCCTCTGGCAAGTTCCTGCTTGCAGGGAGAGGAGCAGGGCTCTGCACAGACAGATGAAGCTGTTGCTCAGGATGGAGCTGCTGTTTTCTGTCCAGCTGCTGCTCACAGAACAATTTGTATTCTCTGAGGGGGCGGCTTTTTTCTCTGCCTTCGCTCTCCAAAGTTCAAGCTCCTCTTCTGGAAGTTGCATTTAACCTTTAAGAAACAAGCTGAAGTCGCTGTCCGTGACCTTGGAGGATGGGGGCAGAGAGGGGAAGAAATATCACAGTGTCTCACCAGAGACACCTTTAGAAGTACCCAACAAGGCGTTTAATATCAAATGGGAGAAAAGGACACTTAACTCGAGTGACAGGAGCTGGAGAGGGGCAGAGGAACATCCTGCCATAGCCACACTCAGGACAGGGGATGACAGGCACAGGAGCTGGAGTGGCAGTGTTCGTTTTGTCACACAGCCCTGGAAGAGGTGCCAGAGGAACAGAGATAAGAGCAGAGCAGGTGCAGGAAAATCGAGCCCGTCCATGGCAGGTGACTTTTCACAATGGATAGAAAGGTTATCACTGGGCAGATCGCAGGTGATAACGCTGGGAGGAAATGTCATTTCTCCCCTCTTTTTTCCCCGCCTTTGCTGCGCTGTTGATCGCTTTGTGACACAAAGAAGGGTCACAGCCGCTGCTTTTAAGCTGTCTGGAGGCAAACGCTGATTGTGATGCAGATGGTTTGTCTGATGTGGTGCAGGGAAGGAGCTCGGTCGTTGTGAGGCTCGGGGTGAATAGCAACTCCTGCAGGATCGATCACTGATCTGACAGGAACTTCTGACAGACCTTCCCATTGGGAGCTCGGGCAGCTGAGGGTAATTCTGGTGCCTGAGCTGGTCAGGAGTCAGGAGGGGTGTTGGTTGGATTTTAATATTTTTTCTCCATGTGGTCTTGCTACAATGCATCTTTCACAGTTCTAATTCTCTAAATTATCTAGTCTTTGTGTAAGGCCATGTTTTGAATCTTGTTGAAACTTGTTTCTAGCTCAATCTCTCTCTCAGCAATCTCATCTCCATTCTGTGGCCTTCCTAAGCCAGCACACCTCATCTCAGTGTTTGCACACAGATGGACAAGGCTGTGTGAGCTTTTGTCTCAGGTTTAACTGGGCCTGTATTTAATTCCCATCTGTTAGAGGTGAGGCAGTTGTCCTCTGTTCATTGGGTAGTTTTCTTTATCTCTTCCACAACCAATCCTCCCTCCAGGACATCTCTTCTGTTCATGGTCCATTAATTATTAATTATCTTCTGTTCATGGGCCAGTGAGTGTCCCTGCATGGCTGATACAATTCCATCATCCCATGGGGAGATGCTCCGCCCAGGGGGAGAAGCTGAGCACTCCTACCTGGATACAATCTGAGGTTTCAACCATTCCTGCCTGGATACAATCTGAGCTTTCAAACATTCCCGCCTGGATACAGTCTGAGATTTCAAACATTCCTACCTGGATACAATCTAAGATTTAAAGGATTCCTACCTGGATACAATCTGAGGTTTCAAATATTCCTACCTGGATACAATCTGAGATTTCAAACATTCTTACGTGGATACAATCTGAGATTTCAAACATTCCTACCCGGATACAATCTGAGGTTTGGGACACCACAACAGCCTTTTCCCACTGCATTCCCAGAGGAGCAGCTTTCTGCTGCCCTGCATTCCCCGAGGAATTCCAGGCCCATCTCCAGCAGCCCTGGAGCTGCAGAGGAAAACTCCCCCCTTGTGCAGGATTCCTGCTCCAGCAGAACCACAGCTGGCACTGCAGGAAGGCTGAGCCACCATGGGATGGGGCTGTGCCACCACCCTGACACACAGGGGGCAGGGCATACTCTGACTCTGCCAGTGAGGGTTTTTTAATTTATCTTATTTGTAGTTTTAGTTTTTCTAGTAAAGAACTGTTATTCCTATTCCCATACCTTTGCCTGAGAACCTTTTAATTTCAAAATTATAACAATTCAGAGGAAGGAAGTTTACATTTTCCATTTCAGAGGAGGTTCCTACTTCCTTAGCAGACATCTGTCTTTTCAATCCAAAACCACTTTCTATCAAATTTTAAGAATTGTTTACAAATCTCTGTGCCTCAGAGGGGCTGCCCTGCTTGTACAGCTGGGGCACAAACCAGACGCTGAGCTTGGCAGTGTCAGAGGAGGATCTGTCACAGGGAGGGTTGGGCAGTGGAGCTGGACCTCGGGGTCTCCCTGTGTCCCCCTTACCCAGGGCACCTCAGCCTGCCAGAGCTGCACTTCCCTCCCCAAAATCTCCTCTCCACCCCTCTCCAGGGAAATCAGCCGTGCTCAGCCAGCTTGGCTCCCATCTGTACTCCCGTGCTGTGCCATCCCTCGGGAGGAATCGGGATAATTGGAGGTGTTGGGGGTCAGCTCCTGCCAGAGACCCCCCAGTGTTCCCATTTGCGTGGGATCTGCTCCACTTTCTGTGGGATCTGCTCCCATTTCCACAGGATCTGCTCCCATTTCTGCAGGATCCGTTACCCTTTTCGCAGAATCCACTTCCCTTTCTGTGGGATCTGCTCCCGTTTCTGCAGAATCTGCTCCCATTTCCACAGGATCCACTCCCATTTCTGCAGGATCCTCTCCTGTTTCTTCAGGATCTGCTCCCCTTTCTGTGGGATCCTCTCCCTTTTCTGTGGGATCTGCTCCCATTTCTGCAGGATCCTCTCCCCTTTCCTTGGGATCCACTCCCGTTTCCATGGGATCCTCTCTCCTTTCTGCAGGATCTACTCCCCTTTCTGCAGAACTTGCTCCCCTTTCCTTGGGATCTGCTCCCCTTTCCATGGGATCCTCTCCCTTTCCCATGGAATCTGTTCCCCCTTCTGTGGGACTTGATCCCCCCTTTCCTTGGGATCCTCTCCCTTTTCTTCATCATCTGCTCCCCTTTCCACAGGATCCTCTCCCCTTTCCCTGGGATCTGCTTCCCTTTCCTCAGAACCTGCTCCCATTTCTGTGGGATCTGCTCCCATTTCCATGGGACTTGCTCTGGTTTCTGCAGGATCCATGCCCATTTCTGTGGGATCCACTGCCATTTCTGCAGGATCTGCTTCCCTTTCCATGGGATTTGTTCTCCTTTCCACGGGCTCCGCTCCCACTGCAGGCCCAGCACGAGGCACCTGCTCTATGACGGGCACACTCACCTCTCTGCAGAGCTGTAATTGAGTTAGGGAGGTTACCATGGCAACCTCTGCAATTAATTAAAGTGCCTGGGCACGGGAAGTTTATAGATGCTGAAAACATTTTCATATATAAATAGTGCAATCTGTTTGTGCTCCGAGGATTTGCCCCTTCCCTGCTTCTCCTCTAATCTCAGCTGAAGAATTGGGTTGTTTTGTTGTTTTTTTTCCTGGTTTTTTTTTCCCTCTGGGGATTGATAAATAACTGAGTTATTGCCCATAAATGGGTAAATAAAGTCCCTTCAGTCCGTGTCTACCTGCTGAATGCTGAGTGAGGGGACGAGGCTTCCCAGGGCAGTCCAGGACAGTGTCCCCAAGCTCTCCTGTACCCAGAGGTGCCCTGCTGGCTGTGCCACAGGTGAAATGTGTGACCTGGGCAGGCAGCAGTGCCCAGGCTCTGCCCTGCCTTGGGTGCTCGTTGGGTGTCACCCTGATTTTTTAAGATTTTCTAAGCCTTCTGATGTTTACGTTCTTGTAACAAACTTACACGCTTTATGTAAATAACTCATTGTTTTGCATTCCTTTATGGAGGAGGAGAATTTTGATGGACTGTTGGTTTTGCCAGTGTCATTGGAGAGGTGGCACTTGTTCTTTGTGCTGGCACCTGAGTCCGGCTGGGGGCTCTGTACAAATCACAAACAGGACAGGACTGCTGGGAACGTGACTTGAGCTGTTTGATTTTCCAGCATCACTCTCATTCCATGGTTATGACAATGGGAAGATGCCACCAGCTCACATCTCAGGCAGCAGACCAAGAACTTAATGTTACAACTCAGTAACATTATAAGTTTTTTGACCAATCACACAAAGCAAAAGCACATTGACAGTAGTTCCATCCAACCACTATAAGCACAGGTACCTTTGGTTAAAAAAATGCTTGCTTATTTCAAATACAATACCTGCCTGTAAGCCTTCAAACACAATGCACACAGCTTTTATTAAGCTTAAAACTTCCTAATATCTCACTAGATAAACTTTTCTGCAGCTTAGGGAGTTATTCTAGATAAGGGTTAATACACAGACCATTGTTCTATTTGTCCTTGCTTGTCTACAGTTTAAATAATTTTTCTGCTGACCAATCTCATGGCTGCTGCTTAGCACTAATCACAGTTCTGCTGTATCTGAGGCCCGCCTTTTGTAGCTTTCCCAAAACTCTCTGATTTTGTGGATTCCCACAGGCACCTTCAGGAAGGGTGGGTGAAGGGCTGGGGACAGCCTCAGCAGTGTCCTGAGAGAAGCCCCTGAATTAAAGCTGTGCCACAAAAAGGACCCATTCTTTGGGGTGATCTCCTGTCCTTGCCTGCATTTCCACCCCCAGGAAGGTGCAGATTTCACTCCCCACGTTATTCCCTTCCTCCCCATTATTCCATCGTTTTATCCTCGTGCACTGGGGATTTCTAAATGGTGTGTTAAATGAACATCTGCCACCGGCAGGGCAGGCACATCTGGAGCCGTTAATTTTTCATTATTTCCCCGTGTTGGGGGTCAGATGTTCACGATGTGGTAACGCAAGAGATTCCACTGGTGGGTTTAATGTCTCTGAAGCAGATAATTCTATTTACAGAAGTGTTTCAAACCCCCTAACTGTGAGAGCTAACTGCTAGAAAGGTTTCATTTTCTAATTATGTATTTTTTGTTTAAACCAAGAATCCTGCAGTACTTATCCAAACACCAACCCATTTATGACTTATAAAAGTTTGGAAAGTGGATTATTCTTCTCTCTGTTGTTTCTTGGGCTTTGCTCCATCCCTTGTGCTTTTTACCTCTTTCCTGTTTTAAGCAGGAGGAATCACTTATTGGCATTAAGAGTTTGGAAGCAGAATAATAAATGTAATTAATAAAATTATAATATAATTAATAAATTATATTATCATATATATATTATAATATGTTTATTAATAATTATATTAATAAATGTTTTAATATAGTAAATATACAGAGCTCTAAAGTAACTCTTTTTTAGCCCATTGTCACTTTTCTTTGCTGCCACCAGGGAGTTTGGAAGCAGAATAATAAATATAATTAATATAAATTATAATATTATTAATAAATTATATTATAATATATTTTTATAATATATATATAATAAATATTTATATATATTAAATATACAGAGCTCTAAGCTAACTCTTTTTTGGCCAATTGTCACTTTTCTTTGGGAGGTGCCCTGATCCCAGGGGCTCTGGAGCTCTGCCAGGGGGGTAAATTGTATTCTTGTGGTAAAAAATTATCAGTAAAACCTGGATTTGTGCCCTGTATGCTGTGATTTCAGTTTCCTCCCTGCACCCCGGCCCAGCTCAGCCCTGCCCAGGGCCGGGCTCGTCCCTCCTGCTGCTCCCAGCCAAGCAAATGTCACCCAAAGGTCACCCAGCAGCACAGAGCTCTGATGGAGTGGATGCTGAATTTCAATGGGGAGGGAAAAAAAAAGAAAAAATTAAGGAAGAAAGGAAGAAAGTTTTAATTTTCTTGGCATTTGCTGTGTGTGGAGCAGCATCGCCTCGGGCTGGGCTCGGTCTGGCTGAGAGCTCTGCAAAGCTCAGCCTCTCTCAGGCTCCTCACTTCCACCTGCAAGGACAAGCTCAAGGGCAGGGAAGGGACAAGGTTGGAGGGGATGCAGCTGAGCCTCTGCAGGGCATTTTTGTACCTGAATTTTGGGGCAAGGAGGAGATGCCACCCCTGAAGTCCTTGCTCCCATCCAGCCCTCCCTGTGACCTGTGTCCTCCTCAGCTTGGCTGGGTTATTGCCCCAGCCAAAATGAGCTCTCCACTTACAAACCCCTGTGGTTCTGTCGAGATGAAGCTCTACCAGCAGAGATCCCTGGTTAGCTGCCTCATCCTCTGTTTGCTAAAGCTCTGCTGCTTCTCCACCCGTCCAGGCCGGGGAGCACCTCAGAATTATTTTCTGTGTGTGGGGAAGCAGAGAGGTACCATCCTGTGATGGTGTTCACAGGGGTTCTTGGGTGAGGGAAGAGACGAGGATCTGACTCCATGTTTCAGAAGGCTTGATTTATTATTTTATGATACATATTACATTAAAACTGTACTAAGAATGAAAAAAAGGATTTCATCAGAAGGCTTGCTAAGAATAGAATAGCGAAGAATGATAACAAAGGTTTGTGTCTCGGACAGAAAGTCTGAGCCAGCTGACTGTGATTGGCCATTAATTAGAAACAACCACATGAGACCAATCACAGATGCACCTGTTGCATTCCACAGCAGCAGATAACCATTGTTTACATTTTGTTCCTGAGCCCTCTCAGCTTCTCAGGAGGAAAAATCCTAAGGAAAGGATTTTCCATAAAAGTTGTCTGCGACACCACCCCACTGATATTTTCCAGGATTGTGCCCTTTTCTGTGGCTTGGAGTGCCTTCATTTGTGGTATTAAATTGTTGTTATTCCCTCCCAACCCCACTCACCAATAAGGGCCACGCTAATGATGGTAATTGTGGTGTGAGCAGCCTGACTTTGGCGCTCAGTGACCCAAGCTGTGTCCATTTATCCAGGTGCACTCAGCTGAATTCACTGCGCTGCAAAATGCTGAGCTGGTCCTGTGCAGTGGATATTTTCACCCCTGATGAGGGGAGAGAAAACGACGAGGAGCCAGAGCAGGGCAGGAGGAGCTGCTTGGGGTCACACCTGGAGGAGGCTGCTCCTGCCATGCCCTGGCTCCTCCTGTGCTCTCCCAGATACTCCTCAGTGCCCTGGGTGCTCCCCAGGCAGGGATGGATGGTTTTGCTGTTCCCAAGGCAAGCGTGGACAGTTTTGGTGCTCCCGAGGTGAGGATGGATGGTTTTTGCTGTTCCCAAGGCAGGGGATGGATGGTTTTTGGTGCTCCCCAGGCAGGGATGGGTGTTTTTGCAGTTCCCAAGGCAGGGGTGGATGTTTTTGGTGTTCCTGAGGTGAGGATGGATGGTTTTGGTGCTCTCCAGTCAAGAGTGGATGGTTTTGGCACTCCTGAGGCAGGGATAGGCGTTTTTGGTGCTCCCAAGGCAGGAATGGATGTTTTTGGTGTTCCTGAGGCAAGGATGGATGGTTTTGGCACTCCTGAGGTGGGGATGTGTGTTTTTGGTGCTCCCAAAGCAAAGATGGAGGTTTTTTGGTGTTCTCGAGGCAGGAATGGATGGTCTTGGCACTCTTGAGGCAGGGATAGGTGTTTTTGATGCTCCCGAAGTGGGGATGGATGTTTTTGGTTCTCCCAAGGCAGGGCTGGATTACTTTGATGCTCCCAAGTCAGGGATGGATGGTTTTGGCACTCCTGAGGCAGGTATAGGAATTTTTGGTGCTCCCGAGGTGGGAATGGATGTTTTTGGTGCTTCCCAGGCAGGGATGGATGGTTTTGCTCTTCCCAAGGCAGGGATGAACGGTTTTGGTGCTCCCCAGGCAAGGGGGGATGATTTTAGCACTTCTGAGGGAGGGATAGGCATTTTTGGTGTTCCCAAGGCAGGGATGAGTGGTTTTGATGTTCCCAAGGTGGGAATAGATGGTTTTGATGTTCCCAAGGTGGGAATGGATGGTTTTGGTGTTCCTGAGGCAGGGATGGATGTTTTTGGTGCTCCTTTCCCCAAGCTCAGCCCAGCGAAGGCTCCCCAGAAACACAATCCTGGGGAGGGAGGAAAACCCCTTCATTTCTACTTTTCTCTGGTTTTTAAACCGCTCTGTTACCCTCGCAGAACATTCCCAGTCCTATTAGGGATAATAATGGAGAAAATGAGGTGATTTCTCTGGTCAGAGGTAACAAAAATCCCTGGAAGTGTTGGGAAGGACGGAGGCAGCTGTGAAATTCCTCCTGCAACGTGTCAGAGCCAGCAGGAGCGTCCCTTGGCCTGTCAGGAGCTCAGGGATGGTTTTTCTATATTCCATGTGTTCCCTGCTCTGCCCGGGCAGCACCCCCTCCCTTTTTTTATTAATGTCAGAAGACGTTTCCAGCCCCGCAGGGCACAGGCAGCATTTCCCAGCTGGGCTCGTTATTAATTCAGCCCCAAAATTTCAATTCCAGCCAGCCCGAGGTGAAGCTCCTGCTCCAGCAGGGTCCCCAGTAATGACCTCTGCTGCCTCATTTCCTCTTTTTAGCGGTAATAAATAGAATAAAATAATAAATAATAAAACAATCCCAGCTACTGGGATTTAAAAAGGGTGGAAAAAATGGGTTCTGTTTGTCCGGGATATTTCCTAAAGGAGCTGACAGCTGTTTAGGAAAATGAGCTGGGGTGTAAATCATCCTTCAAGGAGAGTCAGGGGGAAATGCACTTTATAAAGAGTAGCATTTTCTGGGTGTAAAGCTTTTGCTGTAATCTCTGTAAACTCTGGAGCTGAGCTTTAATGAGCGCCGTGTTTGCAGAGAGCTCCCAGTGCCCTCCACAGCAGGGAGAAG
This sequence comes from Ammospiza nelsoni, assembly GCF_027579445.1. Classification (NCBI taxonomy): domain Eukaryota; kingdom Metazoa; phylum Chordata; class Aves; order Passeriformes; family Passerellidae; genus Ammospiza; species Ammospiza nelsoni. The sequence goes on from NC_080662.1 coordinate 2,866,131, forward strand.
GAAACAGAAATAACAGTGAAGGGCAAGGGTGGGGAAGGGAATCACAGCACCTTTCCCACACACAGTCAGGATTTTAATTGACTTTCTGCTGTCAGGAAAATTAATCCACAAACACCAGAGGTTTGTGTCCAAAAAGGAGACAGAGGAGTCCTTTGACTTTATTCCAATCAAGGTAGAGGCCATGGGGCATCCCCTGGGGTCTCTCCAATTTTTGTAGGACACAGCCTCCCTTTTTATCCCAATTTCCAGCCACATTTCCCTTCTCTCTTTCCCCATTTCTGAGGTACTTGAGAGGTTCAGAGTTCCCAAAACACCTGATCCCAAAGATTCCCCTCTAATGTATAACGCTCCCTTTTAATTTTAATTCTTACAGAATTTAGGGGTTTTTCCCCATTGGCTGAGGTACTTGGAGGTTCAGACTCCCTGGAACACCTGATCCCAAAGATTCCTCTCTAATATATAATCCTCCCTTTTAATTTTTAATTCTTATGTAATTTAGGGGGTTTTCCTCATTTTCACGGTGCTTGAGAGGTTCAGACTTCCCAGTACACCTGATTTCAGAGATTTCCCTCTAATGTATAACTCTTCCTTTTCATTTTTAATTCTTATGGAATTTAGGAGGTTTCCCCCATTGTTTCTTTCATCTTTCAATGTCTAATTTCATTTATTAGCAAAACTAAAGTTTATTTGTAAAAGGAAATATATTTTCCCATTCATCAATCAGTGGAATCCTTCGCATTGTTTCTTTTCTCTCCCAGTGCTGGTTTTATCTCCCAGCAGACCCACAGCTTGTTTGGAAACACAAAACTGCCATTTCTCTCCCTGTGAAGGCAAACGGTGAAGTTTTCTCCCCAGGAACGTGAAGTGCAGAGGTTTCAGCGCTGTCACAGCCCCTTAAATGGGTCTGATGGTGACAAATCCTTTCAGGAACGCTTGTCACTCCTCGCCGAGTTTGTAAATCAAGTCGGAGCTTAAGGTACTTTTTCTCGCCTTGCATTTTAATGTTGTTGGTGTTTCCACCAGCCCGGATCTCTGCTCCTCGCTTCCTGCTCGGTCCCAGCTCCCTGGAGCTGACAGGAGCCCGTGATAATGAGCAGTAAATAATTGCTAGCCGTGGGCAAGATTCTGAGCAGGAACCAGAACATTCCAGGTAATGAGGGGGAGAATTTATCTGCACATCCACCGAGTGGGGCTGGGGAGATGCAGGGTCCTGCTCTGCCAGGTTTGTCACCCACAAGCGGGCTGGCATTTCTCAGAAGAGCTCAGCTGCTAATTAGCACCTTTAAAAATCTGAGTTTTTTTAGCCCAAGACGTCCCAGCAGCTCTCAGGAGTGCCAGCAGTGCTTTGGGTGTTTCTCAATGCTGGGTCTAAGGGGGAATTCTTGGATTTGGGGTTTGGGAAGGGCTTTGAGGTCAGGTTGTGTTCCAGGTGAGGCTTCAGCACCTGCCCAGAGCTTGAGGGATCAAACAAAGGGGAGCTGTGGCTGCTCCAAGGAGAAAATGCTTGGGTGACACAGACATCTTTTATGGAAAGTGCTTTCCTTAGGGTTTTTCCTCTTGAGAAGCCGAGAGGCCTCAGGACCAAAATGTAAACATTGATTATCTGCTGCTGTGGAATGCAACAGGTGCATATATATATATTTTTATATATATATATTTTATATATATTTATATATATTATATATAATATATATTTTATATATCTATATCTAATAATCTTCTGACCCCACTCCAGAGCATGGTCCTGGAGCTGAACTCAGCTCGGTGAGCAGAACAGAAGAATTCTTTTTGCTGTGGGAATTTTGCCCCGGCCCTGCCGCTCTCCCCACATTCCTGGAAAGCCTTGAATAATCAAATGGGTCATTTCTGCTCAGCTGCTGTGATTTATTGTCCCACGGAACCCAGATCTTCTGAATGCTAATGAAAAAAACCCCCATCAGCCGGGCTGATGCCATTCTGCTTTATGACCTTATTAAATCTTACACTTTCCTATCATGTGGTGACAATTACTGGAGGACAGGCCAGGGCTCCTGCCACCACCACTCAGCGCTGTCAGCGCCGGGCCCAGGAGATTTACACCCCTGAGCAGTCCTGAGAGACATTTTTACACTGCTGACAGGATTATATAACAAGAGAAAAGGCCATTAACAAATACAAAGGAACGGGCGGCGGCGAGAGGGCAGGTGGGGAATGGGGCAGTAAATCCCAGCTCTGGCAGCCGGCAATAAAATCACCTTGCGGGGAGATTTAATGAGCTGAGAGGGGGCAGAGCTGGCACTATGCACAGCCCGGGGCTCGGGGAGGGCACAGGGCACAGCCCGGCCTTGGATGGGCAGGTCTGTGCCAAGAAATATCCCTGGGATGTCCTGGAATGTCCTGGGATGTCCCCGAGTGTGGGCACAGCCAGCCTTCGCTGGGGATGTCTGTGCTAAGGAATATCCTGGAATATCCTGGGATTTCCCTGAGTGTGGGCACAGCCTGGCCCTGGCTGGGCAAGTCTATGCCAAGGAATGTCCCTGGGATGTCCTGGGACGTCCTGGAATATCCTGAGATGTTCCTGGAATATCCTGGGATATCCTGGGATGTCCCCATGTGTGGGCACAGCCAGCCCTGGCTGGGGATGTCTGTGCCCATGGAATATCCTGGGATGTCCTCGGAATGTCCCAGAATGTCCCTGGGATGTCCTGGCATATCCTGGGATATCCCCAAGTGTGGGCACAGCCTGGCTCTGGCTGGGGATGTCTGTGCCCCTGGGATGTCCTTAGAATGTCCTGGAATGTCCCTGGGATGTCCCTGGGATGTCCTGGAATGTTCCTGGGATATGGGCACAGCCAGTCCTGGCTAGGGATATCTGTGCCAAGGAGTGTCTTTGGATGTCTCTGGAATATCCTGGGATGTTCCCAAGCCAGGGCACAGCCCTGAATGTGCCAAGGAATGATCAAGTGAATGAATTAATTCCATTCAAATAATTAATTATCCAAATAATTAATGGAATTATTAAAACCAAAAAGCCACGCCCAGAGGTCCGTGTGAGCCCCCCTCCCCAGTGCCTGGCCTGGTTTGACCCCAGCAGTGAAAGGACAGCAGGGTCAGGCGTCAGTAAAAGACTCTTTATTCATAAATAGCTGATATCCATCATTCCCATCTGTACACCTCTCTCTGAAGACCGGGGCCACACAGCTCTGAAACTCTACAGAAAACACCCAAAGTGTCCACTTTGACTTCTCCAGGACAATAGAACACAGCTGGTTGGCATTACCAAATATATATATATATATGTATATATATTTATATATGTACATGTGCTGAAAAAAGAAGCCAGTGCAGCCTTTCCCAAGGAGTCTCTCCCAAGTATTTTCACTGTACAACATTCAGAATTTACATTGATAGAACAAGGCACAGAAAGTGTGGTATGAAGCCAAGGCCATGCTTTTGATTCCACGTTCTGTCTCCCTTCCCCTTCTCCTTCAGCTTCATCCTAGGAAGGGCTCAGGGCTCTGCCCTCCTTCACCCCAAACACGCCGGGGCAGGGAGGGATGCTCAGGCAGAGCAGCCAAGAACCTTTTCACAACCTCTTCACTGCAAAAATAAAGGAGCAGAAGAGAAAACAAGTCTCTCTAGAGGAATACTTCTGTTTTTTTTTTTTTTTTCTCTTTTTAGGAATTATTTATATTTTGTCTCGGGCTGGGTTGAAGTTCCTCCTCCTGTTTTCACCTAAGAGCTGGCTTAAAGTTCTGGAAGTTGAGGATGCAATGGGAATTTTGTTATCTCTTGTGTGACACTGCCCAGAGCCTTTGCAGACTGACTAGCACCACGTTTTATATTATCCAAACCAACACAAGGAGCACATTTAACATTTTTGTAGCCGTTTATCAGCTGGGATATCGGGGTCACAGAGGGATGGGGGAGTGCCAGGTGAGGGGATGGAGTTTGTGGTCCCAAAGCTGTGGTTGTGAGCCCAGGGTTTGTGTGTGCCCTGCCCAGCTGGGAGAGGCACTCAGGAGCCCTGGGGCTCAGCACAGGGGCTGGGGTGGAGGATGAGGGGGGAAAGGATGGAAAAATCGACAGCTTCACCTAAAAATCTGGGGCTGGGGTTTGGGGTTTCCTTCCTCCCCCTCCAGTGCCTGAACAAGGGACACCTGAAGGGATTCCTTGAGGAGATATCCCAACCAGAGACACCTGAAGGGATTCCTTGAGGAGATATCCCAACCATGGGTCAATATTCCCAATTCCATGGGTCAATATTCCCAATTCCAGAGTGGGCATGGCAGGGGCTGGATGTTCCACTCTGCCAGAGCCAGGGGCTAGTCAGTGCTGGGAGGGTTTGGGAGGAAACCCCAAACTTTCCCCTCCTGCTGTGCCCAGGCTGGGTGCAGGGCACCCCAAACTTCACCAATTCCACCCCAAAATCCTGGTGCTGGGCAGGGAGGGCTGTGCACACCCCAGCCCCTGCAGGATCAGGAGCTCATCCAAGGAGGAATTTCACCAATTCCACCCCAAAATCCTGGTGCTGGGCAGGGAGGGCTGTGCACACCCCAGCCCCTGTTGGATCAGGAGCAGTGTCCAGGGAGGAATTTCAGCAGAGCTCATCCCAGGAATGAGCAGCCCCTGGGAAACCACGAGCAGGCCCTGGGTGAGGGATGTTCCCCTTTCCTGCTGTGCTCCAGGTGAGACAGAACTCCCTGGGGGTGTCAGCCAAGGACAGGCCAGAGAGGCAACCCTGGAGATCGTCCTTGGTTGTCAAGGACTTCAAATCTCATTTCCTGTTTTCCACTCAGTTAATTACCAGCCAAGAGCAGCTCTTTGCTGCAATCTGTGTTTTACAGGCAGAAACAGCCTGAAAAAAGAAGATTCAGTTGGTGACCAGAAGCCCAGCCCGGTTCCTCCCTTGTTTAACTCACCGTGGACCTGGGCTGTGTCTCCCTTTAGTGGAAAATTGGAATTGATCAGTTATTGAATGCTTTAAAACTCTCACAGCACTGCCTTGCAGGTGGAAAAGAATGAATTTGCAGTGTGATGTGAATATCCCAGACCCTGCAAAATGATTTATGCTGAATAAGATTCTCTGAAAGGCAGCAGTGCCCAGGCCAGACAGGGGGAAAGCAGCTGTGGCCAGAGATAAAAACAAGGACAAAAGCAGTTTGCTGGATTTTAAAGAGAATTGTTTGATATCTCTTCATCTATTACAAAAATCCCAATAAAATTTATGTGGGAGTGCAGGGCGGTACGAGATGGAAATGAGCTTTATGGTGCTGGCGGAGCTGGGAGTCATTTTTAAAATGCAGCCATTAGTCTGCAATGAGTCATGGCACAGAAATACCTGGGCAAAGTGCTCAGGAAAATGAAAATCTATTAAAGCAGATTCTTTGGTGATGTAAAATCAGAATGGCTCTTTCCCCTGAATAGAGCTAGGGCAGCCACGTGGAATCTACAGGGGGGAAAATGCACATTTCTCCTTCTTTTACTTTCTAGTTCAGGGAAAATTGTTTTTCAATTATCATAATTTATACAACAGAAGAAAGGAATGAATTTTTAATTCCTGGCCTCTAATCCTTTTCCAGGTGCTCCTCCACATCTGTGTTTTGGGTCAAATCATATGAATACGTGCACGGATTTCCAAAAGGTCTTTTAAAGAGAAAGAGAGAAAGGAAATAAATATTTGGGGCATTTCTGGTTCATTTGAAGAACACAAGAGCATCAAAGCAGTCAGGAATAGGAAGGAAAGCTGGAGAGTTGTTGATTCAGGATCTCAAAGAGTGAGATCAGCAACAAAGAGTTGCTTTAATCAAAGGGAAGAAGAAAAACCAAGGAACAAAACCTAAAGGGCAACATCCAACTGAGCCCTTCATGGGGGAACAGCTTCCCTATAGAATTGTCCAGCTTGGACATTTATTCCCTTTCAGGACATGGGATTGTGGGTGGGCTGGGATTCTGGGGCAGGGCAGGGTCCTTCTGAGAGGGGGGTCCTGCACTGGGAGGGTCTGCAGAGCTCCAGGGTGGACAGAACCCCGAGGAAAGGCAGCAGAGGCTGAGCCCACACAGATCCTGGGGCTCCCCTGGGCTGTCAGGAGGATGGAGCAGAGCAGGAGGATGCAGCTCCTTTTCATCCCGATTTCCCAAACCCTCCCTTTTAATCCCAATTTCCCTTCTCTCTTTCCTGTTGGGAAGGATGAGAGTTTGACTAGAAAGTCTCACAGATATGTGTGCTTGGCAGAAGGATTTTTAAATGTAGAGTCTGATGAAGGAATAGAGATGGAAGCAAGTTTTGGTATAGAAGAAAAGAATTGCTGAGCCAGTCTCACTGGATAACCAGGGAGGCAAAGGGTGTGTTAGTTAGAAGGGGTTTTTATGGCTTAGAGCAAAGGATAAACCCACCCCAAACAAGAAGATGCTTTTACCAAGCAGAAAGATAGTACAGGCAAACAAGGCAGCAAATGTTGTAAGTAGAAAAAAGGTCTCAGAATTTTCCACTGCAAGAAAACTGAAAAAAACTTCTAGCTTAAACTGTAATGTACAGACTTTTAGTGATTGGAGAACAGCAACATGAATATGGTAATTACAGTAGTTATGATAGGCTGTAGATAATAGTTAAGGTATAGATTAGTTCTACTATAGATTGGTATTAAGATGCTCAGGAAAGAAAAGTATATAATGCATTTGTAGCCAAAATTAAAGGGTCTTCAGCCTTGTGTGCAGCTAGAGCTGACAGCTGTGGGCACAACTCTGTCACCCACGACCCTGGACTGCTGTAGCATCTTGGATAGAATAAACTGCATTCTGTATACAATAAACTGCATTTTGGATACAATAAACTGCATTTTGAAGAGCCCCTGGAGTCCCACATCTCTCATTTTGGCTCTCACAGTGGCGCCCAACGTGGGGCGCCATTAGTAAGAGCATGAATGAGGGATGTGGGTGTCCAGGCCTGCCTGCAGCTGGAACTGACAGCTGGAGGAACAGCTCTGTCATCCACGACCCTGGACTGCTGTAGCATCTTGAATAGAATAAACTGCATTTTGGATACAATAATCTGCATTTTGGAGAGCTGCCTGGAATCCCATATCCCTCATTCAGGCTCCTACACTTTCCCCATTTCTGAGGTACTTGAGAGGTTCAGACTTCCCAGAACACCTGATCCCAAAGATCCCCCTCCAATGTCTAACCCAGGAATCCCCTGCAGCACCTGGGGCACACAAACCCAGCCTGCTCAGGAGCAGAGCAGCTCTGGGGCGCTGAGAACAAATCCCCGCTGCAGGCAGAGCCGGGTTGGTTTCCCCGACAACGGCAGCTCGCAGACTCTGCTTGTTCCCCCGGTGCCATCATCCCTTGTTTTGTTTTTTTTTCTAATGCCTGACATTTTGTCCAACCAAGAACAGGTTTGTGGAGGAGGACTGGCAGTCAGTGGGGATGGAACTGGAGGAGCATGTGCTGCTGAAAGCAGTGACAGCTTGCAGCCGGTATTTCTGTCTGCCCCGAAACCTGTGCCAGGAGCCTCCTGCCAGGCTTGCAGGAGATGCTGAGCTGCAGGAAAGCTTTGCACTGGTCTCAGGATTTCCAAGTTTCAGGATTTCCATGTCTCAGCCTATTCCTGAGCTGGGCAGTCAGTGACATTTGTGATTTCAGGGCAGCACAAGCAAGGACAGAGCTGATGTTGCTGATCTTGTTGTTGTTTTGTTTAGATTTTCACACTGCAGTCCTCGGTGAAGGGACTGCCCTGCTCTCAGCCAAACACAAGGCTAAAACAGCCCCCAAACTCTTGGTCTGGGTTTCCTGCATTTCCACAAAGCTCCCAAAGCCTCATTTCTGTTCCTTTTTCTCCTGCCTGTGCCCTGGCAGCCCCATGGGCTCCAGCACCTTGGCTATGGTGAAGGATGGGAGTGAAAAGAATGGTCAAAAATAATGGTGACATTTGGCTCAGTACCAGCTCCACCAGGCCCTCACTCACAGTGACAGCTCTTTTTGGTTTGATTGAAGCCATAAATAATTTCTGCATGGAATGGGTAAAAAATGAGGTGAATTCTCTGCTTAGATCCTGATTTTTGGGGGAAATGCAATATGTAATTAAACCAAGGTAAAACAGCCAGCTCTGGACCCCACAAAATTCCCAAACTGTGCAACAAAATCCAGGCCAGTGTTGGCAGTGCTGTGTGGGGTTTGTGGTTTCAATCTGAAACCAAACCTAAATGAAGCTGTGCTGACTGCCTTCACCTTCAGCTCAGCCACAGAGAATGAAGTAACAAAAATAAATGTCTCAACTTGCTAAAATAGGGCTGGAAATTTTCCCGTGTGTTATTTGGTTATTTAAATCCACCCCCAAAGACAGTTTTTTGACTAAGAAAGTTTGCAGACGTAGAAAATTAGAAAATTCCTCTGGCGTGTGCACACACCCCCCAGTCTCAGAGAGAAGGGGTTTGTTCTGGAATTTTGGTAACAGAGCAGGCAGCAAAGCTCTGCAGCAAATGTACATTCATTAAGGGGCTGAATTTTTAAAACAAATTATTTGGAATACACACAATGTGAAATAATTATGGGATCTTCTAATTCCTCAAACATCTGAACAGGATAAGGCCAAATTTTCAGTTTTCCTGTAGCAGACATAAAGTGACAACGTGATGGGATTTTTAAACCACCCTTGAAGCGAGAAACCTTTTAACCAGGACCAACCTCCAGTGGCTCGAAATATCCAGTGTTATTTGTTGATTTTCACTAGAGAAACCTTTTAACCAGGACCAACCTCCAGTGGCTCGAAATATCCAATGCTATTTGTTGATTTTTCACTAGGCAGTACACGAACATGACTGTTCCTAAATACAGAATAACATTTCCCTCTTATGGCTCTGTGTCTCTCTCCCTCCTGCCCCGGCACTGACACAAGTGCAGGCTCGTTTGGGGCACCAAAATGTGGATTTTAAGTGGAGGAGGACAGGGAGGAGCTGGTTTTCCTCATCACCAGAGGGTTTTTAGCTTCTGCTCCTCCTGTTGCCACTGATGGGGGCGAGTTCCATCCCCACAACCCCTGCTGGCCGTGTGTCCTGGCAGGACAGAGGGACTAAAGCCCCTTCCTGGTGCAGGGGAACTCAGGCTCGTCCAGCTCGGGCTCTGGCACGTCGGGGGGCTTGGAGTGTGTCCTGCCAATCTCCTCCAGGGCACAGGCCAGCGAGTCCAGGTCCCCGTCGTGCTGGTGCCGCGCCTCCCACAGGTCCAAGATGACGGCAGAGGGGCTGCTCTGGGTGGCAAAGAAGGAGAGATTCCTGCAGGGAAAGGAGAGAAAATGGGTAAGGAAGGAGAGACTACTGCAGGGAAGGGAGGGAAAAAGAGATGAGGAATAAGGAGATATTCCTGTAGGAAAAAAAAGAGATTCCTGCAGGGAAAGGAGGGAAAAAGAGATGATGAAGAAGGAGAGATTCCTACAGGGAAAAAGGGGTGAGGAAGAAGGAGAGATTCCTGCAGGGAAAGGAGAGATTCCTGCAGGGAAAGGAGGGAGAAAGGGATGAGGGAGAAGAAAAGATTCCTGCAGGGAAAGGAGAAATACCTGCAGGGGAAAGGGATGAGGAAGAAGGAGAGATTCCTGCAGGGAAAAAGGGAAAATGGGGTGACAAAGAAGGAGAGATTCCTGCAGGGAAAGGAGAGAAAAAGGGTTGAGGAAGAAGGAGAGATTGCTGCAGGGAAAGGAGGGAGAAAGGAATGGGGAAGGAGGAGAGATTCCTGCAGGGAAAAAGGGGTGAGGATGGAAGAGAGATTCCTGCAGGGAAAAAGGGAGATGATAGAGGAGAGATTCCTGCAGGGAAAGGAGAGATTCCTGCAGGAAGAAAAGGGAAAAAGGGGTGAGGAGGAAGGAGAGATACCGGCAGGGAAAGGAGAGAAAAGAGGGCGAGGAAAAAGGAGAGATTCCTGCAGCGAATGGAGGGAGAAGGAGATGAGGAAGAAGGAGAGGCTCCTGCAGGGGAAGGAGAGAAAATGGGTAAGGAAGAAGGAGAGATTCCTGCAGGGAAATGAGAGAAAAAAGGAGAGATTCCTGCAGGGAAAAAGGGATGAGGATAAGGAGAGATTCCTGCAGGGAAGGGAGTGAAAAAAGGAGAGATTCCTGCAGGGAAAACGGGATGAGGAATAAGGAGAGATTCCTGCAGGGAAAGGAGAGAAAAAAGGAGAGATTCCTGCAGGGAAAGAAGGGAAAAGGGATGAGGAGCAGCCCAGGCTGCAGCTGTGCCCTATGCCCAGCACAATCCGCGTGTTTGGCAAATAAAACCCCTCAGCAGCTGGTGCTTGGGTTGTGCAAAGACACAACCCCTTTGATCCGGGATTTTCTATTTTGGTAATGTGCTGTTTTTAGGACCATGCAGGGGTAATTTGCACAGAATTTGGTAAAACAAAGTGTTTATCCAAAACTCTTTTTCCTTTGGCTCAGATGTGGTTTATTGAGGCTCCCACACAAAGCAGGAAGCCAATGGAAAGTTACTTTGCCTGATTTAAGTATTCCTCTGCTCTCCTGGGAATGCATTTATAGAGTTTGTGACAATCAGAAAATATTTTTGTGAGGAAGCTGCCTCCGCCAATTTAATTTAGCCAAGCAGAAAAAGCAAAGTAAGAAGTAAATTGGTTTTTACAGCATCTTTCAGTTTTAATAATCATAATATTATTACTCCTAACAGTAGAGCATGACTGTCTCTTTTTAAGATGTCTTTCCCTTCAAAAAAAATATATCTGCAGGATTCATTTTGGAATAGGAAAGAGAGAGAGAGAGTCAAGGGGATTTGTCTAGGGGAACGTGCAGCCTCCTAAGGGCTTTGAACAACTCTTGGATGGACAAAATCCTTCTGCAGCCTTGGGCTCCTGAGGGTGGGCAGAAGGATGAGGAGCTGGAACCAGGAGTAAGACCCACTTAGCCCTTCATTCCCACCCACACCCCAACACCAGAAGCAAACCAACCAACCAACCAACCACCCACCCACCCCTGAATGGCCCAAAATCCCCTTTCCAGGTGCCAACCCCTGCAGCCATGATATTTTATGAAAAATTCTTTTGTTAGGATTTTTCCTTTTGAGAAGCTGAGAAGCCTCAGAGGAAAAGAAAAACAATAATTATCTGCTGCTGTGGAATGCAACAAGTGGATCTTTGATTGGTCTCATGTTGGATGTTTCTAATTAATGGCTAATCGCAGTCCAGCTCTCTTGGATTCTCTGAGAGTCACGAGCTTTTGTTATCATTCCACTTCTTTCCTTTCAAGCCTTCTGATGAAATCCTTTCTTCTATTCTTTTACTGTAGTTTTAATGTAATATATATAATAAAATAATAAATCAAGCCTTATGAAAGATGGAGTCAGATCCTCATCTCTTCCCTCATCCTAAGACCCCTGTGAACACGGTCATGTATCATTTTCTTTTAATATAATATACATCAAATATATATATATATATATGAAATATATATCATAAAATAATAAAACAGCCTTCTGAAACGAGTCAAGATTCTCATCTCTTCCCTCGTCCTGGGACCCCTGTGAACACCACCACAAACCCCATGCCAGGGCGCTGCCGTCACCTGCTGATGCTGTTCTTCTGTGCCAGCAGCTGCCAGTCCTTGCCCTTGGCGCCGGGCGCATCGAAGGTGGCGCAGATGCGCTGCCGGATGGAGCGCGGGATCTTGAAGGCCTTGGGGCCCAGCTGGGCAGGGAAGGCGCTGTCCTCGTGGCCAAAGTAGGGGATGTTTTCTCTCTCGGCCTGTAGGGAAAGGAGAATCAAAGCTCAAATTGCTTGAACTGGAAACAGAAAATGGCTCAGAGGTTAATGTGGCTGTGCTGGGGTTCGGGGTATCCCTAGCAGGCTGCAGCGGGGTCCGGATTGTGGGAATCCACAAAATCAGATGGTTTTGGGAAAGCTACAACATGCAGGCCTCAGAAACAGCAGAACTGTGATTAGAGCCAAGCAGCAGCCATGAGATTGGTCAGCAGAAAAATTATTTAAACTGTAGAAAAGCAAGGGCAAATAGAACAATGGTCTGTGTATTAATGTTTCTCTAGAATAACTCCCTAAGCTACAGAAAAGTTTATCTAGTGAGATATTAGGAAGTTTGAAGCTTAATAATGGAGCTCTGTGCATTGTATTTTAAAGCCTACAAATAAGAATTGTATTCAAAATAAGCAAGCATTGTTTTAAGCAAAAGTACATGCACTTATAGTGGTTGGATAGAACTACTGTCTATGTGCTTTTGCTTTGGTGATGGGTCAAAAAACTTATAAAGTGAGTTGTAACATTAAGTTCTTCATCTGCTGGCTGAGATGTGAGCTGCTGACATCTTCCCATTGTCATAACCATGGGATGAGACTGATGCTGGAAAATAAAACAGCTCAAAGCATGTTCCACAGCAGCTCCGTCCTGTTTGTGATTTGTACACAGCCCCCAGCCAGCATCACTGATAGCTCTGATCTGGGATAGCTCTGACCTGCTCGGCACAGCTTGTCTAAGTTCCCAAGCAGTTTTTAGCCACAGGCAACCTTAGCAAGCTTAAGTGATACCAGCTCTTTAGTGATTATCAGCTCATTGTGGTGATTTCAGCTCTCAGCTTGCTAGGTGCCCAAGCAGGCAGATGCAGGGAGAGGGAGGAGAAGCCTGTGTGGGGTTCCACAGGAGTGTCTTTACTGAATCTTCTGCAAAGGTTTCCAGTGACAGCTCTTTTGCCTGAGCTGGGCAAAAGCAGCTCTTTATATAGGGTTCAGGGGTTTTGGAAATTGTCCAATAGCAAGGGTTAAAATAAAGTGACCTATAGTCTTACAGAGAGATAAGCAAGAGGTCCAAAGGCAGAAGAGAGGAGCTTCTAAGGTTCCAGTCACCATGAATTGACATTTCCTATCTTAAGCTCCTGAAGGTCAGGAAAGTGTTGCAGGCTCTGGCCAGCTTCAAGAGGTGCTTCTGTGAGTTGTGAAAGAACACCCAGAAGGTGTTCCTTCACCATCACAAGGACTTGTGCATAAAAACCTTTAAAATTTTGGCTTTTCCTTCCATAAGTTTTATTTTTTGGTTATTTTTGTCTTGCAGAGCAGTGCTGGGTTTCTAAATCTTTAATTTCTTAAACCCCAAACATGGGCACAAAAATTTGTGTTTGTTTCTTTATTTCTTTGGGTTTTCTTAAACACCTGAATTCCTTAAACACCTCAGCTCTCCCAGATTCTCTGGAATCCAGGTCCTTTGCAGATCTGGCCCCTCTTTTCCTGTGGAATCACACCAGCCTTGCACAACAGAGTCAAATTTCAGTGCATTACTCATCCTAGAGTGACACAGCATCAATATTAACCAGCAGCAGTGACGATGCTGCAGCCTCCATCCACCATTTGTGACAGGTCCCCAGGGCCAGCCAGGCTCAGCACCCGGTGCTGCAGCTCTGCCCTGGGCTCTGCTCAAGATGCAGAGCAGGAGAAGCTCCTGCCCTGCACGTGTGAGATAAGCACAGCGACCCCGGCGCTGCGGGGATTGTCGCGCACGGAGCGGCTCCGGGGGGGAGTTGTCACTCACAGAATTTATTTCGCAGTCAAATTATCCTCCCTCTTCAATCACTGCTGGAGATAGGCATGAGAAAGCCTTCCAGAGCAGTAAATCTGCTTGAAGCAGAACGGGAACATGCTCTGGGGACTTGTGTACAGACAGAGCCCTTAAAAACACAGCAGAGAGGGAGAGCAAGGCAGCAGCAGCACGGGCTGGAGACACAGAGAGTGACAGAGGGGTTTTATGAAATAACAGTAAAGGAGCAGAAAACACTTGGCCAGTTCTGAGTTTTTATATAAAATGATGTTCATGTTCTCTTGCCCAGCTGCCGCACTCCCTGCTCAGAGCATTTATGGGTGTAGAACTATAATCCAGCATTATTAATCTGGATTAATCAACAAAGATGCTCAATAATCTAAAAAATGCAGCTGCTGGAGTTCTAATGGCTGTGGGACAGATCAGCAGCTTGCTCAGCTGTAGGTCTGATTTGTTTTAGCCATGAGCAGGGCTCAGTCCCCACAAGGCACAGTTTGTACCCCTGTCCCCAGCTCTCAGTGCTCTTCAAAGGCTTCTTGCTAGGAAACCACAGCCACCAACCCAAACAATCAATTATTGAATTATTGATAAATTATTGTTGGTGCTGCAGAGTCTCTGTGCCTTGATTTCTGCTGGAAATTGGATCTGCAAGGCTTTAAAGACTGCTTCCAGCTTTGAGCAAAATCTACAGGAGGAAAGGACAAAACTGGGGAGGGAACCTGTGGGCAGAGAGGTGGTGCCCTCTCCTTGGAAGGGTCCAAGGGGTGGGATGGTGGAAGATGGCCTTGCCCATGGCAGGGGTGGCACTGGATGGGCTTTAAGGCCCTTCCAAGCCAAGCCAAACCAAGCCAAACCAAGCCAAGTCAAGCCAAGCCAAGCCAAGCCAAGCCAAGCCAAGCCAAACCAACTCAATCCAACCCAACTCAACCCAACTCAACCCAACCCAACCCCAGGATTCTGTTCCATGACCATCCCACCCTACAGACCAGGGGATGCTGGTGTCTGTACCTCGAGGATGGAGGTCTGGATGTGCAGCAGCTGCTCGTGGCCCTGCAGCTGCCTGACACACACGGTGCAGCACAGCTGGGTGGTGGCGGGGCTGAAGCGCTCCAGGGAGAAGGCGCCGAGCAGGGGCCGGGGGCTGCCGCGCCACACACGGGAGAACGGCACCTCCTGTGGGACAGGGACACGTCAGGGACAGGGGACATGGCCTGGGGGCACACACGGTACTGCTCTGCTGGGGTGGGCTGGGTAATGGCACCTCCAGGTCCGAGCAAAGACAGAAAATGAGGATTGAATTGATGGAACTGAGGTGTGGCAGTGACCGAGAGCTCAGAGAAACAAGCAATGGGAGATTCTTGAAAAAGATGTTTAGAGAGACTTCAGAAAGATGCATTTCACTTCCTCCCTCTTGCCAAGTTCAAATTCCTCTCTGTGTCTCCTTGAAATCACCTTGTAACCACAATGCAAGGACAGAAACTTCCCACTGAGAACTGCCAGCCTTCCCTTCTCCACCCCAAAGGAACTTCGCACCAGGAACTGCCCTGGCCCTGCCAACCTTCCCTTCTCCATCCCGAAGAAACTTCCAACCAAGAACTGCCCTGTCAGCCTTTCCTTCCACATCCCAAAGGAATTTCCCACCAGAAACTGCCTTGGTCCTGCCGCCCTTCCCTTCTCCATCTCAGAGGAACTTCCCACTGAGAACTGCCCTGGCCCTGCCAACCTTTTCTCCTCCACCTCAAAGAACTTTGCACCAGGAACTGCCCTGGCCCTGCCAATCTTCCCTTTTCCATTCCAAAGGAATTTACCACCAGGAACTGCCCTGGCCCTTCCCTCCTGTCCCCAGCCCCAGGCTGGATACCGAGCTGGGAACAGCAGCAGTAGTAAAATGCTCCCAATGATAAAGGAAACATTAGCAAAATGTTAGAAGTGGAGCAGCTGTAATTAGATTTTTTTCAGGGTGATGATCTCTGCTTTCACTCCGAGTGGAAGAATCACTCAGCTGAAAGGAGCTGTGTGAAACAAAGCAGAGCAGCAAGGAGTGCTGCAACAATGAGTGCTTGGAGTATTCCAGAGATGCTTTCAGCTCCACTCTGCGTTTATAATTAAGCTCCTCGCAGACAGAGGGGCTGTAAATCATCTCCTGGCCCCAGGCAGAGCTGGATCCTCCAGGAGATGCAGATCTGAGCAGCCAGAGGTGCCTGCCCAGCTCCTGCCATGCCCATCCCTGCTCTGCCTGCACCACCCACATCTCTCAGGGATCCCCGGCGGGAAGGGAGCCAAGCCCTGGGCCAGGACAAACACAGGCTCTGAGCAGGAATCCTGGTGCCACCTGCCACCAGCTGCCTCCCAGCAGCTCCTCAGTGTGATTTATTCATCTGCTCGGCCTCCCTGAGACATCATTTCCATAAATCCTCCTCCCCACGCTGCCCGGGGAGGCTCTGCTGCTGGACCAGAGACATTCCTGGAACAGGCTGTGTTCAGTTGTTCCTGCCAGGCAGCACAAGCAGCTGCTCTCACAGGGTGGGACGTAGGAGAGGAGCCCAGGGAACACTGGAAGAAACTCCACGTGCAAAAATAGATCCTTTTCTCTATAAAGGGGCTGGAAGCAAACCAGAGCTGTCACCAGACTTTTCACTGCGAGGGAAGCACCGAGCCAGGGGAGGTTCTGCAGCTCCTCTGAGGAGCAGTGATTGTGTTTCTGAGCTGCCCAAGGCATCCCAGTTACACCAGTTAGAAAATGTAAATTTTCCTCTGGGTCAAGGCAGCCCTGGGTTTGGCACAGGCTTTTTTCCAGCCCTGAGCCCCTGCTCTGATCAGGCTCTAAGTGCCACTCGGAGGTTGAATTCCAGACATTTATTCTTCGTGTTTGGAGAAGGGATTAGGACACAATAAAATAATCAAAGTGTGGAGCTCTATAATCTGCTGAGGGCAGAAGTGAATTTGTTGCATTAAGAGGAAACTCCTCTGATTTGATTTTTCTTTTGGGCACACTCTGGCAGGACTAGGTCATCCTAACCCTGCTTGGTTTAGATTTTAAAATACAGGTGAGTGGGAAGAACAATCAAAACACCAAAAAGCTCTTCTTCCTGAGAAGCTGAAAAGGATTAATTTATTTAATTTCTTAAGCCGTAGGCTGAATTATCCCCATGAGGGATAATTGGGGATTGCTCTGGCTCTGGGTCTGTGTTTATAACTTTCAGAGCCCATTACCCTCTTATGTTTTAGGTTTTGGGGAATGTGGCAACACATTTAAAACAGGGTTTTTGCCAAAATTCTTGAGGATGCAAAAACTGTGTCTCTGCTTCTGGGAGAAGGGAGATTGTACATTCTAATTGAGTGCTGTGTTTTAAAACCAACCCACTCCATGTGCCAGCACATTCCTTAGAATTTCCAGTCATCAAAAATCCTTGGAAATTCTTCTTTTGTTTTGATTTTTCCTTTTCAGTTTTCAACAGCCTCTCTAATTAATGGAGAAGAGAAAAACCAATTTGCTGCTCTTCAGTTCTAATGCTTGCTCTCTGCGTGCTGTGATTTGAACTCGTGGTTACATTTAAATGTCATTTTTAGCCATATTTCCATAGTTATATCAAAACTGCAATGACAGATATTAGAAACATCTTGAGGAGTGGTTAAGTTTGAGCAGGAATATTTGCCGTCTGTTGGAGGCAACTGAAATGGGGGAAGGCAAAAGCATTTCTGTAAAATGACAAATTTACAGTGTTCTGGTGTAAACGAAATCTGTGTTTGTCAGAACCAAGAGGCAACATGTTTTTGTTAAATGCTCGGGGGGTTTTAAAGCTTTTTAAATAAAAGGAACCTCAGTTCATTTGTGTTTCATTTGTGTTCTCCCCCAGTGCAGAGGGAAGCAGTGAAATGAAATGCCAGGTACCTGACAAGCAGTGAAGGGTTTGATTCTCCACAGGAAGGGAGGCACGTCCAGCACTGAGATCTGGAGGCTGCAGGTGTTGCCTTTAAAATGCAGAAGTTTGGGTTCCTCCAGCAATTGTCCCCCTTGGAGCCTTTCATCCGAAACCACTTCCTGCAAGGGAGAAGGAGAGAATATTTCCAGCATCAGGAACAAACCCCAGATCCAGTGATTTGGGGAGTCTGCATCCAGGGATCCAGAATTCCTCTCTGTGGGGTCTCAGGTTCCCCCACAGTGTTGAATGCAGTGGAGTCTCTCTCATGGGCAGCTGATGGTATTTATAATATAAATATTTATATTTATAAATATTTGATATTCCTATTTCCCAGAAGGCTGGGTTTGGGCACTGCCAGCCCCATTTCTGGGCAGGTAATGCTGGTTGGACACTGAATTTTTGGCTGCCTCCACTCTCCAACACCCCCAGTGCAGCCCAGCACAGCTGGATTCCAGAGCAGCTTTGCTGGGGAACTTCTCTGAGGGCTTTTCAGAGCCTTCAAATGCTTCAGGTGAAACCATTCACTTCCATTTCCCACCTCTGGGGCACCTCCAGAATCACTGCACAAGACCCTGAGCAGTGTGAAGGGCAGACTCTGGGCAGGGGTTTGCACTACAGCCCTCCAGAGCTCTGTTCCAAAAGAAATTTTCATGTAATTCGGTGAATTTAAAACATAATGGCAAAAAAAAAAAAAAAAATCACCCCTGCCGGTACTTAAACAATGTTTATTCCTGTGCTGCTGCAGTAAAAACACCAGTGAGGGAGGAAAGGTTGCAGAACTCTTTAAAAATCAGCAGGCAAGCAGTGCTTCCAAATTACCTTTCTCAATCCACATAAATTGTATCAAATGTGTGTCCATGGAAGGGGTTTAGTGCTTGTCAGGACCAAAGTCGCCGTTAGAGGAGCTCCTGGAATCACTGTGACCTTCTGCAAATTCAATGCTCCAGCTCTCTGAAACTGCACTAATGGATTTCTATTATAAACCAATTTTTTTTCCAGGCATTTAGGTTGGTTTAACCCCTGGTGGTGTTCCAGACTGCAAGGCAAGATGTATTTATTCTATTTGCCATCTGCATGGCAGCTGTCTTTTGTCCAGTTTGCAGTTTTCCTTATCTCTTCCACAATCACTCTTGGGAGGGGACATCTGCTGATAAGAGGCCATTGAATGTCACTGCATGGCTGATAAGAGCTACAGATCCCATTGGGAGATGTGAGCCCAGAGGGAGGAGCCAAGAATTCCTACCTGGATATAATCTTGAGTTTCTAGGAATAAGAACATGGCTTTTTCTACTGGATTCCCCAGAGGAACAGCAGCTGCCTCTTCTTACACTGGATCTTCAGAGGAAGAACACATCCTTCTCTACAGGATCCCTGCTCCAGCAGAACCAGCCCTGACACTGCAGGAGGGCTGAGCCACAATTGCAATGGGATTGCTGCCAACAGCCTGACCCACAGGGTGTCAGGTTGGGTTCTGACTCTGGCAGTGTTGGTTTAGTTCACTGCATTGTTTATTTTATCCTTTTATTTTCTTCCCTATTAAAGAACTGTTCTTCCTGCTCCCATATTTTTGCCTGAGAGCCCCTTAATTTAAAATTTATAGCAATTCAGAGGGAGGGGATTTACATTTTCCATTTCAGGGGAGGCTCCTGCCTTCCTTAGCTTCCTGTCTTTCCAAACCAAGTCAAGTGGTTGGGTTCATCTGAAGAAAGAAAATTGTGAGATTTCAGTTTTTTGGTTTCCAGCCACAGAGGGAGCAGATTATTTCTTAAACATTCTCAAAATTCTTGGAGAATGTTGGGTGGTTGTGAATGTTGTGTAAGTGCTGCTCTGCCTTCAGTGACAGATGTGGTGCTCCTCCCACAGTAGTAGCATTTGGGGCAAAACACAAAGGACCTGGGTCTCTCCAATTTTGAGAGCCAGGAGTTCCCAGCACACTCAGAACTTCCCAAAGGCCCAAGGCAGCTGCTGGGGGAGCAAGGAGAGTTTTCAACCAGGGAAAAAGTCAAAAACAAGGAAATTTTGTCTCTTACATAAACCTGCACTGTGCAGCATTAACTGCCAAACACCACTTGGCAACCCCAACTCCGACATTTTATCCAAAAACCTCTGAAATTCCCTCATCCAAAAACTTCTGTAATTTGCCATATTTTATCCAAAAAACTCTGTAATCCCCCAAATTTTATCCAAAAATCTCTGTAACTCCCCATATTTCATCCAAAAACCTCTGAAATTCCCCATCTTTTACCCAAAACCCTCTAAAATTTGTCATATTTTATCAAAAACTTCTGAAATTTGACCTATTTAATCCAAAAACCTCTGAAATTCCCTGTATTCCTAACATTGCCTTGCTTTTAGGGTTGCATCACGCCATAAATGCAGGATTGTCTCACTATCCACACACACCCTGCTCACTCCTGGCAAGGCAGAGAACTGGTAATTATTCTTCTGATCATTTCCTCCAGACTCATCAGGAAGACACCGGTACCCACTAATTGTCTAAGTGTTATAAAGAGGATAATTAGGCAGCCATTGTGAGCCTCTAACAATCCTTTTGGTGCCTTGGCTTTTATTAGCAGCACAGAGACAGCAGCTCCACTCACAGCCCTGTTCTCATTCCTGTGTCACAGCAAGAGGAAGGAAAAATTCATCTCACAACTGTTTGCATTCCAGTTCCCCAAAGAACAGCATTTTATCCAAAAACCTCTGTAATTTGCTATATTTTATCTAAAAACCTCTGTAATTTGCCATATTTTACGGCAAATTTCATGTCACAACTGTTTGCATTTCAGTTCCCCAAAGAACAGTATTTTATCCAAAAACCTCTGTAATTCCCCATATTTTATTCAAAAACCTCTGAAATTCCCCATATTTGATCCCCAAACCTCTGAAATTCCCCATATTTGATCCCAAGACTTCTGTAATTCCCTGTATTTTATCCAAAACCCTCTGAAATTCCCCGTATTTTGAGCTCCTGAGTTTACCAAAAGCCAGAGAATGTCACTGTTGTGTCCTGGAACATGGTGCAGGAAAAATCATTCTGATCCCAAGTGCCACGTGGGGATTTGGTTTGTTGGTTTTTTTAAGAGGAAATGCAGGATAATTGAATTTTTGTAAACCTGGGCTGGGTGAGTTTGGGCAGCTGAGAATGTGGCAAAAATGAGAAAGCAAACAAGAGAGTTTGGCTGCCCTAAAGCTCTCAGTGTAAATCCACAACTGCAGGGAATTTAAGGGATTTATTCAAATGGTGCAGCAAGTGCTTTAAAAAATCCAATATTCCCATTGGGTTAAGGCTGGGGATGAAAGAAGCAAAGGGTTTAATGGGAAAACCAAGCAAGCCCAGAGGAGCAAAGTGAAGGCATTTACCTGGAATGCACAAGGGGTGTTATCCACACAATAAACCCTCAGATTGTAATCCAGAGAATTGCAAGACAGGCAGCCAAAAACGGCGACTTTCAGCTGTCGAACGGCGCAGTCTGAGATGGGTTCCCCAATTAGGGCATAAGTTCCAAAGCTGTTTAAGAGAATGTGACAGGCATAAGGATCCAACAGGCAGTAGCAAGAAGTAGTTTCCTCTTCCACAGACATCACTTCCTGCAAAACGAAATTCAGGTTTAAAGAGAATAAAGCGAAGCGGAATAAATAGGCCTCGACAATAGGAGTCATGGCATTAATTCTTTATTTTTATTCAATTGGAGTGCAGTGTGTTGCTGGGAGCCACTCTGGGGGAAGGGGAGAAGGGGGACTGCTTTCCTGAGTAAATATTCCCAATTTAGCCCTGAGTCAGCAGGCAGATTTATGGCCATGCCCAGCACAGAGCTCGCTGTGTACATACAATAATAATGATGATGCCTAAGCAATTTTAGCAGCTTTTTTCAAGTGCTCTTGACTTTCTGGCTAATTTTTCCCCCCAGTGTCAAGTTAAAAAATTACCTTGAAGGTTAAAGTCAATAAGCAAACCTTGAACAATGGCTGGGCTTTGACTTCCTTCCAGAACACCCATTACAGCCACGTTTCCCTTCCTCAAAAACTCCCTCTGCTCTGCCTCTGCTGCTCAGTCCTGCCCTGTGTCCCTCTGTCTGTGTGTCCTGTGACCCTCTGTCCATCTGTCCCTGTGTCCCTTTGTCCCTCTCCTCAGTGACCCAGGCTGTCTGAGGCCAGCACTGCTGGATCTGCCCAGGGACTGAATAAATCTGAATCAGGAAAATGGGACTGGGAATGGTTTAAAGCACAGCAAACCCCAGTAAATCTGAATCAGGAAAATGGGACTGGGAATGGTTTAAAGCACAGCAAACCCCAGGCAGGGGCTCAGAGAGGGACAGGACAGAAGGACAGATTGCAGCCATGGCATCCATGGCTGGGCTTTGTAGCCATAAACTTCTGCACATCTTCATGTAAAACACCCAAACCCAATTCTGCTGCTTCATCACAAAACAAAAAATCTTTTTCACTGTGATTGTTTCTTCTTCTCTGTGTCTATGCCCACCAGAATCTCTGCACAACCAAGGCTTAACTCCATTTCCACACTGGGTGTAGGGGGATAGAATATAAGTAAATAAAGGAAGTATAGAATGTAATCTTAGCCCCTAAAGAGTTGCAGCTGAGCCAATTATTAAGGATTAGGAGCAGGCCTGATGTTAACAGGCCGCAGCCAATAAGTAGAGTGTTATAAAAGAGTGGATTGCTTGGTTGAGGGGACTGGAGTCAGTTGGCTGCTGTGAGGACAAGGAAGAATCAGTGCCTAGAGGAGATGCCTACAAGAAACATCAAGGAGGCACGAAACTCTGGTGACATGGAACCCTTGCAATGTACTGACAATAGAACTCTTGTGATATAGTGATAACAAATGGTGACCCCGACGTGATTCAGGAGACATGACCCCCTATGTGACAACAACTGGGCACAGCCTGGGGCTGGGCTTACCTCCCACTTGCCCTGCTGGGTCCTCCTTTTAAGGTGGATGCTCCAGTGCTGGGGGTCGGCGTGGGCGCAGTGTGGGATGCTCAGGGCACAGGGGGTGCTCACAGCCAGCTCGGGGGGCCCGCAGCTCACCTCGGGGCCCAGCAGCACCTCGGGGCCCTCCGGCTCCAGGCTTGGGGCAGCAAAGACAAGAGTAGCTGTCAGGAGTGAGAATTCACTGAAAAGAGTTCAAATCCAAGCACCTCCCACATCTGCCTTGGGGTCTCTGTGGTCAGGATGGTCCCGAGATGTCTTAGAAAGTCTCTTTTCCCAGCCTGGCAGTCAAAGAAGGAGTCAGGATTCCTTGGCTCTCCTTCTCAAGGTTGTTAGATAAGAAATAATTTCTTATCTGTCACATTCTTTCTCTGACCTGCTGAGATCTGTCCAGCAGGTCAAGTTGTGGCACAATCCCTGCCCTTGGGGTGCTGTTGGCTTTTTATACTAAAAACCACATGGACTTTAATTACAATAATTTTCCAATACCTATCACCTATGTTATACAGTCTGTCTCTAAACCAATGCAAAAGTGTCACCATCACAGCAGAAGATGGAGGACAAGAAGAAGAAGGACAGGACACATCCATATTCCTACATCTTGCCTCTTGTACCCCTATTCTAAACCCCCAAAATTCTACATTTTCACCCTGTGACAAATTACCATCATTCTACTCAAACTCTTGTGGCTTGTAACTCCTCACACCAAGTTAGTAATTTTTTCCATGGGCTAAAATCAAAGGCACAGGTGGTTTTGACTCTGTGCCAAGGTCTCTGAGCCCCCTGCCAGGGTCTCGAGTCCCGCAAGGCAGCCAGAGGAATTTCCTGGGCTCCCACACTGCTGCTCATTTCTGCTCATTTCACATGGAAGCAGCAGCTGGAGATGAAACAAACCCATCAGACCCCATCTAACTCCAATCAGCAGCCGGTCAGTTTAGGACTCTGGTATTTAAAACGCATTTCAATTTGTTTAACCCAAATCCAGCGCTGGAATTGCTCTGTGCCAGCCAGCCCAGCTCCGAGCACCAGCTGGTCCCGTCCTCACCGTGCTCTGCCTTCAAACGCTGCCATCAACAATATTTTCACAGGAGCGAAGATAAAACAAATTATGGCTGAAAAAACACAGGCTCATAAATTCTTCCAGATTGAGTGTGATCTCCCTGCTTTGAAAACCTATTTGTATTCTGAAGAAGGAGGGATCTTGGTGAGTTTTACAGACTCGGGGACAGGGCTGTGCTTGGAATTAGGGCTGGGCCAGGTGGACCCGTGGCTGTGGCTCTGGGACAGGCAGGGGAGATCCCACCTGAGCTCCAGGAATTCAGTTAATGGCTGCATCCTCTGCCTGCTGCCTTCCAGACATGTGTAATCTGCTTTTCTTCTCTCTCACTCCAACAAACTGGAGCCACCCCCACATCCACGTGTTTTCTGTATCTCTTGGAATGAATCCCTGGGCAGGAGTGGTGCCAGAGTGGAGGAGAATCCCTTGGACACTGAACCAGCAATTGAAACCTCTTGCCCTGCTGGTTTTGTTGCTGTTTGGTTGTATTTTAATCCATTTGGGTTCCAAATCACTGCGCGTGCAGTTCCCTCTTCAAACGAAAGCAAATGGTGTCTCCAAGATAAAAAATGAGAGGAGGAACCTCAACTGAGGTAAAAATTACCGAAAGGACCTCAACCAAGATAAAAAAAAATATAAGATACAAGAATAAAACCAGGATATAAAAAGGGGAAAAGCCCAAGGTGACTTGGGTGCCCCATTCCAGTGCCCTGACGTGGAATGGGGCACCAGCCCTGTAGCTGTGGGTGTCCAGAAAATGCCCTTTCCAAAAAACATTCTTGCTAAAGAGAGGCTGGAATGTTCCAAGGCTCCCCTCAGTCTGTGTGTGCAAGTGTTGGTGAGAGGGAGACTGCAGGGGAGGAAAAAAAAGACACAACAGGGTAACAAAAAAAAAGCCAATTCCTTTCTTCCCCTCTCTCAAGTGCCACAAAAATAAATTCTGCTGAAGCCTCGGTGCTTCCAAGTGTCTGTAGGATTCTCAAGTTATAAAAAAATAAAATCAAAGCAGCCCCAGAGCCTGAGGTGCTCTGAGCAGGGAGAGGAGCAACAGGCACAAGAATTCCAAGGGTTCCACAGGAGCAGCACTCCAAGGGCATTTGTGTGTCCCTCTCAGGGTCACAGCAGGGTGGGGACCAGGAGTGGCTCCTGCACCTTCCACTCCAAACCCATGAACAAAGGCAGGACCATGATCCCAGATCTCTCACCTGGACTCCCTCTGGGTGATGGCCAGGTAGATTTCCCAGGAACTCTCCTCTGGAATGGCCCCGTGTGGAATCAACAGACTGACCCCTGGAAAAGAGCAAGGGCAGGAGTGTCCCTTGGGAAGGGCAGGGCTGCCAGGGACAGGGAGCACCACCAGAATGTTCCTCTGCGTTCCTGCTTCTCATGGCAACCTCACCAAATGAAAGGAACATGAACTATCCAAGGAAATAAAGCTGTTGCTTTCCCATCAAATGAAAAGACATCTTAGTTCCTAAAAAGCCTCTTTGAGGCTCTTTAATTTTTGAAGTCATACTTGATCATTGTGGGATCCTAGGAAATCTCCCCATGGAGAGGGGGATCATCCCTTTGTGCCCATACACCCCAGCTCCTGCTCCCAAGTGATCCCATCCTACTTGCACACCACCAGAGTGGATCAGAAGTTAACAGGGCAGTTTTCCACTGAGTACCACTGCAGTTAAACTGTTTTATCTCGCTCTCAGGAGAGAGGGGGGATGTGTTTGGCTTCTGCCGCACAATGCAGAACCTTGGTGATGCCCTGACTCCATCAAACCCCCTCCCCAAACGCCAGTGAGCCTGAGCAGCAGGAGCTGCTCTGATTTGGTTGCTTTGCTTTAATTTGAGTTTGTCCTAAATCAGTGGAGGAGCTGGGGATTTTGGAAGGGACATGGCAATTTTGGATGCTGGGACAGCATTTCTAGAGCATCTGGAGCATGGCCAAGGAGGATCCTGTGTTTGTGGGACAATTCCAGGTCCCTGTCCCCACTCATCCCAGCTCCTGCACCCCAGTGATCCCATCCTCCTTCCACACCACTGGAGTGGATCAGAAGTTAACAGGGCAGTTTTAAACTGCTTTATCTCACTCTCAGGAGAGGGGGGATGTGTTTGGCATCTGCCACATGATACAGAGACTTGGTGAGGCACCAACTCGATCACACTGGGATTTACAACTGCTTGGCACAGCTGATCTTACATAAAGCCAGCAAGAATTACATAAATTTCAAGTGGACCAAATACATATTTTAATAATCTAATTGATGGGACTATCATTACATAAAGTAGCTAAATATACAGTATGAGGGAATTCTTAATTCATGCCTTAACTTGGTGCCTCTGCAGTGTTCCTTCCTCAGCACAAAACCAGTCTGTGGAGAAATGAAAACATTCCCCACGTTGTGCATGCCTGGGCTGTCACTGATATCAATCCTCTCTAAACACAAGCCACGTTTTTTATGGTAACCTTTAAAGCACCCGTTTTGTGGGACATGAAGGATAAAGCTCTAAATCATCCAGTTCAACCAGAGAGCAGCAGATAATCCTGGAGCCACTGCTCAAACGAAAACAGAGCTGAATTTAAAGTGGATAAATATCACTAGAGTTGAAAGATGATAACACCTAGCTGGCAGTATCTGGGCTTTTTGTGCTGTGTTTTGGGGAGAGAAAATACCCAGGGTAAGGGCTGGGATTTGGGGTGATGCAAACACAGCCCTGGGGTGCAGCTACAGGGCTGTGACCCTGCCAGGCTCTGATCTGCTGTTCAGCACATTCCAGAACAAACAAACAGCCCTGAAGGTCTAAAACACGTCCCACAAAGATCACAAAAGTCAAAAAGGATACAAAGCAGAGGGAGGCACAAAGGAGAGGGAGCATCCCAGCCTGGGACAGGGGCCTTGCTTTGGGAATCTGGAGAGATTTTGCTCCAAGGAAAGGAAAAAGAGGCAGACAGGAGGGGCAGGAGCCTGGTGGGCAGTGGGGCTGTCCCTATGTCCCCCCATGGGGCAGGGATGTGGGGCTGGAGTTGCTGCTGGAACATGAGGACCCCCTTACGTAAGATCCAGCACCGACCCTTCCCGGGGAGCCTCTCCTCTGGAGCATGCAAGCAAGGCACAGCTTTGATTAATGTGACTTTCATGCTGAAGACATCAAGAGAGGCAGTAATTTAAAACAGTTCAAACAGGCATAATGCCTCTTCAGTCCTCAGCCCAGGCTTCCTTCTGATCACTCGTGTCCTGTGTGGGCAACGTGCCCTACTTCCAAAATTTGCATTAACGGGGCCCCTGCTTCTTCCTTCCTGGAGAAAAATTTTAAATTTTAAATTCTTTTAAAATTCAGTTATAAAACACAACATCAGGCAGCCTAAGCTCAAATTCCTCTGCGTGCTTGGATGAGCAAGGAGCCACCTGTTGGGATGTGATGTCATGGTTTGCCTCAGAACCTTGGGTTCCTCCGTGATTCCCTCCCAGGTGTGTCAGTCACCTCTCCTTTCCCCTCCCAGCACTGTCTGTCAATCCTGGAATTCCAGAATTGGCAGATCCAAAGGATGCCCTCTACCCCTGGGGGCATTGGGCCATCCAGGTGTCCTTTGTCCCTTTGTCCCTCCCCTCCTGTCCCTGCCTGGTGGCTCCCTGCCCCTTCCCTGCCCCTCTCCCCGGGGTTCAAAGGAGCAGCAACCACGGGCTCAGGGAGTTCTGTTGGAGCTGGTGCTGCATTCAGAGGCCTGTGGGCCAGAATAAAGCTCTGGGTCCAAACCCTCCATCAGAACCGACTCCTTTCCTTCACCATCGCCTCAAAGCTTCTCCACAGAGGGAAACCTGAGGAGCAGCCCCTGTTATGGGGGGCAGCTCCATCCCAGCACCACCAGAGCTCCTGCAGGCCTGCACTTGTCCCCACGGGCGCAGCTGCAGCACCCAGCCAGCCCAAAGTGTCTGTGGGGTGAAACACCACACACCCAGCCAGCCCAAAGTGTCTGTGGGTGAAACACCACACACCCAGCCAGCCCAAAGTGTCTGTGGGGTGAAACACCACACACCCAGCCAGCCCAAAGTGTCTGTGGGGTGAAACACCACACACCCAACCAGCCCAAAGTGTCTGTGGGGTGAAACACCACACACCCAACCAGCCCAAAGTGTCTCTGGGGTGAAACACCACACACCCAACCAGCCCAAAGTGTCTGTGGGGTGAAACACCACACACCCAACCAGCCCAAAGTGTCTCTGGGGTGAAACACCACACACCCAACCAGCCCAAAGTGTCTCTGGGGTGAAACACCACGGTGCCGCTGTTTGGCTCAGCACTAAGGCCCAGACAAGCTCCCATCCACACGTCCCATCCCCAATATTGGTAATTATTCCAATAACCACCCACCTGTGTTGGGGACCACCAAGCGGCCCCCCAGGTGCCCGAACAGGGCTGTGCTCCTCAGCTCGCTGCTGCTGGAGATGGAGGCCAGGTTCTGAATGAACATGGCCTTGTTCCGGGCCTGGAGGGTCCCAAAGGGCCTGGGACTGCCGTGGGGGAAGGTGCCGGGGTGGGCCTTGCCGTGGAACTCAGCCCGCTCGGTGACGCCCAGGGACACCATGAAGGAGCTCTGCACCTTGACCTTGATGTCGGCCAGGGGGTTGAACAGGGAGGACTCGGTCATCAGCTCCTTGTCCAGCGGGTCCTGCAGGCAGATGGGGCCGCTGTAGGTCCTGCTGACCGTCAGCTCGGGCTGCAGGGATGAGTTCAGGAGCAGGGAGTTACCTGTGGGGACAGCAGCAGGGAGGGAGGGTGAGAGGAATGGAGGGTTTGTCTTTCCAAACAAGCTGGTGGATAAAACCAGCACTGGGAGATGAAAGAAACAATGGGAAGTATTCCACTGATTGGTGAAGGGAAAAAGATATTTGCTTTTACAAGTAAACTTTAGGGCTGCTGACAAATGAAATTAGACATTGAATGATGAAAGAAACAATGGGGAAGAAAAACCCCTAAATTCTGTAAGAATTGAAATTTAATTTTAATTTTACATTAGAGGGAAATTAATTTTAATTTTACATTAGATGGTTTTACATTAGAGGCGAATCTTTGGGATCAGGTGTTCTGGGAAGTCTGAACCTCTCAAGTGCCTCAGAACTGGGGAAAGAGAGAAGGGAAATGTGGCTGGAAATTGGGATAAAAAGGGAGGCTGCATCCTCCAAAACTTGGAGAGACCCCAGGGGATGCCCCATGGCCTCTGCCTTGATTTGAATAAAGTCAAAGGACTCCTGTGTCTCCTTTTTGGACACAAACCTCTGGTGTTTGTGGATTAATTTTCCTGACAAAGGGACACCTCAGCAACCCTCCCTGAGCTCTCAGAGCCCAAAATCCCTGTTGGATTTTGCAGACATGAAGTGTCAGACCTTGGCCCAGTTCTTCCCAAAACACCAGGTCATGTCAGAGAGCAGAACTGGTGCCAAGATCTGACGCTTGGTGTTTGCCAGACCTCAGGCAGCTCCAGAGTGCAGGAATAATCAAGGAAGGATCCTTTGGTTTGGATTCACGTCGTTTTGTTTGCCCTTTTGCCTCTCTTGTTGTTTTCTTTCCTTACATTAAACCCCACTGGGTGACAACATCTTCCTGCAGACCTTCTACACAAACCCACAGCCTGAGGGAAACTGGGCTGAAAGGGAGGTGGGACAAGAGTGATACAGGGAAAGGTATCACAGTTATTCATTTTGAGGTGTTTTACCTCAGAAAATGCTCTGAAAAATGAAGAGTGCATGGATTTAGAGTCCTCTGGCTGCTTGGTTTTGTGGTGGGGTCTTTTTCTTTGGTTGTTTAGTTGGGTATTTTCAGAGCCTCCAGAATGGAAGGTTTTTTTAAGCATTAAGCCAAGCAAACAATTCCCCAGACTCAAAACAAGACTCAGACTGAACCACAAAGGAAAATGTTCTTGTTTGAGACAGTCATTGAGATTTACACAGCCCTAATTAAAGGTTTGGATTTAGAAATGGATGAATGAACTTCCTTCAAACGTCCTTGTCTGCCAAGCCCTTTTGCCAATTTCTTGCAAGTCATGCTTGGTGAGGAACGTCTCCAGGAAATAAAGAAACTGTAAAAAACAACCCCACAAAACCCCCCCAAACAAACTCTGTAACATATTTCCCTTTTCTGCAGAGAGAACAGAGACATGGGGACACTTTCACAGCCTGCCCACGCTCCCACCCACCCACAATCAGGCAGGTCTGAGGTAGAATGGCAGCACCGAATCAGTAAACATCCTGCTCCCATCCCCTCTCCCTCCCCACCTTCCTGTTCTGAGGGAATAACATTCCTGGAAACCCGAGCGCTGCTTTTAGCAAAGGTTTTGTCCATATTTTATGGCACTGGTGGTGTTTTCTAGAGCTTTAGGGGTCTGGTTTTACACAAATTGATTTCCCTCAGTGCCTGTGTTACAGCAGGTTACAAAACACTTCCAGCTGGGGGTCCGGGATTATCAGGAAAAGAATAATTCCTTTTATTGGAGAGAAGGAAAGCTCTGAAACTGAGAACAGGAGGAGCTCCAGCTGTGCTGCCCGGGCTTGCTCTGATTTGGTTGCTTGGCTTTAATTTGAGCTTTTCCTAAATCTGTGGAGGAGCTGGGGATTTTGGAAGGGACATGGGGATTTTGGATGCTGGACAGCACTCCTAAAGCATCTGGAACGTGGACAAGGAAGATCCTGGGTTTGTGGGACAGAGCAGAGCCAATTCCAGGTCATTATCCCTGTCCCTATCCCTGGCTGCCCTAAACCCCCTCCCCAAACACAGGCGAGCCTGAGCAGCGGGAGCTGCTCTGATTTGGTTGCTTTGCTTTAATTTGAGCTTTTCCTAAATCAGTGGAGGGGCTGGGGATTTTGGATGCTGGACAGCATTTCTAGAGCATCTGGAGTGTGGCCAAGGAGGATCCTGGGTTTGCAGGATGGAGCAGAGCCGATTCCAGGTCCCTGTCCCCACTCATCCCATCCTCCTTCCACACCACCAGAGTGGACCAGAAGTTAACAGGGCAGTTTTCCACTGGGTACCACTGCAGTTAAACTGCTTTATCTCACTCTCAGGAGAGAGGGGGGATGTGTTTGGCATCCGCCACACGATGCAGAGCCTTGGTGATGCCCTGACTCCATCAAACCCCCTCCCCAAACGCAGGCGAGCAGCGGGAGCTCTGCAGAGAAGAAAGGAAATCGCCGCACTAACCTTGTCTGACTGTTTTAAAATTAAAAGTCTGGAAGCCTCCCGTGAGTGCAGAGGAATCAATGACATCCACGCCGTACTCACTCTGACTGCGCCGGTACAGGGTCACCCCCAGCGCCAGCACGGCCACCGCCAGCACCGCCGCCGCCAGCCCCGAGTACAGCGCCACGTCCGCGCCGCGCTCCACGTCTGCGGAGAGAGAGGGGTCAGAGACGGGGACAGGGACAGCGACAGGGACATGGGGATGTGAGGACACGGGGGATGTGAGATGTGGGGGGACATGGGGGATGTGGGGGAATATGGGGGGACAAGAGCTGTGTCAGGGACAGGGGGACATGGGACACGGGGATATGGAGGACACGGGGACATGGGGGATGTGGGAACATGGGGACGTAGGGGGACATGGGGGATGTGGGGCGACAAGAACTGTATCAGGGACACAGGGACACGGGAGGACATGGGGATGTGGGGGGATGTGTGGGGACAAGAGCTGTGTCAGGGGACATGGGACATGGGGGACACGGGGACGTGAGGGATGTGGGGGATATGGGGGATGTGGGGACATGGGGGGACAAGAGCTGCATCAGGGAGAGGGGACAGAGGGACGTGAGGACATGAGGGATATGGGGACATGGACATGGGGGCACAGAGGATGTGGGGGATGTGAGGGGACAAGAACTGTGTCAGGGACAGGGGGACATGGGGACATGGAGGATGTGGGGACATAGTGACATGGGGGAACAAGAACTGCACCAGGGACATGGGGACATGGGGACATGGGGGATGTGGGGAGACAAGAACTGTGTCAGGGACATGGGGACACGAGGGGATAGGGGAACATAAGGGGACATGGGGGGACATGGGGAACCAAGGTGGAGCTGGGCGCACGAGCAGGGGCAGTGCTGGACAAAAAGGGCTGAGACGGTGAGCGGAATTCCCGATGGAGCGCCCCAAACTGGAGAGCCTGTTTGGGTGTGGGGAGAAGGAATTGACTGCTGTGACAGAATGAATCCTGCAATATTCCACAACTGAAATATCCCATCCCACTCTCCTCGATCTGCTGGGATTTGTGCACCATGGAATTAAATCCCTTGGCACGCCCCCTTGGAGGGTCCTTGGGGGGTTCCCTGAATTCCCAGCTCCAGGGTGAGGGGAGGGAGCTCAGAGCCCACCCTGGGCAGGGCCTGGGTCCTGCTGGGCGCTTCTCCTGCACGGCAGAGCCCCAGGAAGAGAAACTGGATTTGTTCAGGGCCAATGAGATCAACAAAAACTAACATGGAAATCCAGAGTGCTCTGTGTCAGTGAATGCACTGCACTGCACAGAAATAGGTTGGAAAGTTAAAAATCAGCATTTAATAAACAGCCAATTACAGAAATTATTTAATTACTGCTTGGGAGGAGGCTTCTGTTGTGCTTTTCTGCTGAAAGTCAGATAATTTCATTTTAGCTGAGTTTTGAAAACGAGCGTGAAACTTCAGAGTGTTGAGATGAAAGGAACGAGCACCTCTGGGCAGCATTTCCTTGGCTCAACACTTTCTGACAAAAAAGAAGTGTCTGAAAAGTGAACCAAACCTTTGATTTTACTTTGGATTGGACCCTGCTCCAGGTGCTGGGACTGAATTTCAGCTGGGCACTCCAATCCAAAGTAAAATCAAAGGTTTGGTTCAAACATCCTTGGCAGAAAACGTCCCTCTCATCCCCTCTCTCCAACTGGTCCCAGTCAGCACCAACCATGAGATTCCAGCACCCAAAAGAGATGTTTGGGTATCAGTTTTACCAGAACCACTTAACCAGATGAAATACTGAAAGAAAATACTCTTGCAAGAGTAATACTCTCAAATACTCTCAAAACACTCTTGCTTTGCAGGAAAATACTCCTGTAAAATTTCTGCTGCATTTTTGAGTAATCTGTGAATGGAAAATGGTTCTGCTTTTAACACGTTCACAATTTGTCGGGAAGAAAAACAAAAATCACCAAGTTTGCATGGAAATATCAGCTTTGGGGAAGAATCCACCTTCTGCGGCAGGTCAGGAAACCACACTGAACAAACTTGTAAGGTTACAAAATTCAGCTTTCTAGAACAATTCCAACGTCACACGGTTCCACCAACTCAATCACTAAAAGAGAAACTTTAGGTTTTTTTCCTTTTTTTCCCTGAAACCTTTTTTTTTTTTTTTCCCATGAGATTCCCTCCTTAAAATATGCCGTAAATAGAATTTTAAGCTCAGTTTGGGATTGCAGAGAGTGAGATACTGGCTGACAATGAAGAAGGGACAGGCCAGGCAGAAAAAGCAAAGAAAAGGGGTCACAAAGCCAAACTGGAAACATCTCAGATGTGTCCAAAACCACACAAAGCCCGCCCCAAAGCTCCTCTCCCCCAGCCCCGTTTTGTTCCCCAGCACCAGGTGCAGAAAAGGAAGTTCAGGCAATAATTACATTTCTATTTCTTCCAATTTCCTATTCCCAAGTCGCTTTGTTGTTACAGGGAATTAATTACGAATTGCTATTGTTGAGTTAATTTCTGTGGGTAATTAGAGCAATGAGTGAGGCAGGAGGAGGGAGGGGATGGATCTCCAGGAATAATTGGGGTTTTTCCCTTCCCAGGGAGAGCTCCTGGGTTTTGCACCACAAAGCGTCTCCAACTCTTCCCTTTGGATCACTGCTTTAAAAAAGGAAAGTGCTGAAAATGGGAATTATCCCTCCTGCCCTGCTGGGATGATAAATGATCAAGTCTGAGAGATGCAGAAATATCCTGGCAGGAAAAGCTTCCACCCCACAGGACTGCAAAGGGGGAGGATCCCAGAGCTCATCTCCTGCCCACTCCTCAGGTGCTCTGGAATTGCCATTTCTGCCTCTAAATCCCCTCAGGTGCTTCAGCATCTCCTTCTCCATCCATTCCCACGTCAGGCAATTCCCCTTTCCCATTTTTACACAATTCTACACGGGTTAAAGATGAGAGGGAGGGCACAAAATAAAACAAAATGGGAGCAGTTGGACTCAAGCAAAATCCATCTGAGGAGAAGAATTCTCTTTTCATTGACTCTGAAATATCTCCAGGGCTTGAAGCGGAGCCTGGTCTATAAATTTGATGATTGAAACCTCCCGAGGGTCCTTCCCTGGGATGAGTTGGTGGTTGCTGAGTTCCCAGAGCTTCCCCAGTGCCAGGAAAACCCTCACAAACCTCAGGGGAGCAGAGCTCAGAGAATCCTCCTCAGGGTTTAGTGGGGTTTTAAACAGCTTTGTGCTAAAAGGGCAAACCTAGAGTGGCTCAGTATTCTTGGAATTATTCCTATGGAACACAATTCCATGAGAAAGAAGCCTTTCTTTTGGGATTTTGGTGTTTAGAAACAACCGCTGATTTGTTTCTTTTCTTTTTTTTTTTTTTTTTAATTAATCTTTACCTCTTTACCTTCTGGTCTTTTCTTTTGGAGAATTCCTTCCATTGGAGATTAGAAATTAAGGGAAGGAGGAAGGCATGGGAAATCTGGGGGAGCAGGGTGAGGTTCTGCTTTTCCTTTTTTCCCAGAAGGGAACAAAGTGGAAAAGAAACCAAACAAACCAGAAAAGCAAACATTTATAGTCCACCAATTATTCCTTAATGAGTTGCATCCTCCCGGCCCAGGGGTGGGAGGGACCCTGGCAGGCACCACAAATTTTATCCCTTTCTGCTCCAGGATCCATGTTTGTGGTAATTGCAGCCCATTTTTCACTCCACCTCCTGCCACTGTTACACAACATTTATTGAAAGCACATTTGATGGTAATGAAGTTTCTATTAACTATGATTAAGTTTCATAAAGCACCTGAAGATAATTTAAGATGCGCAGGACCAGAAAGTGAAACATTTGGTTTAGTGCATTAGGAGAGGTAATTGATTAAATTATCTCATTTCCAAGCAGAGATTTGCAGGAGCTGTGCAGGGCCCACCTCCCCAGCTCCAGCAAGGAGGGGAGGGCTGGGAGATGGGCAGGAGATCCCAGAGGTTCTTCCCAGGTTCTTCCCACAGCCCCAAGTCCTTCTCCTCACTCTTGGAGCACAGGGATCATGAGTTAGGAGCTCAGGGAAGAGATCCTTCAGTGGAACAGGCTGTTCCTCAATGATCTTCATCCCTGGCTCTGTTTTTGCATCCTGGAGCAGCTCCTGCTCTGTGAGCTCTGTGTCCCTGCCCTGCTGAGACTTCTGCTGCTCACAGTGACCCTGAGATGTGTTAAAGTCTCTTTTCCCAGCCTGGCAGGCAAAGAAGGAGTCAGAGCTCTTCTGTTCTTGTTCTCAAGGTTGTTTATTGTTTCTTATGTATAAAATTCTTTCTCTGGCCTGCTGAGGTCTGTTCAGTAGGTAAGAGAGAAGCGGGGTTAAATTCCTGTTGATGTCCCACCCTGGCAATGCCCTACAGTCCTTTCCAGGGGGAAATTCCTGTTGATGTTCTTCCCTGGCATTCCAGGGGTAAATTCCTGCTGATGTCCCACCCTGGCACAGCTCAAGGCCCTTTCCAGAGGGAAATCCTCCTGATGTCCAACCCTGGCACAGCTCTACAGCCCTTTTCAGGATGAAATTCCCGTTGATGTCCAACCCTGGCACAGCTCTACAGCCCTTTTCAGGATGAAATTCCTGCTGATGTCCAGCTCTGGCACAGCTCAAGGCCCTTTCCAGAGGGAAATTCCTGCTGATGTCCCACCCTGGCACAGCTCAAGGCCCTTTCCAGAGGGAAATCCTCCTGATGTCCTACCCTGGCACAGCTCTACAGCCCTTTTCAGGATGAAATTCCTGCTGATGTCCCACCCTGGCACAGCTCTACAGCCCTTTTCAGGATGAAATTCCTGCTGATGTCCAGCTCTGGCACAGCTCTACAGCCCTTTTCGGGATGAAATTCCTGCTGATGTCCAGCTCTGGCACAGCTTGAGGCCCTTTCCAGGGGAAATTCCTGCTGATGTTTCACCCTGGCACAGCTCAAGGCCCCTTCCAGAGGGAAATCCTTCTGATGTCCCACCCTGGCACAGCCTGAGGCCCTTTCTAGGGTGAAATCCTGCTGATGTCCCTGGCAATGCCCTACAGCCCTTTCCAGGGGTAAATTCCTGCTGATGTCCAGCTCAAGGCCCTTTCCATGAGGAAATTCCTGCTGATTTTCCCTGTGACACAGCTCAAGGCCATTCCCTCTCCTCCTGGCCCCTGTCCCCCTGCTCTCCTGCCCTGCTGGGGCTGGCAGAGCTGCAGGTGCACGACAGAGCAGCCCTGAGAGGATGCCAGGCACAGAAACACCCTCCAGGCGAGACAGGAGGAAGCAGAGCAGGACCAGATCTGCACCAGGAACCCCAAATTCCAGCAGAAATTCCTTTTTTCCCAATTCCAGAGGTTGATCCTGAGCTGAGCATGCCCTGAGCCAGGGCTCCCTGTCAGACAGGGATTGTTGAGGATGATCCTCTGGCTCACTGAACCCGCAGATGCTAAAGCCTCTCATAAAACCTTGGCTCCTCCTCACCTCCTAAACAAACAGTCCAAACAGCAAAGGAGATGAGGAAAATCATATTTACGAGAGAAAAAAAAAAAAGAACTTTGGGATTTTAATTCATGAGGTTTTTTATCTGAGAGAGAGAGAAAGAGAGGAAGTTGCACTTAATAAATTTACATGGAGCATATCTATCTCCTATATTGCTTCTGTCTCACTCTATAAATGAAACATTTTCTCCTCGTTTGCTGACAATATGAATATTTTATGTTGTCCATGTTTTTCTCTTCATCTTCTCTTTTTTTCTTTCTTTTTTTTCCCCCCTTAAATCCCTATCAGGAAGTTCCTTTGCAGCAATTTCTCACTTGGTTAATTCAGGTTATTTGTTGGCTCTATTGGACGCTGTTGTTTATTTACACCTCAGCAAGAAGGAAGTTCAATACCTCGCAGTGGATCATTGGCAAAGACACTCAGGTCAGAATTAATGATTCCTTTGTGTGTTTGATGGATGGAAAAGCTGGTGATGGGCACTTAAATTAGTTACAAGCTATAAAAATGCCTGGTTTATTCACATTTTTGTACCAAACACCTCCAATAATGGCACTTCTCTGCGTGTACATGAGCACACATATCCATGTGCCCCCAGCAAATGGAAATATGGGATAAAAGGGGGTTTTCCTATTTTTCCCATTTTTCTATTGGACTGCAGCTCTCAAAAATGAGCCTGCTCTGCCTCCTTTATGCCAAACACTTGAGCCACCATTTATAACCTAAAACCTGCCAAAGTAATCCCTAAAACTGGGAGACTCAGGCAGATTATGAGGCTCCTTATTTTAATATTTGTGAGGATGCTCAGTTCAGAAATACTTAACCCAGAAGATCGTTGGATTTTGGCTTTGCCATTTTTTTGGATGAGGTTTTTATTTCCCTGCCCACGGTTGGTTTTGCAGGAAAATGAGGCACAAAAAGACCCAGAGAGGAGGGTGAGACTGGAGCAAACCCTTCCCTGCTGCTGGCAGGAGCTGCCTGCACCAAACTGCAAAGGGAAAAGCATTTCCCATGGAAATGGAAATTCCTGCATCCAGGAGCCTCCTGGCAACAGCAGCAGCACTGCTGGGAAAATGGAAAAGAAAATTATTTGTGATTGTGCTGTGATTATTGGGGGTGTATTAGTAAAAACATGTTTGCAGGTCAATCCCTGTGGCCCTACTTGTTTGTTTTGGTTTTGGGCACTTGGAGAGAAATCAATAGGTTTTGAAGTTGGGAGAAATAGCTTTAAAGCAAACAGATAAAAGTAAAACAAAAAGCTCTCAAAAAAAAAAAAGAAAAAAAAAAAGAAAAAATCCTCTCTTTTATTAAGCAAAGAGAAAGCTTTCACCTCTGCAGGAAAGAGAAAAATCCAACTGGGAATCCTGGGAGGGAATAAACACTGGGAGAACAAACATGCAGGACAGCAGGGAGGTGCTGGAGCTGTCTGGAGCCAAAGCAACCTCTGCATTATCACAGACATGTTTTATGGAAAATCCTTTCCTTAGGATTTTTCCTCCTGAGAAGCTGGGAGGCCTCAGGAACAGAATGCAAACAATGGTTATCTGCTGCTGTGGAATGCAACAGGTGCATCTGTGATTGGCCTCATGTGGTTGTTTCTAATTAATGGCCAATCACAGTCAGCTGGCTCGGACAGAGAGCAGAGCCACAAACCTTTGTTATCATTCCTTTCTATTCTATTCTCAGCCAGCCTTCTGATGAAATCCTTTCTTCTATTCTTTTTGTACGGTTTTAATGTAATATATATCATAAAATAATAACTCAAGCCTTCTGAAACACGGAGTCAGATCCTCGTCTCTTCCCTCATCCTCAGACCCCTGTGAACACCATCACAGAGAGACACCCCAGGAAAAGTCCCCAAGAGCTGAGTGAATGGCACTGCTCTCAAAGCCTCTCTGGTTATTCTTTCTTAAAACACAGGGAAAGAAAGAAAATTAAATTACATTTCTGTCCTTGGACACCTTGGAGCTGTTCTGTAAATTTTAAGTGCTGGGAATTTTAAGTGCTGGGATCCACAGGCAGAGTGCTGAGTGCTCCCTCCCTCCAAACCCCAGCAAAATCTGATTGAAGCTCTCAGCTCAGGTATCTCTGAAGCCTGAATAAGGAATTTTAAGTGCTGGGATCCACAGGCAGAGTGCTGTGTGCTCCCTCCCTCCAAACTCCCTCCAAACCCCAGCAAAATCTGATTGAAGGTATCTCTGAAGCCTGAATAAATACACAGGATGCTCTCTGCCACTGGGAAAGCATTAAAATCCCAGGGCAAAAAAAAAAAAAAAAAAAAAAAAAAAAAAAAAAAAAAAAAGAGAGTTCATTTTGTTTATGAGAGAAAAGGCAATGCAGAACCATAGAAACAAGGACAGAGGGCTGGTTAAACACGGCCTTACAGAAAGCAGACACATCCTTGTTTACATCTCCCAGCCCTGGCACTCCTGATGGCTCCCAGGGCTGCTGTTCCACCTGACAAGGTGACAGCACAGGGACAGGAGAGGGCTCAGGGATAAACTCACAAATCCCTCCCGTGTGCGCAGCTGCAGGGCTGCTCTGCCCAGCTCCCCACACTGGGGGGGGACAACAGCAGCTTCCCAGTGCCAGATGCTTCCCAGACACTGGGTGTGAAAAATGCATGTATTTTATGATTGGCTTTTCGCAAATATTCAAATGAATGTTATATGTGCTGTGTTTGAAAGTAATCCTGTGTTAATTCTCTTAAGTACTGTGTTAAATATAGTTTTAGGCTATAAAAATTGTTAAAATAGAAACGATGCTATGTAGGATACTTTTCTTAAAGAAAGGACTCCCCTAGCAGCCACAGGACACCTAAATCTTTCAGAGAAAGAGAATTTATTGCCCTCTTATCAGAAGAAATGAACATCTTCCCACCTTGAAGGTGCTGTTAGGATTAGAAGGAAGAAGCTGACGATGACCAGACAGAATCCTGTGTTTGAATGGAATTTATGCATCATGTATGAAGTGTATGAATATGCAACAGGCTGTTGCTTTTAAGGGTTAATCCTCTGTTAACGTGTGTCCTTTTTCGGGCTCGTGCTGCCCAGAAAGAGGTACCCGGACATCCATAACTCTTTGTTTCTATTGTCTCATATTGTCCTAATTCAAATTGTCCAAATTATTATTACTCTAATTGTATTACTATTTTTATAACCATTTCATTACTATTAAACTTTTAAAATTTTAAAAACAAGTGATTGGCATTTTTCACCCTGGTGAAGGGCAAAGCCTTTCCCAGGGAGCTGCAGTTCTGCCTGGTTTAGCTCCTGCTGAAGGCAGCAAAAGGAGAAAACTCCGACCTTGACCGGCGCCTGCTCCTGCAGTTCTCCCGAGGGGTTTTGCCTGTTTGTTTGCAAGGAAAGGCTGAGGAGAACATTTGGTTATGGAGGTTGGAGTTCCAACCTGCAAACCCCCTGGATTTGGGATTTTAGCATCACCTGATCATTCACAGGCAAAGAACAAGCAACACAAATCCAAAGACCTGGAAGATTTCAAACTCCCCACGGAAAATCGGAAAACCACGTCTGTTGTGTTGTGATTTCAGGGCTCACTTCAGAACCTCGGGTCCCTCCCCTGATAATTCCTTCCCAGGTGTGTCAGTCACCTCTCCTTTCCCCTCCCAGCACTGTCTGTCAGTCCTGGAATACCAGAAGGGCATTGAGTCTCTGGGGTGAAACACCACACACCCAGCCAGCCAAAAGTGTCTGTGGGGTGAAACACCACAGTGCTGCTGCTTGGTTCAGCACCAAGGGCCAGACAAGCTCAGGCACATCCTGTCTGCTGCCAGCCAGGGTCTCTGTACAAATCACAAACAGGACAGGACTGCTGGGAACCTGCCTTGAGCTGTTTTATTTTCCAGCATCACTCTCATTCCATGGTTATGACAATGGGAAGATGCCACCAGCTCACATCCCAGGCAGCAGACCAAGAACTTAATGGTACAACTCACTTTATAAGTTTTTTGACCAATCACACAAAGCAAAAGCACACTGACAGTAGTTCTATCCAATCACTATAAGCACACATAGCTTTGGTTAAGCAATGCTTGCTTATTTCAAATACAATACATGCTTGTAAGCCTTAAAACACAACGCACAGAGCTCCATTATTAAGCTTCAACCTTCCTAATACCTCACCAGATAAACTTTCTGTAGCTTAGAGAGTTATTCTAGACAAGTGTTAATACACAGATCA
The DNA here is from genome assembly GCF_027579445.1 of Ammospiza nelsoni. Taxonomy (NCBI): domain Eukaryota; kingdom Metazoa; phylum Chordata; class Aves; order Passeriformes; family Passerellidae; genus Ammospiza; species Ammospiza nelsoni. Next base: position 2,906,449 of record NC_080662.1, read on the forward strand.
TTGTTCTATTTGTTCTTGCTTGTCTACAGTTTAAATAATTTCTCTGCTGACCAATCTCATGGCTGCTGCTTAGCTCCGATCACAGTTCTGCTGTCTCTGAGGCCTTTTGCAGCTTTCCCAAAACCCTCTGATTTTGTAGATTCCCACAATATCTGCAATATTATTGGTAAATATTCCAATACACATCCCTTTTCACAGGAGTAGCTAAGACACAGGAGCCTCACTTAAAGAGGTTCCCTGGCCTTCAGCCCATCCCTCAGGCCATCCCCAAGCCCGTGGCAGCTCACTGTCGCTATAGGACACGAAAAAACACAAGCTCATACCGCTGTTCTCAAGGTGAAGGAAAAAAAGGGAAGATTATTTTCTGACTCTAACATTTACAGTTTTCCAAGAGTGACAGCGGATTGGAGGGTGACAGTGCCACCTCTCCAATGACACTGGTCAGCCTAACAGTCCATCAACTTTCTCCTCCTCCATAAAGGAATGCAAAACAACGAGTTATTTACAGAAAGTTTGTGAGAAAATTCACTACAACAATGTCCACATCAGAAGGCTTAGAAAATCTTAAAAACCCAGGGTGTCAGCTCACCTTGTATGCAGAGCCCCTCGGTGCAGTTCTCGGACTCCTGGCTCAGCCCCTCGCAGTGCTTGCCGCCGTTGCGGGGCGCGGGCGCGGCGCACTCCCGCACGCGCAGGTGCTCGCACTCGGGGCTGCACACCGACCACTCGCTCCACACCTCCCAGCTGCCGTCCACTGCCCGGTGGGGAAAACACGGTCAGCAGCTCCTGTTTCATCTCTGCCCTCCGTAATTCCATGTCTAATACACTCCTAAGCAAACTTTCGCGAGATAAATGGTGTGTTTAACGAAGCTCTCAGCTCTGTGTTTCTCTTTCTGGCGTTGTTAATATCAGCTCCCCTTCTCTGCACTAACCCCACACCCACACCTACCTCCCTGATTTCTCCCCCTGAGCTGTCCTGGCAGGGTTTTGGGGGTGCCAGGAGCAGGAACAGCAGATTTGTGTTTCCAAACAAGCTGTGGGTTTGCTGGTAGACAAAACCAGCACTGGGAGATAAAAGAAACAATGGGAAGGATTCCACTGATTGATGAATGGAAAAAGAGATTTGCTTTTACAAGTAAACTTTAGGCTTGCTGATAAATGAAATTAGACATTAATGGGGAAGAAAAACCCCTAAATTCCACAAGAATTAAAAATCAAAAGGGAGGGTTATACATTAGAGGGAAATCTTTGGGATCAGGTGTTCTGGGAAGTCTGAACCTCTCAGGTACCTCAGAAATGGGGAAAGAGAGAAGGGAAATGTGGCTGGAAATTGGGATAAAAGGGAGGCTGCCTCATCCAAAAATTGGAGAGACCCCAAGGGAATGCCCCATGGCCTCTGCCTTGATTGGAATAAAGTCAAAGGACTCTTCTGTCTCCTTTTTGGACATATTTGTGGATTAATTTTCCTAACACAGGGTAAGATCCAGCCTGCCCACAGGTGCCTGGCACTGCACCCAAACCCAAACCCAAACCCAAACCCACACCAGGCTGGGCTAAAACACGGCTGCATTCCCTGTTCCTTTCCCAACTCCCTGCTGCTGCTTCCCACCCAAAGCCAAGGCTCCTGAAGCCCTCCCTGGCCAGGACTCACCGGGGCAGAGGGAGGTGCAGGTGATTTTCTGCACGGACATGCCCTCGCAGAAGGCTCCCCCGTTGAGGGGCGCGGGGTTGGTACAGGTGCGCGAGCGTTTCTGCCAGCCCCGGCCGCAGCGCGCGTTGCAGCTGGACCACTCTGTCCATGAGGACCAGCCCCCGTTCACTGCAAAACAACAACGTGGGAGGGAAGCTGAGGGGCTGGGGGACTGTGCCAGAGCCCACCAGAACCAAACCCAAACCCAAACCCAAACCCAAACCCAAACCCAAACCCATCCCAGTGGGAAGGGCTGGGCTGGGTGTAGAAGTTCGTTTGGGGGATCCCCTAAGCTGTGTGTTTGCTCGTAGCAGCAGGCAAGAAAGGAGAATCCACACAGCTTCTGAGGGTGCTGATTAAAACACCAACATGGTGGGGGGCTGAAGGGGTGTGCCAGAGCCCCCCCAGAACCAAACCCAAACCCAATCCCAGCAGGAAGGGTGTAGCAGTTCATTTGTGGTCCCTGGGGAGTCCCTGATGGTAGCAGCAGGCAGGCAAGGAGACTCTACACAGCTTCTGAGGGTGCTAATTAGATGAGGGCGCTAATTATTGGGGGTCTCACCCCTGGGAGCAGCATGGTTTCTGAGGGATAAGGGGAGAAGGGGGAGAGAGGGAGAGCCCAGGGAGAAAAGGGCCAAGAAAGCAAAGAGCCAAGAGAGAATCTGATCTCCCTGGCACAGCTTAACAGGGAGATTCAAGGTGGGTACAGAATCAGACTTGGGCCAAGGGGATTACAGATCCATGATACTTCAGGGGAGGATCACAAGCTTGGAATAAACATTTTTGAGGGATGAGACAGAGCATACCATTTAACTAAATTGTAACACCACATTTCACCCTTTTTTTGTTAGAAAGAAAACATGAAGATAAATAAGTGCCCTGCACAGTTTAACAGGGAGATTCAAAGTGGGCACAGAACAAGCCTTGGGCCAATGGGATTACAGATCCGTGATGCTTCAGGGAGGATCACAGGCTTGTAATAAACATTTTCTAGGGGTGAGACAGAGCACACCATTTAAGTGACACGCAACACCACAGCTGGGTGATCCCACGTGCACTGGGTTTGAATCAGCCCAGCAATAACAGCGCAAATCAAAGCGGGGCACAGCCACCTCTGCCCCCCAGCCCTGTCACTGACCATAGACCACCACGGTGGCCGACAGGCTCCTCCTCTTGGCCACGATGTTGGCAGCCATGCAGGTGTAGTTGCCTGAGTCGGAGAGGCGCGCCTGGCGGATGATGAGGTTGTGGTCGGCCCTGGTGTCGATGTTCTCGTCCAGATTGGAATCGATGGGCTCCTCGTTCTTCAGCCACTCCACCTGGCAGGGAGGAGAACAGGGAAACGTGGGGCAGGCCAAAGGCACCTCATGGCCTCGTTAATTGGGTGGGGAAATGCTTCCTTTGGCTGGTAGCTTAGAAAAGCTGTTTTTTCCTCAAGGAACATGGAATAAAATCCCAGCTGAGAGAGAGAATAGGAAATTCTCCCAACTATATTTTTACATATTGCACCATGCACTGGATGTTCAAACACTTGGACAGCTACCAGTTCTATAAAACAGATAATAAGCATTATCAATCCCATTTTTTTTTGGTGAAAAAACAGGAAGATGAAATTGCCTGACACAGCACACAGAGGAAAAGCTGATTCTTTCCTCAAGGAACATGGAATAAAATCTCAGCCGAGAGAGAACATGAAATTCTCCCAACGATATTTTTACATATTGCTCCTGCTGCACCATGCACTGGATGTTCAAACACTTGGACAACTACCAGTTCTATAAAACAGATAATAAGCATTATCAATCCCACTTTTTTTTTTGTGTGAAGAAGCAGGAAGATGAAATTGCCTGACACGGCACACAGAGGAAGAGCCGAGTCATCATCACAGATTCCCAGCTGACACCAACACCCTGAGAACAGAGGCCATTAGTGTTTGCTGCCATGGTCCATAAACCCCCTGAAATGCTGTGCACGATGTGTTCCAATCCATCTTCTCCAGTTCACCTCCCAACGGCTCTGAGCACGCCCAGGAATCGCCCGCAAGGCGCCTTTCCTCCCGAAACATTAACAGAAAATAGTTAAGGCATGGCAAGCTGCTGTCACAGGAGAGCAAAATTAAAAATAGAAATAAAATCAACTGATTCTATTAAAAGACCAAAGAGCAGGGGGCTGTTTTAACAGCTTTTCTAGATCTGGAGGAGCTCTGGCTGAGCCCTGCAGTCAAACTCCCTTCTCCACTCCGTTCAGATGAATAACCTTGTTTAGCAACTTGTGGAAGGACTTGGAACTTTGTGGTAATGAGCTTATGGCTGTGGTAGCTGCAGGCATTCATTAGCACTCAGCTCTGCGCAGATGGGCTGCAATTTGTACATTTTCCAGTTCCTAAACAAATCTGCAAGCGCTGACCATCAAAGCCAATTACGTTTGGTGCCAGGCAGCAGATTCCCCTCCAGCAGCACTCCCGGCTTTGCTGGGACGGATCCAGCCCTGCACATCCCAGCCAAGGGCTGCAAACTCTCCTGGAAAAGGCTCCAGGGCTGGGGCACCTAATCCCACACGGTGGCTGTGGAGTTAAATCATGATTTGACACATCTGTGCAAACGTGAGTTACCTGAGGGCGAGGCTCAGCACCACACATTTCACACTGAAAATGGGGGAGATTCCAGCTCTGTGATCCATCTCTGCCATCTCTCTGTCCTCCTGCATCCAACCCTCCCTCCCACCCAGGGAACACTTCCTCAGTGCCTGCAGGAGCCTGGGCACAGCTTGGGACCAAGAAGCTGTGCTAAATCCAGCCATTCCAAACCCTTCCCTGGACAATATCTCTGGGAATATCTTCCAACCATGCCAAACCTTTCCTTGGGCAATATCCCTGGGAGTGAGTTCCAGCCATGCCAAACTTTTCCCTGGACAAAATCCCTGGGAGTTCCAGCCATGCCAAACCTCTCCCTGGACAAAATTCCTGGGAGTGAGTTCCAGCCATGCCAAAACTTTTCCAGCCATGCCAGACCTTTCCTTGGACAATATCCCTGGGAATGTGTTCCAGCCAAGCCAAACATTTCCCTGGACAAAATATCTGGGAGTTCCAGCCATGCCAAATCTTCCCCTGGACAAAATACTGGGAAGTGTGTTCCAGCCATGCCAAACCCTTCCCTGGCCAATATCCCTGGGAGTGAGTTCTAGCCATGCCAAATCTTTTCCAGCCACGCCAAACCTCTCCGTGGACAAAATCCCTGGGAATATATTCCAGCCATGCCAAACCTTTCTAAGGATAAAATATCTGGGAATTCCGGCCATGCCAAACCTTTTCCAGCCAATACAAATCTCTCCTTGGACAAAATCCCTGGGAGTAAATTCCACCCATGTCAAACCTCTCCCTGGACAAAATATCTGGGAGTTCCAGCCATGTCAAACCCTTCCCTGGACAAAATCTCTTGGATTCTGTTCCCTTTCCCTGTGGTCTAAAGACACTGAACAACCAACGAATCCACTGACTATTCAGTTCCCCTTCCGCAGTTAACCTTAACAGTAATTATCCGAGGGGGTTTCAGCGAAGAAATTAGGAATTCAATTTAAATTATGGAGCAGCCACACGGGCATAAATCAAGTGACAGGAGTTCGATGCTGAACACGCTTTATGTGCAGTGAAATGGGCAGAGAAATGACAAACACAGCCAGCACTCCCCGAGTTCGTTATTTCACAAGTGTGTTTGTAAATGTTGACTCTCCCCAGGCCAGGGGATTTCTGGGTGGTGAGAGGGGTTCAAGGGCCCTGTTCCTGTCAGCCTCACCCTTGGCGGGAGCACACGCTGATCTTGTGGGGTTTGGTGAGCAGAAAACATTAAAACATTTCCATTAAACCGTGCTTTTCAAAGAATGATGATGCCAGCAAAGGGAGAACATTAAACAGAGAGAACATAAACACCAAAATGTTGGGACGTGAGATCAAACCCTGATTTGTCAGGGAGGATTGCACTGCCTGTGCTCCCTTCATCCCAGCCCCCCCTTTCCCTGAGAAAATCAGGTTTATCCAAGGCCATCCCCTGCTCTGCCTCAGCAGATGGAGGCTTTCAAAGATGGAGAACCAAGGGATGGATTTATGGGATAAAAATACATTTAAAGGAGTCGTGATGACAAAAGATGTTTGTCACTGGCAGGGATGTAACCTTTGGGAAGCTTCAGCCCCCACACAAACACTCACAAAGCAACCAGGGAAAATAAAAACAGCCAAGAACCTAAAACATTTCCCCAGTGGGGTGAGTGATGAGGTCTGGACTGCAGTGTCTGAAGAGTAACTCCAAACTCCTCAGAATTTCACTTCCCTCACTGTGGAGGTCACAGAGTTGCTTGTACCAGAATTAAAAAAATTCCTTTTTAAGAATTAGTCTGATGATCTGGAGCCAGACCTTGAACCTGCTATAAAATGCTGTAAGTTTGTAGAAAAATATCTGGGTTTTTTTCCTCTGAAATTCAGTCTGCACAGAATTAACACCCCCTCCCCAGTTTCACAAACACACACAAAGAAACCAGGGAAAATAAAAACAGCAAATAACCTAAAACATCTCCCCACTGGATGAATGATGGGGTCTGGACTGCAGTGTGTGAAGAGCAACTCCAAACTCCTCAGAATTTCACTTCCCTCACTGTGGAGGTCACAGAGCTGCTTGTACCAGAATTAAAATCCTTTTCCTTTTAAGAATTATTCTGATGATCTGGAACCAGACTTTTCACCTGCTATAAAATGCTGGAAGTTTGTAGAAAAATATCTGGGTGGTTTGTTTTTTTTTTCCTCAGAAATTCAACCTGCTCAGAATTAACCCCCTGTCCCCAGTTTCCAAGGAGGGCTGATCACATCAGGACCTGCAGCTCCAGGGCACCAGGATTAACTGGGCCCCTCCCTGTGTGGCAGCAGCACAATTAGCATCATCAGAAATTTGTCCCAGTTACAGAAAGCAATTACCACAGACCAGCTTATGGCATTATCAGAGTAAAATCAGCTCAACACTCCAGAGCCTGGGCAGATTATGGGAGTTAGAGAACTCTTCTCTCTGAAAAACAAAACTTATTCCAACCCACCCACTACGAGTTCCTCACCAGTCGCTCTGATGGATATTCAAACATCCCAAGAGCTGGGACTGAATTTTTGGCTCTTTTTGGTGACCCTGTTTGAGATTCCAGCCAGATTTAACACAAGAGGCAGCTCCCAGCTCTTGTGGGCATGGCGATAATTTGGGAGGTCAGGAGAATGTTTATCCTGGAGGAGGAACACAAATCCTCTGAGGAAGGTTTGAAGGAGCTGGGGCTGCTTAGGCTGGAGAAGAGGAGGCTCAGAGGTGCCCTTATTGCTCTCTGCAGCTTCCTGAAGGGAGGTTGGAGACAGGTGGGGTTGGTCTCTGACAGAACCAGAGGATGCAGCCTCAAGCTATGGCAGGGAAGGTGTCACAGAATCCCAGAATCCCAGAATCCCAGAATGATGAGGTTGGAAGAGACCTCTGAGATCATCGAGTCCAACCTGTGCCCTGACACCTCACCCAGACCATAGCACCCAGTGCCATGTCCAGGCTTTTTTTAAACACATCCAGAGATGGTGATTCCACCACCTCCCTGGGAAGAGCATTCCAGTACTTTATTATTCTTTTGGTGAAAAATTTTTCCTGATATCCAACCTATACCTTCCCTGACGTAGCTGGAGACTGTGACCTCTGGTTCTGTCAGTGCTGCCCGATGGAAAAGACCAATAGGTTGGATTGGAACATGGAACTCCTGCTCCTAAAAATTCATGCTAGAGGAATTTTCCTCTCTGTTGCAGCTGGAATTAGGATGGGGATGGGCAGGGCAAGTTACCCCTAGCCACACTTTCATCCTCCTTTCCACCCTGAGACTCAAACCAGAAGGAGAAGCCTCCACCAGCAAAAGTCTCTGAGGGGTTTAACACCAACCCAAGGGCTGCACACACTCCTCCTGCCTTTATTATTGTGATTTTATCAACACCATCACAAGCCATTAATCCTGTGCCAGAAGCCCTCAGAACAGCCTGAGCAGGTCAGCTGTACCTGCTGCATTCTTTTTAAATTAATCCACTGAGGGAGCTCTGCTCTTGAATCATTTAATCGCAGCTCTGTCACACCAGGCTGGTAAGCATATTTTTCCTTCATTAGGTTGAATATATAATCTCATTACAGGGATCTGACACGCTGACTAACCCATAAATCAGCTGGAGGAGGCTCTGATATGAGGAGATGCACTCAGTGGTGGCCACAGGGATCAGCTGAGACCTCCAGGGCTGCCCATACCCATTTCTGAGGGGTTTTTCCCACTGCAGGGCAGGCAGGGATGTTGGGGAAGATGGAACAGGAAAGCCTTATCAATATGATTTCCTGGCAAAAGATTTTGAGAATATAGAAACTATAAGTGAGATGGAAATGAAAGCAAGCTTTGAGATCCCTCAGATACTGAACAACTGGAAAACAATGGTGTGGCTGGCTGAAGGTGATCCCCTTTGGATGGAACAACACCCTCTGCTTGCAGACAGCTCCAAGGCTCAGAGCAGACCCTACAGCTTGGCAGAAGGGCCCAAAGAGGAGTTTTTAGGGTTTAAAATGTAACACAGTGTGCTAATGTAATGATTCTTATGGGCTGTATGTAAATGTTGTAGGATTTGTATCTTGGACTGGATTGGTTAGTGAGGATTAAAATATTCAACACAGAAGAAGATTTGTTGTATTGTAAGGGGAACTTAACTCTCTTACCCCTTTTACTCTCTTATTCCAATCAAGGCAGAGGCCATGGGGCATCCCCTGGGGTCTCTCCAAGTTTTGGAGGACACAGCCTCCCTTTTTATTCCAATTTCCAGCCACATTTCCTTTCTCTCTTTCCCCATTTCTGAGGCACTTGAGAGGTTCAGACTCCCCAAAACACCTGATCCCAATGATTCCCCTCTAATGTATAACTCTGCTTTTGATTTTTAATTCTTATGGAATTTAGAGTTTTTTTCTTCCCCTTTATTTCTTTCATCTTTCAATATCTAATTTCGTTTATCAGCAAACCTAAAGTTTATTTGTAAAAGCAAATCTCTTTTTCCACTCATCAATCAGTGAATCCTTCCCATTGTTTCTTTTCTCTCCCAGTGCTGGTTTCATCTCCCAGCTTGTTTGGAAACACAAATGCAGCATTCCTCTCATGCTGAAACCCAAAATGACTCAGGGTTCATTCTCTGAAATCCCAACAAAGACCCAGAGGAGGGAATGCAGGCCAGCATGGGAGGGGGGTGAGTCAAAACTCAATTAAAATCAGGTTTGGGATGGGTGTAAAGGGAGAGGTGACAGCCTGGACGTGTGCATCAATTTATAGTGGTAGAGGTGGGCAAGGAGCTGACTCAGCCAGGCTATTTTGGATCCCTGGGATAAGGAGCCATTGCTAAAAATGCCACTGCTAATGGTACCTTGTCTGCTTGCTGAAGGCATCATCAGATCTCAGATAAGTTTATTCCTATTTTTGGCACGTCTACCATTAACTGGAGCGCTGCTTTTTATCTCCGTGCACAAATGACGAGCAAATCAGCATTAATAACCCCAAAGGGCATTAAGGGTGGGAGATTCCCAGTGGGACAGAGCACAGACATGGCCTGAGTTCAGTTATGGGATGGTGACCAGAGATAAAGGGTCCTGTGCACCTCAAATCCCTGTCCCTGTGTCAGTGTTCAGGAACACAGAATCACAGAATTATTATTTGTTATATATATATATATATATATGTGTGTGTGTGTGTGTGTGTGTGTGTGTATGTATGTATGTGTGTATATAATATATACATTATATACCATATATACTGTTATACATGTATATACATATATATAATATATATGTAATATATATATTGTAATGTTATATATATAATATTTATATTATTATTATTATTATTATTATTATTATTATTATTATTATTATTATTATTATTATTATACATGCAGGTGCTTTTATTGAAGAGCTCTGGGTGTCCGGGGTACAGACCCAAATCTGACTCTGACATGGTTTAGAGCCGAACATGTTTTATATTCTATCGTTTTTTAATTTACATATTAATTATTAAACTTACATTGTTCTATTGTAGACATTGATTTCATCCGAACATGGATTTCTCATGATCCCCCTCAAACCTCTAACACGGTTTCTCATGATTCTTATGTCTAAACAATTATTACATCTGAGAGGAATGGTGGATTTGTGTTTCCAAACAAGCTGTGGGTCTACTGGGAGATAAAACCAGCACTGGGAGAGAAAAGAAACAATGGGAAGGATTCCACTGATTGATGAGTGGAAAAAGATATTTGCATTTACAAATAAACTTTAGGTTTGATGATAAATGAAATCAGACATTGAAAGAAATAATGGGGAATAAAAGCCCCCTAAATTCTGTAAGAATTAAAAATTAAAAGGAGGGATTTACACATTAGAGGGAAATCTTTGGGATCAGGTGTTCTGGGAAGTCTGAACCTCTCAAGTACCTCAGAAATGGGGAAAGAGAGAAGGGAAATGTGTCTGGAAATTGGGATTAAAAGGGAGGCTGCATCCTCCAAAAATCTGAGAGACCCCAGAGGAATGCCCCATGGCCTCTGCCTGTATTGGAATAAAGTCAAAGGACTCTTCTGTCTCCTTTTTCAACAAAAACCTCTGCTGTTTGTGGATTAATTTTCCTAACACATCCAATTACTAAATAATCTTCACATCTAACAATCATAAAATTTATCATATCCTCATTCCACAGGTGCAGTTTCACATCATCCAGCAAACACAAGGCCCAACATTTCCCAGGGTTTACCAAGTCTAACTTTCTTTCTAACTTCCCAAATTTTCCATGATTTTAAAATCTTTTACTGTCAGCTCAGCAGTGCAGGTGAGCAGCCCAACCTGAACCTTTGTTTTGCTAAATGGCTCTGAATTGAAGGAGACAGAGAAACCCATGGATCTCCTTTGGAGCTGGTTCTCAGTGATATTTGGGCAGTAATTAAAGTGCTGCTGACACTGAAAAGCTCTCTTTAGATAAGGCTGTCGGTGATGATGTTTGCAGGTTCTGCCTGTCCTGATAGGCAGGATCACATTTATATAGGAAATGCTTGGAGATAAGGAAAACATCACAGGAAGCTTTCAGTAATTGAAACCAAAGCCTTTAGAGGCTGTAATTTCACCGTTCCCTCGAGTTCTGGGGGATCAGCAATACCTGACAATCTTCCTTTTTGTTAGCAGCCTTCAGATGGGATAAATTCAAGAACGTTACTGTGAGATCTTGTGGGAACGCAGGAAATTCCTCTGGATGCCCTGGAGGGCTCCAGCCCCTGCCAAGGGGGCTCAAAGACCCTGGCACAGAACCCAAAACCCCTGTGCCTTTGATGTAGCCCTTGGAAAAAACAATTACCAACCTTTATAGCAAGGATTACAAGCCATGAAAGTTTTAAGTAAAAAGATACTGAATTTATCACAGGGTGAAAAAGATTTTTTGAAGTTTTTAGAATGAGGGTTCAAGGAGCAAGATGGAGGAATCTGGGTGTGTCCAGCCTTTCTCCTTCTTCTTCTTGGCCTCCACCTTCTGCTGTGATGGTGGCACTTTTGGATTGGTTTAGAGTAGAAGCTCACTGTCTAACATAGGTGATGGGTATTGGGAAGTTATTGTAAATATTGTACACGTAGTTTTTAGTATAAAAAGATAACACTGCCCAGGGGAGGCAGAGTGGCTCTGACTTCCTGCTGAACAGACCTCGGCAGGCCAGGAGAAAGAATTTTATAGATAAGAAACAATAAACAACCTTGAGACCAAGAAATGAAGAGTTCTGACTGCTTCTTCGCCTGCTGGACTGGGAAAAGAGAGTTAAACACATCTCGGGGTCACTGTGAGCAGCAGAGATCCCGAGAAGATCTTACAGGAGTCACAGAACAACCTGGGCTGGGAGGGTGTCGCAGACATCTTTTATGGAAAATATTTTCTTTAAGATTTTTCCTCCTGAGAAGCTGAGAGGCCTCCAGAACAAAATGTAAACATTGATAATCTGCTGCTGTGGAATGCAATAAGTAGATCTGTAATTGGCCCATGTTGATTGTTTTTAATTAATGGCCAATCACAGTCAGCTGGCTCAGACAGAGAGCTCAAGCCCCAAACTTTTGTTATCATTTCTTTTTTATTTTATTTTTAGCTAGCTTTCTGAAGAAATCTTTTTTTTATTATTCTTTTAGTATAGTTTTAATGTAATATATATAATAAAATAATAAATCAAGCCTTCTGAAACATGGAGTCAGATCCTCGTCTCTTCCCTCATTCTAAGACCCCTGTGAACACGGTCACAGGAGGGACCTGAGAGATCATTAAACACCTTTAGATTCATTAAAGAATCACATTTCTGCACACGTTGGGAACAGTGTTTAACCCCAAACCCTACAGAAATACAATTGTTAGCTAAAAAACGTGCGACACTTGCCGTGTCACTGCGTACTAAATACAACAGGCACCAGATTTCCGACATTCTGCTTTCTCTTTTAATGCTGTTTACAATTAAAGGAGGTGTTGATCCCTGTGCCCAGAGGCAGAACATTCCCCCAGCCATGAAAGCATTTCAGTGTCACCCCTGGTGGGGCCTCCAGCTGCCTTCAATCCCCACCTCCATCGCTGTGCACTCCCCAGATCCCTGCAGGACTCGCGCGCACAATCATCCCCCTGATTACAAACACCGTGATAAAGTCTCACAACTTCTCCTTTCATGTTCAAGCATTCAAAATTAAAACCATTTCTGGCAACAGGGCCAGAGAAAACAGACAGGGCTGCAAAGCAGCGCATCAAACCCAGCGAGGCCCCAGAGCACATGTCTGTATAAAAAGGAATTATCTATTCAGGGGAACTACAAAGTTATCTCCCTTCTTTTTTCTTTTCAGTTTAGCAATCTAATTCAGAAGTGCTTTGCTCCAGCATTTCTATTTCATGACCTCGCTACCTCCTGGCTGTATTGATTTATTCACAAATCTCAGAAGGAAAGCAAACTTTTTATTTTTTATTTTTTCTGCTGGAAGAAAACTCTGTGCACAGCTCCCCTGCCTGCCCCTCATCCAAGGGCTGTGTCCAATAAAGGGAGATGTGCAGGGACTGGAGAGCTCTTACAAATAAACTTTAGGTTTGCTGATCAATGAAATTAGACATTGAAAGATGAAAGAAACAATGGGGAAGAAAAACCCCTAAGAATTAAAAATGAAAAGGGAGGGTTATGCATTAGAGGGGAATCTTTGGGATCAGGTGTTCTGGGAAGTCTGAACCTCTCAGGTACCTCAGAAATGGGGAAAGAGAGAAGGGAAACGTGGCTGGAAATTGGGATAAAAAGGGAGGCTGCTCCTCCAAAACTTGGAGAGACCCAGGGGATGCCCCATGGCCTCTGCCTTGATTGGAATAAAGTCAAAGGACTCCTCTGTCTCCTTTTTGGACACAAACCTCTGGTGTTTGTGGGTTAATTTTCCTAACCCCGGGGAATCCTGACCATTCCTGGAGCTCAAACCACCCCAAATTCTGCTGCTACCAGGAGAAATCCCACAACAGGAACAGCTGGAGCCGCGGGTGAGGAAGGGCAAAGCGGGGCTGAAGGTGTGAACAGCACACAAAATAAATGGAATTTGGAAATGGAACTGGTTTTGTGCTGTCCGCAACAAATACCTCAAACAAACCAAGTCTAACTGAGGCCAGGTTTTATAGAATAAGGAGGCTGACACATCATTAGACACCCTGGTTGTAAAATCAGTCCAGACCAGCATGTCCTGTACAGGCCATGACAGCTCTCAATCTTTGCTGAATGGCAAACTATAAAAATTATGAATTTGCTCTTAAAAGCAGCTAAAAAATTACGAAATTGCTCTTAAAATCCCAATCTAAATATCAGATCAATCACCTGGGTATCTGAGACACTGCAGATACCCAGGCTGGGTCCTGAGAGTGAAACATCTCCGGTGAGAAATGAATCCCATTTCTTGTACTTGTAACCAAGATCCCTTAAAAGCAAAGCAAATAGCAAATATTGCTGTTTCAGACCCATAAGCACCTGGCCAAATGCAGCTGTTTGCACTGAGCAATCCCAGCCCTCTCTGTCGCTGCAGCAGGATTCACTAAGGCTGGAACTCTCAGCCTGGTTTTGTTTTACTGCCATTATCCTGCCCTGTTTTAGTGAAAAATGAGTATTTTATGATTGGCTTTTCGCAGATATTAAAATGAATATTATATGTGCTGTGTTAGAAAGTTATGCTGTGTAAATTTTTTTAAGTAGTGTGTTAAATATAGTTTTAGGTTATAACAAAATGTTAAAATAGCAATAGTATCTTACAGGAGTAGAATAGAATAGAATAGAATAGAATAGAATAGAATAGAATAGAATAGAATAGAATAGAATAGAAAAACAGAATAATATAGAATAATAGAAAAATAGAATAATTAGAATAGTATCTTACTATGCCATGTAAGACACTTTTTTTAAAAAAAGGACTCACAGCAAGATAGCAGCCACAGGACACCTGAATCTTTCAGAGAAAGAGAATTTATTGCTCCATTATCAGAAGAAATGAACTTCTTCCCACCTTGCTCAGTTAGGATTAAGAGGAAGAAGCTGACACTGACCAGACAGAATCCTGTGTTTGAATGGAATTTATGCATCATGTATGAGGTGTATGAATATGCAACAGGTTATTGCTTTTAAGGGTTAATCCTCTGTTAACTGTGTCCTTTTTCAGGCTCATTTTGCCCAGAAAGAGGTACCCAAACTGTCCTTAACTCTTTGTATTTGTTGTCTCATATTGTCCTAATCCAAATTGTCCAAATTATTATTACTCTAGTTATATTACTTTTATTTTATATAGTCTAAATATATTATTTTTATAACAATTTAATTACTATTAAACTTTTAAAATTTTTAAAAAACCAAGTGATTGGTGTTTTTCACAGTGTGCCAACCCCATAAATACACAAACCTCTGTAAAATACACTTTCACTGCTTGTGGAGTCCTCACAGCTTCTGAATTTTATGTGGGTTTCGTGTTGTGCTGATGTGCTGGCAGTGGAATGCGCGCTGCCCAGAAGAGAAATGATTTTACATTTCCATTAAAAGCCCTGGCTGTAAATAAACCCGTGGAACTCAGGCAGATATTCCTGGGAACATCTACAGCACTCCATTAAAATGTCAGAATCTGTGCTAAACATTTGAAAAAGCAGTGGTGGATACAACGCATTTAAATCTTAAATATATGCATATATTATGTGATAAAGATATTTTAGAGTATTTCACAAACCTCTGCAGAGCACTCAACAGTAATAGTGCAGTAACAGTAAACTATCAGCAATCGTTTAGCACAACAGCTGCCCTTTTATTGCAAAAGAAACGCAAACCCAAAACAAAAACAAGGAAAGAAAAAGAACCCGAAACTCCTGAGAGCTCCACCACAAGCAGAGCAGACAGGGAGTGGAGGGAGAGCTGCGAGTTCCTGCTAAGGCTCAAATATCAGCTTTGGTCTGAGGGTTCATTCACAAGAAAGGGATTCAGGGGGAATTGTAGGGCTCAGGTTTGCACCTCGTGCCTCCCAATGGGCTTGGCTGCTGCTCCATCCCAAGTTTTCCAGGTGGAAATGGGGTGCCTTCTCCATCCCAAGGTTTCTAGGTGGAAATAATTGAGATGTCCCCTTTCCCCATCACACCTGCACATTTCAGGTGTCCCCTTTCCATATTCACACCAGCACAACTCAGATGTCCCCTTTCCCCACCACCTCTGCAGATTTCCTCTTTCCATATTCACACCTGCACATTTCAGGTGTCCCCTTTCCATATTCACACCGGCAGATTTCAGATTTCCCCTTTCCATATCTCCCCTGCAGATTTGAGATTTCCCCTTTCCTCATCACACCTGCAGATTTCAGATGTCCCCTTTCCCCATCACACCTGCACATTTCAGGTGTCCCCTTTCCATATTCACACCTGCACATTTCAGATTTCCCCTTTCCCCATCACCTCTGCAGATGTCCCCTTTTCACATCACAGCTGCAGATTTGAGATGCCCCCTTTCCCTATTCACACCTGCACATTTCAGATTTCCCCTTTCCCCATCACACCTGCAGATTTCAGATGTCCCCTTTCCATATTCACACCGGCAGATTTCAGATTTCCCCTTTCCATATCTCCCCTGCAGATTTGAGATTTCCCCTTTCCCCATCACACCTGCAGATTTCACATGTCCCCTTTCCACATTCACGCCTGCAGATTTCTGGTGTCCCCTTTCCATATCACACCTGCACATTTCAGGTGTCCCCTTTCCCCATCATACTTGCAGATTTCAGATTTTCCCTTTCCATATTCACACCTGCAGATTTGAGATTTCCCCATCACACCTGAGGTTTCAGATGTCTCCTTTCCACATCACCCCTGCAGATTTCAGATTTCCCCTTTCCATATTCACCCCTGCACATTTCAGGTGTCCCCTTTCCACATTCACACCTGCACATTCAGATTTGATTTTTCCCTTTCCCCATCACACCCAGGCCTCAAGGAGGTGACATCCACTCCTGGATCCTCACTCCAGTGCAGGGAATGGCAGCTCCCTGTCCAGTCAAAGGAACATTTAAAACCTGATTTTCAAGCCCACTGAATGAAACAAGAACAAGCCCTGACAGCTGAGAAGTCTGAATGCCATTTGTCACCGATGGAGGAGGCAGCAGTGACACTCCCCAGCACCCCAGCACACCTGCCTGAAGGATTACCAGCCACCTAAACACTTCTTTTTGTGCCGCTGTACCCGGCAGAATTAATATTTTACACTCTGAGGCACCAATAAGGCTGAACACACAGCTCAGAGATTATCCCAAACTTCATTAAATGGGTGTTGACCAAGGATTTTCCAGGTTACAGCTCTGACAGCAACCCCAGGGCTGGGGGGAAGCAGGAGCTGGGAGGAATTACCAGCGAGGAGGGTGGAATTCATTGTGTTTGCCACTGCTGCAGGACCTGCCAGTCACCCTGATTCCTCCTGAGCTGCTCAGGGTGACGGAGCAGAGCTGTCCCTGCTCCTCATTCCGGGGAAATGCTCCTGCCACCGACTCCAGCTCAGCTCAGAGAGAGGAAACCCCTCTGGCAGTGTGTGCTGGGTCTTTAGGAAAAAGGAGGAAATGATGGATTTGACTTTGTGTTTTTAGAAAGTTATATCTTTCTCCCTGAATTATTATTGTTATTATTATTATTATTATTATTATTATTATTATTATTATTATCATTATCATTATCATTATCATTATCATTATCATTATTATCATTATTATCATTATTATCATTATTATTATCATCCTCCTCCTCCTAAATATCTCCCTGAGGGTCCCTCAGGAGCACACCCTGAGCCAAAGGACACAATTCCTGCACAAAATTCCTGCACACACAATTCTGAAATATCTCCCTGCAGAGGGGCTGCTGAGGGATTGGAGGAGCTCACCCTAAGCTAAAGGACACAATTCCTGCTCACAGTTCCTAAATATCTCCCTGAGATATTATTATTATTATTATTATTATTATTATTATTATTATTATTATTATTATTATTATTATTATTATTATTATTATTATTATTAATATTACCATCCTAAATATCTCCCTGAGGGTCCCACACAATTCCTGCACACAGTTTTGAAATATCTCCCTGCAGAGGGGCTGCTGAGGGACTGGAGGAGCTCACCCTGAGCTAAAGGACACAATTCCTGCACACAATTCCTGGTCACAATTCCTAATTTCTCCCTGAGATACTATTATTATTATTATTATTATTATTATTATTATTATTATTATTATTATTATTATTATTACTATTACTATTATTATTATTACTACTATTATTATCTCCTTGAGGGTCCCTCAGGAGCACACCCTGAGCCAAGGACACAATTCCTGCTCACAATTCCTGCTCACAATTCCTCAATATCTCTCCAGGGAGGGGCAGCTGAGGGACTGGGACACAATTCCTGCTCACAATTCCTAAATATCTTCCTAACATATTGTTATTATTACGGTAAATATCTCCCTGAGGGTCCCTCATGAGCATAACCTGAGCCAGGGACACAATTCCTGCACACAATTCTTCAATATCTCCGTGAAATGTTATTAAACTAAATATCTCCCCAAGCCAAAGGACACAATTCCTGCTCACAATTCCTGCACACAATCCCTGCACACAATCCCTGCACACAATTCCCCATTCTCTCCCTCCTGCTCACAATTCCTGTTCACAATTCCTGCTCACAATTCCTGTTCACAATTCCTGCTCACAATTCCTGCCCACAATCCCTGCACACAGTTCCTGCTCACAATTCCTGCCCACAATTCCTGCCCACAATTCCCCATTCTCTCCCTCCTGCTCACAATTCCTGCCCACAATCCCTGCCCACAATCCCTGCACACAATTCCTGCTCACAACTCCCCATTCTCTCCCTCCTGCTCACAATTCCTGCTCACAATTCCTGTTCACAATTCCTGCTCACAATTCCTGCCCACAATCCCTGCACACAATTCCTGCTCACAACTCCCCATTCTCTCCCTCCTGCTCACAATTCCTGCTCACAATTCCTGTTCACAATTCCTGCTCACAATTCCTGTTCACAATTCCTGCTCACAATTCCTGTTCACAATTCCTGTTCACAATTCCTGCTCACAATTCCTGCCCACAATTCCTGTTCACAATTCCTGCTCACAATTCCTGCACACAGTTCCTGCCCACAATTCCCCATTCTCTCCCTCCTGCTCACAATTCCTGCTCACAATTCCTGCACACAATTCCTGCCCACAATCCCTGCCCACAATCCCTGCACAAAATTCCTGCTCACAACTCCCCATTCTCTCCCTCCTGCTCACAATTCCTGTTCACAATTCCTGTTCACAATTCCTGCTCACAATTCCTGCCCACAATTCCTGTTCACAATTCCTGCTCACAATCCCTGCTCACAATTCCTGCCCACAATCCCTGCCCACAATTCCTGCCCACAATTCCTGCTCACAACTCCCCATTCTCTCCCTGCAGAAGCTGCTGAGGGGCCCAGAGCTGCCTCCTGCCCAGGCCAGCTCCCACCCATGGTGAACAAAAGTCTCTGGTCCCACCGAGCCCGAGCCAGCAGAGCCTCTCCAGAGCTGAATCAACATTTGCCTCAGCGGGGGATTTTCAGCTGCTCTATTTAAATGCTGAATTTTCTCTTTGCATTTCGATGCTTAACTCATAAAAACTGAATTTATTTGGGTTGGGTGCCGATGGCTGCAAGCACAGCTGCTCACCAGCTCTCTCTGCTTGCTATGTAAATGCGTAAGAAAAGGATTTAAAAGCCTTTTCCAACCTGCCCAGCACTGGGATTTGGGTTTTCTTCCTCTCTTCCTGCCATGCTGATGCACCCAGGGTGCCCCAAAGCCCAGCACCCTCCCAAAGCTGAGCTGTGGAAAAATGTGTCTCATTCCATGTTTGTAGAGAATTCCCTGCACTTGGAATAACCAAACTGACAGCATTCCTGAAATTCTGCACCTGGAATAACCAAAGTCTGAGAGCCTTCCTGAAGCTCTGCACTTGGAATAACCAAACTCCAACAGAATTCCTCAAGTTCTGGACCTGGGATAACTAAACTTTGACAATGTTCCTAAGTTGTGCACTTGGAATAATCAAATTGATAGCATTTTTGAAGTTCTGCACTTGGAATAACCAAACTCTGACAGCATTCCTGGAGTTCTGGACCTGGAATAACCAAACTGAAACAGCCTTCCTCAAGTTCTGGACCTGGAATAAGCAAACTCTGACAGCGTTTCTGAAGTTCTGCACTTGGAATAACCAAACTCTGACAGCGTTCCTGAAGTTATGCACTTGGAATAACCAAATTCTGACAGCATTCCCGAAGCTTTGCAATTGGAATAACCAAACTCTGACAGCGTTCCTCAAGTTCTGCCCTTGGAATAACCAAACTCTGACAGCATTCCTGAAGTTCTGCCCTTGGAATAACCAAACCCTCCCCAGGGAGGGCTCTGGCAGGGGCAGGGATGGGCTGGAGCCTCCTTCCCCCTTGTTTCCCGTTCTTTTGGGTTTCACAAACACCGACAATGCCCCAAATCACCCACTCTGCATCTCATGAAACGCCACACGAGCTCCTTTGTCCCAGTTCTTTCCAGCCTTATGTTTCCATCCAGGGCTGCATCCAAGCTCTAATCAAATCAATTCTTGGATCAGAACCAGGGATTCTCTGCCAGCATGGGGGTTTGAAACCCTCAGCACCGCTCAGCGCCCACGGAACAAATAAAATAAAATAAATTGGAGATTTTTGACGAAGGCTTTGTGGCTCAGTCATTGCCCAGCCTGTGTTAATCTGTGCTTTAACTCCGAAATAAAGCTGAGTTTATCCCCCCAGCCCAGAGCCAGGCCTGCTCTAATGGGTTTAACCCACTTTCTAAAGACACTGAATTATTTCCAGCAGACTCTTTACCTCGATGAGCCCAGAATTAGCCTGAGCCTTTATGGGACATTTTATTGGCCAAAGCAAATCTGACCTGGTGAGATTTACCAGTTTTATTAGCAGCAATAACAATTTTATTGTCAACAGCAGTAAATCAGGGTTCATTGGGAACTCTACCGCTTTTATCTGGAGCAAGCAATTGAAATGTCAGGTTTTCATTGGACATAATTCCTACCTTCCACAAAAGACAGGCACCCTGTTTAAGTGGGGAATGTAAAGCTGCCAGTTCAAAGAAATGTAAAATTCTCAGTAAAATCCAATCAGACCGAGGGTGTTTGGGGAGCCACACCTGTGGAGGTTTGTTTTGCCTCCAAAGCAGATCCATTTTCCAGAGCTCACACATTGGGCAATTCCCTGCAATGCACCATCCATTTTCCTGGTAACGAGTGAAAATACCAGAGAGCTGAGGAGAAGGTGGCAGCAGAGATTGCCCTGGCAGAGCAAATCCTGCACACAAACCCAGCCACTCGCCAAGCCCATCTCTGCCTCATTTTCCTCTCCTCGAGCACTTCTGCCTCACTGCTGGTACCTCTGCTTTTCTCCTCTTTATTTCCAGGGATATCTGCTCCAATCCCTTCTCATTAACTAAAAGCACACATTTCTCTGGGGTTTATTTTCCTTTTCTTCCTTCATTACCAAGCCCAGCCACGCTAGGGATAAGGGGCAAAACCAACTCCTGAGTGATCCAGCAGCTCTCATTGCCCAGAAGGTGCTGCAGGGAACTGCAGGGTGCAATTAAAAATTCAATGTTTCCTTGGGTTTTAAAGCCCCTGCAGCAGATTTTTAAACAGGACCCACTCCAAACCTCTCCCTCCAAGAGCAGCCTGGTTATTGCCATTTTAAGGCACCCCCATGGTTTTCCTGTTAAGATCCAGCTCTCATCACAAAAAAGCCTGTTTAAAGCGAAGCCAAGCCCCACCAAATTATTACTTGCAGCAGATTTTCTCTCCCCAGCAACCATTTATCATAATATTTTTAGGTTTGCCTTTTACTTTGCCTTGTTTTTTTGAGGAGGAAAGTAATTCCTGGGAAAATGTGCAACAATCTGCTTTCAGTTTGAAAGCACAGGGCTTGAAAATTGCCTGAAAACCCAGGATTTCTCAGCAAAACAGTCCAGAATTTGGATAAAAAGCCACATTTTTGTAAAGCTAATGAATCAAAAAAGGACACTTGAAACGTTCTGGGGGATAAAAGGACAAGGAGCAGCAGACAGGAGCTGAGCCCTGTGCTTCTCCCATCCCAAAGGTTTTCCTTGTGCCCTTGTGTGTCACAGACATCTTTTTATGGAAAATCCTTTCCTTAGGATTTTTCCTCCCAAGAAGCTGGGAGGCCTCAGGAACAAAATGCAAACAATGGTTATCTGCTGCTGTGGAATGCAACAGGTGCATCTGTGATTGGTCTCATGTGGTTGTTTCTAATTAATGGCCAATCACAGTCGGCTGGCTCGGATGGAGAGTCCAAGCCACAAACCTTTGTTATTCATTCCTTTCTATTCCATTCTTAGCCAGCCTTCCGTGATGAAACCTTTTCTTCTATTCTTTTAGTATAGTTTTAATACAATATATATCATAAAATAATAAATCAAGCCTTCTGGAACATGGAGTCAGATCCTCGTCTCTCCTCTCATCCCCAGACCCCTGTGAACACGGTCACACCTGTGCCCACCCCAAGCTCACCTCGGCTGCAGGGACGCCCTCCGGGGGCCGGCAGTGCAGGACGATCATCCCCTCAATGGGAACCTCCTTGCCCTGGGGGTCTTGCTCGAAGTTCTTCCGAAGATCTGCAGGGTTGGAGGAAAGAATTCATCACCGTTGGCGTTCCTTGGATGCAGGAATTCACCAGGACTGGCATTCTTTGGATGCACGAATTCACCAGGACTGGCATTCCTTGGATGCAGGAATTCACCAGGACTGGCATTCTTTGGATGCAAGAATTCACCAGGACTGGCATTCCACCAGGACTGGAAATCCTTAGACACAAGAATTCATCAGGATTGGCAATCCTTGGATGCAGGAATTCATCACAATTGGCATTCCTTGGATACAAGAATTCATTAGGATTGGCATTTCTTGGATGCAAGGATTCATCACAATTGGCATTCCTTGGATGCAAGAATTAATCAGGACTGAAGAAGTTGACACTGACAGAATCCTTTGTTTGAATAGAATTTATGCATCATGGATGAGGTGTATGAATATGCAACAGGCTGTTGTTTTTAACAGTTAATCCTGGGTCCTTTTTGGGCTTATTTTGCCCAGAAAGGGGTACCTGGACCGCCCATAACTCTTTGTTTTTATTTCCTCGTATTGTCCTAATCCAAATAATCCAAATTATCATTACTCTAATTATATTCATATTTCTATAACCATTTCATTACTATTAAACTCTTAAAATTTTTTAAAAACCAAGTGATTGGTGCTTTTCCCACTGCTGGAGGATGTTCCTTCAGGATCTCTCCTTGTGCTCCCAGCGCCTCAGGCTCCACGGTGGGGATTTACTGACTTCATTCCCTGCCTTGCTCACAGCTGATGAAATACAGCCCTGGCACTGCATTTTCCAAAACGCATTCAGAATTATCTGAGCAAGCTGCTGCCTGCACAAAGATGCTCGCGGTGCCTACACGCTCCTTTCCATGATTCTTTGTTAATGTTGATTTTTTCCCCCCTTCAGACAACCAATTTCTTTTCCAGTGCTCCCTTTAAGAAGGCAATCATTAACAGCCGGGCTGCTCTTGTGCCTACAAATGCCTTTATTAGGGTGAAAAATGGAGCAGGATCCCTTTGCTCTGCCTTCCCCACTAGCACAAAGAAATACTCACCTGCTTCTTCAGAGAAATATAAAGTGCTGCAACACTGTGGACTTGACTCACAATTCAGAAATATCAGAAATTCAGTGCAAAATAAAATAAAAAAAAAAAAAGGGGGGATGAAATAAAGCTGCTGGTTCTTCAGAAGGGATGGGAGAACATTCTGGGTTCTGTCAGAGATTGGACCTGCAGGGTCTCATCCCTGATCCTTCCAAGCCATAAATCCCACCCCAGAATGTTCCTGCTGTGCCCCTTCAGCTCTGCCCTCCAGAATTGCTGCTTTGCCCATCAAATCACTTGGCTTTGAGCAGAAAAACACCCCAGGAAGGGGCAGAGAGGAGCTCAGCTCCCACACAAAGCCACCAGACACCCCCAGAGCCCTCCAGGCCGGGCTGAAGAGCCTCTCCAGAGCACTCTGGGGTTAATGGGGTCTTGGGAAGGATTGCTCCCACAGTGAGGGGTTGAAAAGCCCCAGCACACGGCGCCTCCTGCTCCTGCTCACGCTGAGCCTGGCTCAAATTGCCATTTTGTGGGGCTGGGAAATCACGGCACGGAGAAAAGTCAATAAAAATTCAATTCAGATAAAGGTCCTTTCAGCTCGGCAATGCAGGGGAATTATTGGCTCAGTGTTATGACAGTTAATGCAGTGAAATAAAAAATTGAATTTACACGTATTTAGACATTCAGACTGAATCAGCCAACAAAAAGAAAAAAATCCGCTGTTAATTAAATGAAGGTTTTCTTACGCTGTCCTTTTACTTCTGACAAATGTTTGTTTTATCCTGTTAAATGTTTACCCTGGTAAAAGACACCTTTTTATGTTGTCAGGAGCTGCTGGAGCACTCCCTGGAAAGTCTCCCTTCGGGTTCTCCCCTTGCTCCTGCTCTCCTCTCCCAGGGAATGTTTCTCCAAGCTTTTGGCAGGCTGCACCTCCTTTCCCACGAGAGGAAAGGGGAGATCTGAGCTGGGGGCTCAAAGGAAAAGGGCTGTGGGAGCAATCCCTGAATTCTCTTCTTGCAGGGGCAGTGTCAGGCTCTGGTTCTGCCAGGAAAACATCTCAGGTCTGATTCCAGGAATGGGATGAGGCTTGGAGCAGCTCCTGGTCACAGCTGTGTCTGGGGTTGTGTCTCTGCTGTCCTTCTGTCTGTGGGGCATTTGGAGCATTTCCCTTTTTGCAGCTCCCCCTGTCAATTTTGTGTTTGGGGTTGTGTCCCTGCTGTCCCTCTGGCTGTAGGATATTTGGATTATTTCCCTTTTTGCAGATCCTAGGGACAGTTCTGTGTTTGGAGCATTTCCATTTTTGCAGCTTCCACTGACTGTTTTCTGTTTGGGGTCGTGTCCCCGCTGTCCCTCTGGCTGTGGGGCATTTGGAACATTTCCGTTTTTGCAGCTCCCAGTGACAGTTCTGTGTTTGGGGTTGTGTCCCTGCTGTCCCTCTGGCTGTGGGGCATTTGGATTATTTCCCTTTTTGCAGCTCCCAGGAACAATTTTGTGTTTGTGGTCATGTCCCCACTGACCCTCTGGCTGTGGGGCCTTTGGAACATTTCCCTTTTTACAGCTGCCACTGACAGTTTTGTTTTTGGGACCATGTCCCTGCTGTCCCCCTGGCTGTGGGGCATTTGGAACAGTTCCCTTTTTACAGCTCCCACTGACCATTTTGTGTTTGGGGTCCTGCCCCTGCTGTTCTTCTGTCTGTGGGGCATTTGAAGGATTTCCATTTCTGCAGCTCCCAGGGACAGTTTTGGAACAGTTTCCTTTTGCAGCTCCCAGTGACAGTTTTGTTTTGGGGTCATGTCTGTGCTGTCCCTCTGGCTGTGGGGCATTTGGAACATTTCCCTTTTTGCAGCTCCTAGGGACAGTTTTGCTTTTGGGGTTATGTCTGCGCTGTCCTTTTGTCTATGGGGCATTTGGAGCATTTCCATTTCGGCAGGTCCCAGTGAAATTTTTATGTTTCAGCCGGGTGTACTTACTGTAATTAACCCCAAAAACAGTGTTCCCACCCCTCAAAGCCCCAGAGGGTTTAAGCAGGGTGTAGTCACTGTATTTCACCCCAAATGCAGCATTCCCACCACTCAGAACCCCAAAGGAGCAGGGTTTGATCAGGCTGTACTCACAAGCGATGCGCACCGACGCCTTCCTGCTCTTGGAGGTGCCCAGGTGGCTCCAGGCCACGCACTGGCACCAATAATCCTCAGGGCCATGGAAATCCTCCACCTGCTGCCTCGTCACATTGATGGAGACCTCCCTCACCTTCAGCCCTGAGGGGGAGAGGCAGAGAATCAAATCAGCAGGGTCATAAACCTGTCCTTTAACCAACAATGCCACCGTCACATTTTCTGAAAAATCCTCTTTGCCCAGGATTTCTTCTCATGGGAAACTGAGAAACCTCAGAGAAAAAGGAAAACAGTAATTATCTCATTTGCTTCTCCTGTGTTTTGCTGCTTTGGAATGTGGTTGGAGGTTGTTTATCCAACAGGTGATTGTTTCATTGGTTTCATGTGAATTGTTTCAACTTAATGACCAATCACTGTCAGACTCTGGAAAGAGTCACAAGTTTTTCATTAGTATCTTTTTAGCCTTCTGTCTGTATCCTTTCTCTATTCTTTAGTATAGTTCAATATAGCATTCTAGAATAGAATAGAATAGAATAGAATAGAATAGAATAGAATAGAATAGAATAGAATAGAATAGAATAGAATAGAATAGAATAGAATAGAATAGAATAATAAATTAGCCTTCTAAGAACATGGAGTCAGATTCATCATTTCCTCCTTCATCCCGGAGACCCAGCAAATGCCACACTTTTCAATCAGGGCAAAGCCTTAATTACTTCCACAGTGATGTAGTGCCACTAATTAAATTCTGTAAGATGAGCGTGTCATAATGCACTGGGTTCCAGGAACTGCCCCTGTCACTGTGATATTTTGTGAAAAATCCTTTCGCCAGGATTTCTTTTCCTGGCAAGATGAGAAGCTTCAGCTTCTCCATGTTTTGTTCTTCTGGAATGTGATTTGGAGAATTGTTTATCCAGCATGTGAATTGTTTTAACTTAATGAGCAATCCCAGTCCAGCTGTGTCAGGACTCTGGTCAGTCACGAGTTTTTATTATTTATTCTTGTTTTAGCTTTCTGATGTCTCCTTTCTCTTTCTTTAGTATAGTTTTAGTATGTCATTTTCTTCTCATATAATATAATATCATGAAATAATAAATCAGCCTTCTAAGAACTTGGAATCAGTTCTCATCTCACACCTTGTCAACACCACAACATGCCCCCACCATGATCTTTGCAACTCCTCCCTCAAAATCCTCATCCCTGGTGCCTCCTTCACCCAGAATGTTTGTCTGGATTCAATCACAGTACTATAAAAATGTCTTTAAAGGACATCTCCATGCCCTTGCAAACCTGTGGCCACTCAGACCAGGAGCATTTCCCCCAGACAGAGCCCAAAGTTAAATCCCAGACTCCAGGATCCTCCCTGTGGCACCCCTGGGATGTGCCCCAGCCCAGCAGCCACCTTGGCATGGCAGCCTTGGGAGAGGAAATCCAATCCAAACCTGGCACTGGGAACCATTTGAAAGAGTCATAAAAACATTAAATGAAAATAGAAAACATTCAGGCCTTGTTCTTCCTCCTCTCTCCTCCAGCACAGTCCCCAGGCAGTTATTTCCCCTCCACTGGAAATGGAGGCAAACCCAATCTCACCGTATTTCATGCCTGTGGAGTTTATAAAGCAGCAAGGATTCTAAACCTGAACTCCATAAAAATTGGCTTGCACTTAATCTCAGGCATCATTAACAGCTGGGCAGCCCCTCCCCAAAGGCACTGGGAAGTCGCTGTGCTCCTCTGGCAAGAGGAGGGACAAGGTTCACTGGGGATGCTCCAAGAGGGGAAGCTCAGACAAGCTTTAAATCCTGTACAAAAATACAGAATATTTGATACTTTTCCAGCAGCAGGAAAAGGGGATTTTTACTTCTTTTCATTAAGCCTGGCTTACAATGAAACCCAACGACAGGAACAAACCCTTGACAGCTCCCCAAGTTGTCTGCAGAATCCCTTCAGTGCCTCAGATATTTATTCCCATGCAACAAACAAGTACAGGTTTTCTGGCTGCTTTTTGTTTTCCCCCCGTGTTGATGCCATTTTTAACAAAACTGTTTACAGAGCTTCCCTTTATTTCCTGACACGGTGACAACAAACCCTGAGGAACAAAGGCTCTGCCAGAGCCCCTGCCAGGAAAATGCACCCCCTGAACCAAACCATCCCTGCTCTGCCAGCCAAAAAATCCTTGGATTCTGGCATGAGAATGTTTTGCAGAGCGATTTGTGCATGTTTAAGGTAAGAGAAGCTCCTTCAGAGGGGATTGGAATGGTGGGACAGAGCAGGGATGCTCTGGCTGAGGTTTGGGATCCCATTCCCACCAGCAGCAGCTTCTTGGGGGAAAACTCTCCCTATGCTGATCCCATTCACACCCCCAGACCCTGCTCCCTTCCCTCCTGATAATTTTGGGAAGTAGCAAAGAGAAGCAGAGGTGTGGGAGGTGCCCCTGCTCACGACGACGGGATTTTGATACCAAACAAGAAAAAGTCATCACTTGATGATGAATTTTAGAAAAGCTGAAGCCATTTCTTGGCTCCGGGGTGCTGCAAATTTCTGAGCAGGCGTCAGTGAATTCAGGCATTTACAGTTCCAGATTTATTAAGGTGGAATATTCTCCAGCCCAGCTCTTCCTTTCATTGACACGGCGTTTAATTAATCTATAAATCAGCCTGTATTTAATGTGGCAAACAAAGAGCACACGCGGTTTGGGGAAGCTGGTGGTTCAGCGTTTTGAGAATGGGCCAGGTAGGAATTCAGGTTGTCTTTAAGGTCTCCCAGTTCACCTATTAACAAAATAAATGCATCCAAAACTGCAGAATCTCGGAATTGTTGGGGCTGGATGGGACCTCTGGAGAGCACGGGGTCTTTGGGGGAAGTTGTGCTTTGTTTATGGAGAAAATGCCGCTATTTCCATTTGTTTTAGGAACAACGACACAGAGCAAACCTATTGGGAGGAGAGGAATATTCTCCATTTATCACCCCTGTATTTCACCAGTGTTAGGAAAATTAATCCACAAACACCAGAGGTTTATGTCCAAAAAAGAGACAGAAGAGTCTTTTTACTTTATTTCAATAAAGGCAGAGGCCATGGGGCATCCCCTGGGGTCTCTCCAAGTTTTAGAGAATGCAGCCTCCCTTTTTATCCCAATTTCCTTCTGTCTTTCCCCATTTCTGAGGTACTTGAGAGGTTCAGACTTCCCAGAACACCTGATCCCAAAGATTCTCCTCTAATGTATAACCCATCCTTTTAATTTTTAATTCTTACGTAATCTGGGGGGTTTTTCTTCCCCATCTTTCAATGTCTAATTTAATTTATCAGCAAACCTGAAGTTTATAAATAAAGGCAAATATCTTTTTCCATTCATCAATCAGTGGAATCCTTCCCATTTTTTCTTTTATCTCCCAGCGCTGGTTTTATCTCCCAGTGCTGGTTTTATCCACCAGCAGACCCACAGCTTGTTTGGAAAGACAAATCCTCCGTTCCTCTCAACCGTCAAACACATCCACCTCCCCTCTGCACCTTGGGAACCACTGGGAAAATCCTTCATGGGGAGTGACAGCGGGTGAAAAATCTCTGCAAATCAAAGCAGGCACCTCGTAAAGCACCGCGACATTTTACCTGCGCCTCCAATAACTCCAATAAGCACCGCCAGCCCAACCCTTTAAATTATTGTGCAAATTAGAACCATCATCTTTTGTTTTACAGTAGAGCCGTGCAGAATATCAAGTGCTGGCTGTGGCACTGAAATGCTAATGGGCTCTGCTGGATGTTGGAGCTGCACAGACCGGTGCTGGCAGCAGATGAATAATTGCTCTCCGTGTACTAAACACAACGGAGCTGCAGAGAACTTCGGCATTTGTCAGCTTTATTTGTTTAAATGAGAAAAACACTGACAGCAGTTATTGCTGTAATCCTTCCAGTTATCAGACAAGGAAACTCTGCGAGCGGGGCTGAGCTTCTGCTCAACCCCAACCTGAAATAGCCAGGCAGGTTCTGGAGCGTGCAGGAAATGCAGCAAAGGGAAATTAATCAGCCACTAATTACCACGCTTTCATCACAGCAGCATCCACGAGCTGGGCTCTCCCTTGATGAGGCAGAGCACGGAGAGAACAAAATCCCTGCTCTGCCACGCTGGGGAATAAACAGGAAAAGCAGAGGCAGAGCAGCAAAACCACCATGGGGACACTCCGGGCAAAACCTTCCAGACATCCCAAGAGTCCTGCAAAATCCTCAGTGTCCTGCTGCTCCTGCCCACAGACACTCCTGGGCCGCTCTGAGGCCTTTATTCCCCTCATGTAAAACCTTCCATACATCCCCAGAATCCTGCAAAACCCTCCCTGTCCTGCTGCTCCTGCTCACAGACACTCTCAGGCCTTTATTCCCCTCATATAGAATGTTCCAGACATCCCCAGAATCCTACAAAACCCTCCCTGCCCTGCTCACAGACACTCTTGGGCCGCTCTGAGGCCTTTATTCCCCTCCTGTAAAATGTTCCAGACATCTCCAGAGTCATGCAAAATCCTCCCTGTCCTGCTGCTCCTGCTCACAGACACTCCTGGGCTGCTCTGAGGCATTTATTCCCCTCCTGTAAAACCAAAATAATGGAAATTTGGGCTCTGTGCCCATCATGGTGGCAAAGGCACCCGTGGGCAGTGCCAGCCTTGGGACACCCCGAGTGCCACTGCAGCTTCTGTGCCAGGAGTTCAGACACGTTCCCTCCATCCAGCACTAAAATTCCTCCAGCCTGGGGCTCTGGGTGCTGTTTTTCACCTCTCCTCCCCAACCTCTGGGGATTTTGATGCCTCACAAGCACTGGAAGGATGCAGAGGGTCAGACCCTGTTTAATTAAAGAAAACCAGCTTATACTTCCAGCATGAAAACCATCGATACTCAAAATTGGGGAAATTCCTATTCATGCTCCTCTTAAAACTTCGAGTCCTAATGGGAACTGCAGTGGCACAAAATATGAAAATGATCCCATTTATTCTAGATAATTTCAGAAATAATGCAGTCAGCCTATGTAAATATATTTAAAAGAAGGTGGTTTCAAAAGCTCAGAACCCCCTTTAACCAAAATCCCCGCTTTTGGCACCAAACCCAGAGCAGTTTTCCCAGCTGGAGCAGATCCAGGCTGTGCCTGAGGACAGACTCAGCTGTGCCCCAGACTGGACTCCAGAAATGAGGGCACTGCACGTGAATGCCAAAAATCCCAACAGCTGCTGCTCTGAAGGCTGAGGAAGAATTCCAAAGGAATTCCTGGCTATGGATGGGATCCTGGTGACAGAATTCCCCTCTCTGGATTTTTGTGCTCTGAGGATCCACCTGGACACTGCCCTGCAGTGGATTTTGTGTCCAGAGCCTTTGGGGCATCTCCAGCCCTGGACTAAGTCCAGCCCTGCAACCTTTCTGTGGTCACCCTGTGAAAAATGCCTATTTTATTCTTGGCTTTTCACAAATATTAAAATGTATATGTGTTATGTTAGAAAGTTATGCTGTATTAATTTTCTTAAGTAATGTGTTAAATATAGTTTTAGGTTATAACATAATGTTAAAATAGAAATGGTGCTATGTAAGATACTTTTTTTAAAGAAAGGACTCATCGTGAGATAGCAACCACCTAAATCTTTCAGAGAAAAAGAATTTAGTGCTCCATTATCAGAAGAAACAAACTTCTTCCTACCTTGCTCATGTTAGGATTCAGAGGAAGAAGCTGACACTGACCAGACAGAATCCCGTGTTTGAATGGAATTTATGCACCATGTATGAGGTGTATGAATATGCAACAGGCTGTTGCTTTTAAGGGTTAATCCTCTGTTAAAGTGGGTCCTTTTTGGGCTTATTTTGCCCAGAAAAAGAGGGCAAAAGGGGAAGACCCGGATGTCTGTAACTCTTTGTTTCTATTGTCTCATATTGTCTTAATTCAAATTGTCCAAAATTTTTATTACTCTAATTATATTGCTATTTTTATAACCATTTTCTTGCTATTAAACTTTTAAATTTTTAAAAACAAGTGATTGGCATTTTTCACACAGGGGAGCTGGAACCAGATGAATTTTCTCCCAACCCAAACCCAGCCCTGCTGCTCCCAATCTCAAACCCCAACGTTACTGATGCCATTTAAACCCCACCTTGTGTTACCAATCTTGGTTTGTTCTGTTATTAACCCAAAGCTTAGAAAACATAATTGCAGCACTCACAGAGAGATTTGCTGTAACCATATGGAAGGAAAGCTTTTAGGGACGACATTTCTCCCATATTGATTCAGCAGTGCCTTTAGAAGTAAAGGTTACGCCTATTAAATTATTTCTGAAAAGGTAACTGCAAAAATTAAAATTCATTCAGATTAGCATTTACAAAAAAAAAAAAACCCTCTAATACGAAACTTCTTCAGAATGTGTCACTTCAAAAGAATGCCAAGCACTACTTTAAGAGGTGTAACTTCTTTTTAAATGGCATTTTTGCCTCTAAAAAAGGAATTTCTTGTGTTGCTGGAGAAGGTGTTGTACACAGAGCGCTGCTGCCAAGGCTGGGGGTTGCCTAGCAATGTTGGGAGGGGAGAGGGGAGAAAGCAATAACAACCAGAATTGTGGAGCCACAGCAACAAATTGGTCTGCAATACTTATCAACTAAATGAGAGGAGCTGCAGGCTCCGCTCGGAGCTGATAAAATCTCCTGATCGCTCCCAAACCTCTCCCTTCTCCTTCTCTTCTCTTCCACACGCTCTGGGTGCTGTGGATTTCTCCTGCTCGGGTTATTCCCACCCCAGTTCCTGCCCTGGCTGGGGCTGGGGGCAAACCCCAGTGTTCAACCCAACAAAAATCCCATAAAAACTGGGGCTGGGGGCAAACCCAGCAGGAATTCCCCAAAAACTGGGGCTGAGGGCAAACCCCAGGATCCAACACAGCATGAATCCTATAAAAACTGGGGCTGAGGGCAAACCCAGCAGGAATCCCATAAAAACTGGGGCTATGGGCAAACCCAAAGGAATCACACAAAAACTGGGGCTGGGGGCAAACCCCAGGGTCCAACCCAACAAAAATCTCATAGAAACTGGGGCTAGGGGCAAACCCAAAGGAATCACACAAAAACTGGGGCTGGGGGCAAACCCAAAGGAATCCCACAAAAACTGGGGCTGGGGGCAAACTCTGTGGTCCAACGCATCAGGAATTCTATAAAGGCTGGGGGCAAACCCCAGGGTCCAACCTAATAAAAATGCCATAAAAACTGGGGCTGGGGGCAAACTCCGACATCCAACCCCCAAAAACATCCAATAAGAACTGGGGCTGGGGGAAACTCCAGGGTTCAACCCAGCAGGAATCCAATGAAAACTGGGGCTGGGGGCAAACCCAGCAGGAATCCCCCAAAAATTTGGCTTGGGGGAAATTCCAGGGTTCAATCCAGCAGGAATTCCGTAAGAACTGGGACTGGCGGGAACCCCAGGCTCCAACCCCACAAAAATCCCATAAAAACCGGGGTGAGGGCAGATCCAGCAGGAATCCCACAAAAAATGGGGCTGTGGGGAACCCCAGTTTCCAACCCAGCAGGAATCCGACAAAAATGAGTTTCCCTATTCCCAGCTCCTGCTCACTTGGGGCACCTCTTGGTAACTTGGGGCAGCTCCTGCTCACCTGGGACAGCTCCTGCCCACCTGGGGTCAGCTCCTCTGTCCCAGGAGCAGCTCCTGCTCACTTAGGGGCATCTCCTGCTCACCTGGGAGCACTTTTTGCTCACCTAGGGGCAGATCTTGCTCACCTGGGAGTGGCTCCTGCTCACCCAGGAGTGGCTCCTGCTCACCTGAGAACAGCCCCTGCTCACCTGTGGCCTCGTCCAGGCTCTCGTGGGACACGTGCTCGTTCTGGTGCACCCACTCGCCGTTGCACTTGAAGAAGATCTGCATGGCGGGCACGGCCCTGCACCGCAGCACGATGGGGTTGCTCTTGATGATGTAGGAATCGTCGGGCTCCTCCAGGAAATGGGGCAGGGTCCCCGGCGCCGAGGGCAGGGACTCGGGCAGGGCCTCGCTGTTCTCATGTCCTGAAAGGCAAACAGAGGAAAAATCCCATTTTTCGTGGTTCTTCTAGCATCTCGTTTTATTGCTGGAGGGAAAAATCAACTTTGGGGTTCATTTAGGATGGGTTTTCCTCTGGGTTTGATTTCAGATCGGTTTTATTCTGAGTTTTATTTAGGATTGGTTTTCCTCCAAAACGGTTTTACTCTGGGTTTTATTTAAGATCCGTTTTACTCTGGGTTTTATTTAGGATGGGTTTTACTCCGAGTTTTATTTAGGATCAGTTTTCCTCTTGGTTGCATTTAGGATCAGTTTTACTCTGAGTTTTATTTAGGATTGGTTTTTCTTAGGATCGGTTTTACTCTGGGTTTTATTTAGGATCAGTTTTACTCCAGGTTTTATTTAGGATCAGTTTTCCTCTTGGTTGCATTTAGGATCAGTTTTACTCTGCGTTTTATTTAGGATTGGCTTTTCTTAGGATCGGTTTTACTCTGGGTTTTATTTAGGATCAGTTTTACTCCAGGTTTTATGTAGGATTGATTTTACTCCAGTTTTTTTTAGGATTGGTTTTACTCCCGGACCACTTGCAGAGCTGCCTGGTTGGGCTTTGAAAGGACATGCACACACAGAGAGAAAAAAAAATCAAATATTGAAGTGTAAGGGCTGCCAAATGCCACAAAACAGCCCCAAAACCACCAGAAAACAGGTGGGGACCTGGGGGTTCAGCCCTTCTCCACATCCTCAGCTGCCATCAGGGCTCAATTCCCAGGTCCCTCAATTCCCGAATTCCCGAGGCCCTGGAGCAGAGGCTTTGCCTTTGGAACAGCTCCCACCCTGTCCAACCCTCGTTGCTGCTGTCAAACCCAGGAAATTCCCATTGATCTCTGGCGGTGCTGAATTCATTTCAGCACTTTGCCGGTTTTTGGCGGAAATTCAGAGGAAAGCGACAAGTGTGGGTGAGGAGGGATTGATTCCTGCAGGGAGAGCAGAGAGCAGAGCCAGGGGGAGAACAGGACAGGGTGGGGATGGAGGGAGCTGGGAGGGAACAGCACCAGGAGATGATGGAACCCAGAGCAACGAAATTGAGGCAGATGAGAGGGAAGTTGTGGTGCTGTGAAGGAAAACTGAACCCCTAAATTGTCACCGTGATGTTTTCCGAAAAATCCCCTTCACCCAGGATTTTCTCCTGGGAAGCTGAGAAGCCTCAGAGAAAAATGAAATCAATAATTATCTGATTTGCTTCTCCTGTGTTTGGCTGCTTTGGAATGTGGCTTGGACATTGTTTACCAACAGATGAGTGCTTGATTGGTTCCATGTGAATTGTTTTTAATTAATGACCAATCACCATCAGCTGTGTCTGACTGGGGAGTCAGTCATGAGTTTTCATTGTTAAGTTTTCTGATGTATCCTGTCTCTTTCTTTAGTATAATGTTAGTATGGCATAATATGATATGATATGATATGATATGATATGATATGATATGATATATAATATAATATAATATAATATAATATATTATAATATTATATTATAATATAATATTATATTTATAACATAACATAGCATAAAATAATAAATCAGCCTTCTGAGAACTTGGAGTCAGATTCTCATCTCTCACCTCCTCCTGGGGACTTCACAAACACCACATTCCCATGTCTAGGAGGTGACAGAAGAACGAGAGCATCCTTTTATTTCTAATAAATCCTGGGAGCTGTCCCTCAGCACGGAGCTCTGTGTGTGCAAACACTCTCCGAGCTGTGCTGGGAAATCACAGCCACCCTCAAACCACTGCAGTGCTTTCAGCCCCTTCCCAGAGTGCTTTCACAACGAAACACCATCACAACGAAACACCATCACAACTTCCAGTGTTTTACTCCCTAAAGCTGATGCCAATTTCCATCTTGTCAATCTAAATCCCTTCAGGCTTTATTCAGTCCGAGTTTTGTAAGAAAGAACAAAAATATTGTCAGATTTTGGAGATGCTGGGAACTCCCAGGCTCCCACCATGGCTCCAGCAGCTCTGGAGTGGAGGGGGAGCAGCAGCCGAGCCCGTGAGGATCCCCCAGCTGGAGAACTCCCAGTGACCCCGAGTTATTCCACTGAATTTGCTATTTAGGGCAAGGCACGGAGGAGGAAATCCCAGCCCCACAAAACCCAGGGCAGATTTCTCCTGGCAGGTTGCGTCTGGAATGTGTGATCTGGATTTTTTTTTTTTGGGTGTCAGGGAGATTTTGAGGCTGGGAGTGGCTCCCTCCCCATGAAAACCTCTCACATAGGGCACAAAATAAAACGATGCAGACACTGGAACTTCCAAGGTAAAAAGAAGAAGGGAAGTTTAATTTCTGACTCCAACAATTATAAACTTTCAAAAGTGACAGTGGATTGGAGGGTGACAGTGCCATCTCTCCAATGACACTGGACAAACCAACAGTCCATCTAATTTCTCCTCCTCCAGAAGAGAATGTAAAATAATAATTATTTACATAAAAACGCGTGAGAAAGTTTGTTACAAGAATGTGAAAATCAGAAGGCTTAGGAGAACTTGGAAGAACAAAGCAGCACATGCCCAGGTAAACCCAGGTTCATCTTTTCCCTTCAGCATTTTCCTTTGGAAATCCAACCAGGTAAACTCAGGTTCATCTTTTCCCTTTGGCACTTTCCTTTGGGAATCTGGCCAAGTAAACCCAGGTGAATCTTTTCCTTTAGAAATCCAAGCAGCACACACAAAACACAAAAGCAGGAATGATTTCCTATCCCCTCACACTCACACAGATATTTCTGTGGTTTTCACTTGAATTCCTGCTTGCAGGACATCCCTTCTCAGGTGGAGGATATTATTTATTCCTGTAACATTATTTACTTATTAATTATTATTTATTAATAAGTATTTATTCCTTTAACATTTCCCCATTCCCCTCACACTCACACAGATATTTCTGTGGTTTACACCTGGAATTGCCTGAATTCCTGCTTGCAGGACATCCCTGCTTAGGTGGAGGATATTATTTATTCCTGTAACATTAATTATTATTTATTATTAATTATTTATTCCTATAACATTTCCCCATTTACCTGCAGGAGCCTCTCCCAAAATGCCCTTAATCCTCAGGATTTTACCTCTTCCTCTTGTGATCACCTCTATTGTGCCCTAACTCAAACTCAGAATTCTCATTCCCCCTGAGCTGATTGCAAATCCCTGAGATTTTCCACGTCAATTTTTGGGATTCAAGCCCTTTAGAAATATAAAAAAAAATCAGTTTTGTAGCAGCAAAACTGAAGAGCAAAGCCTGACACACAATTCTAGTGGGTTTCATTCCTGGAAAATTACCTTTCAGGAAGGGTTTTGTGTTTTATGCTCTGCACGCGAGGCCAAAAGGGACTTTAAATCTTTTTATGACAATAATAGAAATGAAAAAGAGAGGAGGGGAAAGAAAAAAAAAAGAAAGTTAGGACCAAACATTAAATTCTTCTCTGAAATAAACACACTGCTGCTGTCAGAACACATTAGGAGATGTGGACAGCAGCAGGCAGGGATGAGTCAGTATTTCAAAACTGATTAGGATAATTTAGATGTTAAAATGAGATCTTAAACCAGTGAAAAGCTGTGGGTTCTGAAATATCTTTTTTGTTTTTCAAATTAAGAATTATTAAAAGTGAGCAGCATTATTCTTTTTACATTAAAAAACCAACCCAAAAGTTAAAGTGTTCCCAACAAACCAAGTAACTCATGATAAAAGCAAATAAATCTGGCAATAAATTGTGCAGAGACTTTTCCCAAGTGTCCAAACACAACTTCTCTTCCACTTTGTGGTGCCAGAAAAGCAAAGCTCTGAAAGTCCCAAACGGGGCTGAATTCCCCTCTCTGATCCGGCAGAGGAATCAGAGGGAGCTCTTTTCCCTCTCTGCATGGGATTTGGGATTTGGGATTTGGGATTTGGGATTTCCCTCTATCTGGGGTTGGGATTTTCCCTCTCTCTGCCCAGGATTTGGGATTTGGGATTTCCCTCTATCTGGGGTTTGGGATTTCTCTCTCTGCCCAGGATTTGGGACTTGGGATTTCCCTCTCTCTGCCTGAGTTTTGGGATTTTCCCTCTCTCTGCCAAGGGTTTCGGATTTCCCTGATTTATGGGACTGCCCTGAAGCAATTCCTCCTGCAGGGACACAGGAACCATTCCCACCTAAAAATATTCCCAGTTCCCTCCAGCCTCCTTGTCCTGCTCAGGAATTCCTTCCCCTTTGCCTCCTTTTCCCTGAATTTATAAATCCTGCCAGCAGCACTGGGCTATTCTGTTGGGTTTTTTTTTTGGATGGTTTTTGGATGTTTTGGATGTTTCTGGAGGCTTTTTGGATTTTTTTTTTTATATTTTTTTGGATGCTTTTTGGATTCTTTTTGGATGCTTTTTGAATGATTTTGGATGCTTTTTAGATTTTTTTGGATGATTTTTCGATGTTTTTGGATGTATTCTGGATGCTTTTTGGATGTTTTCTGCCCCAGTCCA
Source organism: Ammospiza nelsoni (assembly GCF_027579445.1). Taxonomy (NCBI): domain Eukaryota; kingdom Metazoa; phylum Chordata; class Aves; order Passeriformes; family Passerellidae; genus Ammospiza; species Ammospiza nelsoni. Next base: position 2,944,074 of record NC_080662.1, read on the forward strand.
GAAGGAAAAATCCTTTTCCCAGCTGGAACCATCCCAACACCTCCTTTGGACAGATCCATTCAGGAGCAGAAACCCAACTGGAGTTGACCAATATTCCAAATATTCCCATTCCTCCCACCCCGATCCCTGCTGGACTTTAACCCTCTCCAGCCCGGATTTCCTCCAGCACCAAACAAACCCAAGCGTCAGCTTTGCCAGGGGATGGAAAAATGAAAATCCGGTTCCAGAATAGAGCATTTCCTCCTGCCTGGAACCGTTTCCATGCTGAAATTGGAGTCATTATTCAGTCAGGAAAGCAGCTCAGTGAAATTTGCCTACATTTGCTTCATCAGATGACCCCGGCCCCCACGCACTGGGGGTTTTTTGGAAAGCGCTCAGAAATGGGTGGAAATGGCAGATTTTGTTGTTCACCAAGGACTGGGAAATCTTTGATTGGCTCTGTTGTTTGTCCTGATTTACTGAGGCCCCCAGACAGGGGATTTAGCAAAACCTAAATGGGAGAGCCAGGAACAAATCCCATCCCATCCCATCCCATCCCATCCCATCCCATCCCATCCCATCCCATCCCATCCCTGCAGGGACCCTTCCACCACACCAGCTCGCTCATCTCCAATCTATTCCTGATTTTTTTCAATGCTTTTAGCAGAATTCCTCATTTTTCCTGGCTGCTGTATAGCCCAAAGCCAGATTTAGCTTATTAATGAACTTTAAATGCCTCTGCTCAACAATACAGTGGGTTTTTTACTGGATATTGATGTTTTCCCTGTGAGGAAGAATCCTCAATAAACTGGTGAACCTTCAATAAATGAATGAACCCTCAATTAATCAGTGAACCCCTCAATTAATCAGTGAACCTCTCAATTAATCAATGAACCCCTCAATAAATCAACAAAACCTTCAATAAATCAACAAACTCACAGTAAATCAATGAGCCCTCAATACATTTACAATTCCTCAATCAGTGAACTCTCAATAAATCAATGAATTCTCAATAAATCAATGAATTTCCAATAAATCTGTGAATCCTCCACAGATCAATGAAACCCTCAGCAAACCCAGCACTTCCAGGGGCAGGTGCTCCTCAGGGAGCTCTGGTGGGGACCCAGGGATCTGTAAAATCCCAGCCCAGCTTATCCCTGTGTTCCCAAACTCCTAAATTCCCAGCCCAGCTCATTCCTGTGTTCCCAAAATTCCAGAATTCCCAGCCCAGCTTATCCCCATGTGTCCATCATTCCAGAATTCCCAGCCCACCTCATCCCTGTGTTTCCATCACTTCCAAGCTCCCAGACCAGCTCACTCCGGTGTTTCCAAAACTCCCAAATCCCCATCCCAGTTCATCCCTGTGTTCCTGTCACTTCCAAATTCGCAGCCCAGCTCCTTCCTGTGTTCCCATTACTCCCAAATTCCCAGCCCAGGTAATCCCTGTGTTCCTCAATTCCCAGTCCAGCTCATCCCCATGTTCCTAAAACTCCCAAATTCCCAGCCCAGCTCATTCCTGTGTTGCCAAAACTTCCAAATTCTCAGCCCAGCTTATCCCCATGTGTCCATCATTCCAGAATTCCCAGCCCCTCATCCCTGTGTTTCCATCACTTCTAAGCTCCCAGACCAGCTCACTCCAGTGTTTCCAAAACTCCCAAATCCCCATCCCAGCTCATCCCTGTATTCCTGTCACTTACAAATTCCCAGCCCAGCTCATTCCTGTGTTGCCAAAACTCCCAAATTCTCAGCCCAGGTAATCCCTGTGTTCCTCAATTCCCAGCCCAGCTCATTCCTGTGTTGCCAAAACTCCCAAATTCCCAGCCCAGCTCATTCCTGTGTTGCCAAAGCTCCCAAATTCTCAGCCCAGCTCATTCCTGTGTTCTGAAATTCCCAGCCCAGCTCATCCCTGTGTTTCCAAATCCCCATCCCAGCTCATTCCTGTGTTCCTGTCACTCCCAAATTCCCAGCCCAGCTCATTCCTGTGTTCCCAAAATTTGAGCATTGCCAGCCCACTCTGCGATCCACAAGTGCTGCAGCTCCATCTCCCCCCTGATATCCCACATTAACTCCTCCAGACCCTGCTGCTTCCCAGGGATATAAAGGATGAACTCCCAGTGGCTCTGCCCTAATCCTTCCCATCAAATATTTGGGCGACAGGTGGAAAATTGTTCTGCCAGCTGAGAAAGACAAAATCCATCCCTCCCGGCGATTTTCCGCAGTGAAAACTCCAAAAAACTGAACGTGCAGTGAGTTGTGGAAATAAATCTGGACTTTAAAAAGGAAAAGCAAATCCCCCAGCAGCGAGCCGGGGATCTTCAGGCACAAACCCCTCTTAGCTGGGAGTTAAAAATCTCATTTGTGCTGCTGAGTGCCAGGCTGGGGCACTCGAGGCTGTCACCTCTGCTGCTGGATCATGGCGGGGTTTTGGGGACACTGAGCACATCTGGGGACAGTGAGCACAAACTGAGCACAGCTGGGGCGACACTCATCTCCTCCTTTCCCCAATCCTCATCTCCCCTCCTCCTCTGCCATTTCCCCAATCCTCATTTCCTCCTTTACCCAATCATGATCTCCTCCTTTCCTGCCTTTCCCTGTCCCTACCTTCTCCTTCTCTGCATTTCCCCAATCCTCCTTTCCTACCTTTCCACAATCCTCATCTCCTCCTTCTCTGCCATTTCCCCAGTCCTCACCTCCTTCTTTCCCCAATCTTCATCTCCGCCTCCTCTCCCACTTCCCAGTCCTCATCTCCTCTTTTCCTGCCTTTCCCCAATCCTCATTTCCTCCTCCTCTCCCATTTTCCCAATCCTCACCTCCTCCTTCTCTTCCTTTCTCCAATCCTCCTCTCCTCCTTTCCCGTCTCCTCTCCCCAAATCCAGCCCTCAATCCCTGTTGCCCTGGCCCCCCTCACTCTCCCCTTTGTTCCCCGAAAAGAGAAGGGAGTTTATCAATCCCACCTTTACCCACCAACTCCAGCCCTCATTCTCCTCTGATTCTCTCAGAATGATTCTGAGAATGTCAGACCCATTTCATCAACTTCCAATTTTGTGGAATTTATGAAAGGAATTCCCACCAACCACCCCACCCCTGGTGGCTGCACGAGGGGAGGGCATTTATTTTCCCCAGCAAGGATTAATTTGTTGATAAAACATTGCTGACCCTTCCTGTGCCACAGAGATGATGAATGTGCATCCTATTGCAATCCCTTCGGCTTCCTCAATTTATTTATATCCCAGCCACACTTATTTATAAAAATGATGTATTACATTTATTAAATATTAAGTGGGTTACAAACTTGAAGAATAAATACATTTATTTAACATCTAGATTTTTTTTTTCCCTTGGAGCAATATAAATCTTTAAAGGGATGAAGGATCCTCCAGCACCCCAAAGAGATGGATTTGGAAATAAAAGTGTCCCAGCATGAGGTGTGTGAGGAGAATCAGACTTTTCTGAGTGCCTGACCTGACCTGCTGCCCTCAGCAATTCCAGCCAGGAACCCTGAGAGGAAAATTTCTGTCCAAAGCCACCAAAAATGCAATTTATGGCCCAGCAGAGGGCACAGACCTCACCCTGAGCCCGCTGAATTCACACCAAAAACTCGTCCCAGTGCTCCAGACTAACAGGAGAAATGGGTGAGCAAGGCAAAGAGGGAACCACCCAAACTAACTCTGCCCAAATTAGCACGACTCAAATTAGCACGACTCAAATTAACTCTGCCCAAATTAACTCCACCCAAATTAACACCACCCAAATTAACTCCACCCAAATTAACTCCACCCAAATTAACTCTGCCCAAATTAACTCCACCCAAATTAACACCACCCAAATTAACTCCACCCAAATTCACTCTGCCCAAATTCACTCTGCCCAAATTAACTCCGCCTAAATTAACACCACCTAAATTAACTCCGCCCAGATTCACTCTTCCCAAATTAACTCCGCCTAAATTAACTCCGCCCAAATTAACACCACCCAAATTACCTCCACCCAAATTAACTCCACCTGAATTCACTCCACCCAAATTAACACCACCCAAATTACCTCGGCCCAAATTAACTCCACCCAAATTCACTCCACCCAAATTAACTCCACCCAAATTAACTCCACCCAAATTAACTCCACCCAAATTAACTCCGCCCAAATTAACTCCACCCAAATTAACTCCTCTCCTCCTCCAAATTTCATGTTTCACCTGCTGATTCCTGCCTCGCTCCCAGAGTTGTGTCTCTGATGAGATCTGGGTTCAGTTAAACTTAATTACTGAGACAACGATATGGAAACGTTCATTTGGAAAAAAACAACAAAAAACCAGCACAACAGGAGCTCAGAGAGAAATTCAGCTTCATTCCAGCCAGGCTGAGAGAGAAACCAGGCTCCAAAAACTTCATTCCAGTGCTGAGAGCACAGCAATAAATAAATGAGGGAATTACAATTTAGGGACACTCAGTGGCTGAGTGAGACATCACAGAGCAACTCTCAACAACTGAGCCCAAAATCCCCAACGAGCTCATTAAAACTGGACTGAGCAATGCTGCGGCTCCTCCAGGTGACTCTGAACTGCTGAGAAAATTGGGCCCATTAAGTATTAATAGACATAATTCCAACATGCAGTGTTGGAATTTAAACAGGAGTTTAGAGGAGAAGATTTGGAACTCAGATTTCGCAGTTCCTGTAAAATCCTGTGCTGGCTCTATTGGCAGGAATCTCCTCGTTGCACTTTGCACAAATTGAATTTAATGATGGATCTTCATCATCTGGAATTTTATTTCATTGTGATTGGGGAAACAAACTTTAGCTGCAGTTAAACAATAAAGTGTGGGATGTAAAATTTTACAGTGTTTTTGCCTAACAAAACAAATTTGGGATTTCTGCCCAGTTTTTGAAGTGTCCAATGTCCCTGACAACAGGGAAAATCCAATTAATTGATGCTTTCTACACGTGCAGAGAGACTGAGCCACAGATGTTGCAGATCTCTCTGTAAATTCCATCAGAGCAACAAGTGACATTTAAGGAATATTTCAATGTTGTGTTTGCAGCAGCTGAACACAGCAAACAAGGAGGGGGAGCCAGGCACTGGAGCAGTTTTGGGTTCCACACCCAGCCTGTTCTGGCTGCTCCTTTTGTGCTTTTTCAGGGTGTTCTGCTACAAACATTTCCTGAAATACAACCTCAATTAAAATTAAATATTAAATAATATTTTTACAGCCTGCGAGGCCTTGGATTTATGGGTGTTTGTAGCTCCCATCAGCTGTTTTCTGCACTAGGACATGACCAGATTTCAGAATATTTTGCAGTTTTTGTTTCACCCTTCCCTTTGCACTCAGGTAACTTTGGATAAAGCAATGAGATATCCCACAAAAAATGGGAGAGCAAAACCAACCCTACCCAGCCCTGCCATGCCCTGGTTTGGAAGGGAGAGAAAACCTCACTGCCCACCCCAGGACAGCCTCACAGCCAGGGCTTCCCACAAGGGATTTTCTGGAACTTTCCCCCTTTTTTCCTGCCTGAAGCCAGCCCAGGGTGAGCAGGACAGAGCCACCTGAGACCTCTCCAGTCCCATGTCAGTGATAAACCCACCCCAAACCATCCCTCAGGAGCTGTTTTCCCATTTTTGTGATAAATTCACCCCAAACCACCCCCCAGGAGCTGTTTTCCCATTTCTCTGATTTTCTCCCACCCCAAACGATCCCTTGGGATCTGTTTTCCCATTTCCCAATTCAATTCCTGTTATCCCCCATCCCAGTCCCATTTCTCCCACCCCAAACCATCCCCCAAGAGCTGTTTTCCCATTTCCCAACTCATTCCCATTATCCCCCACCTCAATCCCATTTCTCCCACTCCAAGCCATCCCCCAAGAGCTGTTTTCCCATTTCTATGATTTTCTCCCACCCCAAATCATCCTCCAGGAGTTGTTTTCCCATTCCCCAATCTCATTCCCATTTCTCCCACCCTAAACCATCCCCCAGGAGTTGTTTTCCCATTTCTGTGATTCCCCAACTCGTTCCCGTTATCTCTCACCCCAGTCCCATTATCCCCCACTCCAAACCACCCCCCAGGAGCTGTTTTCCCATTCCCCAACTCATTCCCATTATCCCCCATCCCAGTCCCATTTCTCCCACTCCAAACCACCCCCCAGGAGCTGTTTTCCCATTCCCCAACCCTTTCCCCATTCCCCCACCCCATTTCCCCGTGCACTGAATCACAGCCCGTGCTGGTGACGCTCCCCTGACTCTGCTGTCACCACCTCACTCCCTTCCCTGTCACTTCTGCTGCTGTCCCCATCACCAGCCTCAGCTGCCTGTTTACTCAGCACCCCCGTGGGGGGAAAGGAACAAAAGAAACCCCCCAAAAAAACAAAGGGAACGAGAAAAACAACCCCCAAAAAAGCCCCTTTTGGAAACGCTCTCCCGCAGGAACCTCCCACACCCGCCGCCCCTACAGCTGACGGTTTTGTGCTGCACAAAGATTAATAATTTTCAAAACCTGACATTTTCCATCTGAATCACAAGCTACTTTGTGAGAAATCTTTTCCATATCCTGCTCCATGCTGCTTCTCACGCTGAAGGGCATTTTAGGCTGGTTGAGACGCTTTTGTCATGGTAAAGATTTCCAGCTGGTGGCTCTGCAGAGGGACGGGCGCTGCCAGCACCAAAGGACCCCAAAGGATTCCAAAGGATCCTCATTTCCTCATTTCCCGGCCACATTCCCTGCCCTGAGATCCTCAGGGATACCTTGGACAGCTCCTTCCCCACCTCCCGTCAAATCCAAGCCATTCCCGCTGTCCCCGCTTCCCTTCCCCATTTCCAGCCTGGCTTCGAGAAATTTTACTCAATTTTGTACTTTCTGATCTTTTATAGAATCCCTACGAGGCTTTTACCACCAATTTTTTTAGGAATTTTACACAATTCTAGGAATTTTACAAAATTCATTTACAGAATGTTCCAGATCTCCATGAAAGGGCCCTGCAGGTGACACCAGCTCTGGGATCTGCAGCATTTGCTGATGGGAAAAATTCCTGCCTTTGGGATCAGGGAACACCAGCCCCTTGCGCTTCAGCATTTCAGGAAAGGCCAGCCCAGCATCCTGAAAATGCCTCATTTATCCCCTAAGACAGGAGGAAACTTTGAGATTTTGGGTTGATTTCTAAAGGAATATTTTTGCTTTTCCTTTTTCTTTTCGGGCCTCCATGAAATCAGAATTTCCCCTGCTATCACTCAGTTAACAACCCCAATTTCTTTTCTGCGTGGGAAAAAGGGAACACCACGACCCAAACAGCTTTTCCAGCAGATAAAAGGCTCTGAGAAAAAAGGGAAAGGGAGGGCAGTGATTTTTCCTCAGGTCCTGCTCAGGACCGAACTCCTGGCAGAGAACAAAGCCGCCCCTTCAGATCCCAATTCACACTTCAATTTTCCTGAACCTTGTAATACAAGTCATTACATCCTCCATGACTTAGCCTCAAATTGCTGGTAATTTTTATGTTGAACAAGCACCCATTTGCAGGGGTTTTCATGCCATTAGGAGCGGGAATATTCCAGTTTGGGAGTGGAGGCTGATGGCTGGAGAGGCGGCAAAATGCAGCCCACGGACTGAAGGCAGAATGGCTCAGAAATACAGAATACAGACCTTGGGATTGAATGCTGGGGGGTTTATAGCACCCAGAGCTGGAAAATTGATGAAAATCTGCTCTTTTTTTGTCCCTAACAGGTCAGGGAGACGGTGAGCGGCCACCTCTGTGCTCTCACAACAAAAAGCAGCAATAACATCCCAAAACACTCCCAGCATTTCCCCCCCAACAATTCAAAAATTATTAAGATTTTTTGGAACCCAGGAAATTCCTCCAGCTGCCCTAGGTGGCTCAAGACCCTGGCATGGAGTCAAAAGCACCTGTGCCTTTGATTTTAACCCATGGGAAAAACAATTACCAACTGTGGTGGTGTTCACAGGGGTCCCAGGATGAGGGAAGATATGAGAATCCTGGCTCCATGTTTCAGAAGGCTGATTTATTATTTTATTATATATATTCTATTAAAACTATGTTAAAGGATATATTAAAACTATACTAAAAGAATGGAAGAAAATTTTCATCAGAAGACTTGAAAGGAAAGGAATGGAATGATAAAAAATTTTGTGACTGACCAGACAGTCTGAGACAGCTGGACTGTGATTAGCCATTAATTAGAAACAACCACATGGGACCAATCACAGATGCACCTGTTGCATTCCACAGCAGCAGATAACCATTGTTTACATTTTGTTCCTGAGGCCTCCCAGCTTCTCAGGAGGAAAAATCCTCATCTCTTCCCTCGTCCTGGGACCACCACAAAGAGATTTTACAGAAAATATAACTGTGACAAGAATATATTGTAAATATAAATGGCCAATCACAGTCCAGCTATCTTGTACTCTCCATCCGAGACAGAAGCTTTTGTTATAATTTTTAGCTATTCTATTCTATTCTATTCTATTCTATTCTATTCTATTCTATTCTATTCTATTCTATTCTATTCTATTCTAATGAAGGTTTCATCAGAAGCTAACTTTCTGATGAAACATTCTCTTCTATTCTTTTAGTATAGTTTTAATGTAATATAGATCATAAAATAACAAATCAAGCTTTCTGAAACATGGAGTCAGATCCTCTTCTCTTCCCCATTCCAAGAACCCCTGTGAACACTGTCACATCCCAGCTGTGGTGGAGCAGGATCCCTGCAAGGTTTCCCTGCTTGGAAGACTTCAAATTCCTGCTGCTTCCCAGCTGGATGCCTGAGTGAGACCCAGCAGGGCACAGACGCTGCAATCCCAGAACATGCAGGGGAGACAAACCTCCAACAAAGCAGCAAATCTGCTCTGGGGCTGCTTCCTCAGCGTTTGTCACCCCTGGGAGAAGATCTGGAGGAGCAGCACGCGGTGCCACGCTTCGTGTTGGGAGTGGAGAACAGAGAGGAGCGGCAGCGGTGACAATTTGTGATTAATAATGTACAAAGCCCGTCCTCGTCAGCTCACACAGCCTGGCAGAGACAGAGGCATCCCCGGGCTTTGCTCTGAGGCAGAACAAAGTGCAGAGGGTTTCATCTCACTGCTGAACAAAGTGGAGAGGGTTTCATCTCGCTTCTGAACAAAGTGGAGAGGGTTTCATCTCACTTCTGAACAAAGTGGAGAGGGTTTCATCTCACTTCTGAACAAAGTGGAGAGGGTTTCATCTCACTTCTGAACGCCAATTGATCCTAAAGAGCCTTGGGAATGTCACCGGGGCTGTGCCTTGGACAGGGACAGGCTGCTGATCAGGAACCCTCACAGACACTCCCAGGAACCCCAAGAACTCATCCCAAAGAGTTGGTCCCATCCATCCATCCACCCATCCATGGATCCATCCATTCATCCATCTCTCATTCACCCCATCTCAGACCTGTCCCTGAATGGAAACGGACCCTGAAGAGCCTTGGGAATGTCACTGGGGCCATGCCTGGGACAGGGACAGGCTGCTGAGCAGGAATCCTCACAGGCACTCTCTGAGTGTCCCAGAAGCACCAAGAACTCATCCCAAAGAGCTGGTCCCATCCATCCATCCATCCATCCATCCATCCATCCATCCATCCATCCATCCATCCATCTCTCATTCACCCCATCCCGGAACTGTCCCTGGATGGAAGCTGATCCTAAAGAGCCTTGAGAATGTCACTGGGGCTGTGCCTCGGACAGCTGAGCAGGAATCATCACAGACACTCCCTGAGTGTCCCAGGAACACCAAGAACTCATCCCAAAGAGCTGCTCCCATCCATTGATTATCCATGGATCCATCCATCCATCCATCCATCCACCCATCCATCCATCCATCCATCCATCCATCCATCCATCCATCCATCCATCCATCCATCCATCCATCCATCCTCAATCCATCCCTCCCTCATTCAGCCCATCCCAGAGCTGCCCCTGGATGGAACTTGATCCCCTCTACCCCAACCTGTTCCTTTGAGCCATTTCCAGCTTTAGGAGGGGAGAGAAGCCCCTTTGGGACATCCCAGCCCCTCAAGGTGCAGCAAACAGCCCCAGCTCTGCCCTCACTCTCCGCTCATCTGCCAGCAAAGTCGCTGTGAAGAACTGGGAATTATTCAGGAGCGCTGCTCCAGTGCCCTGTGAACAATATCCTTTTCATATCTGCAGCATGATAAAATCACTCGTTCCTGCTCCGCCGCCTGAGTCATCCTCTGGCAGCGTTATTAACCCCGCGCTCGCAGCCTGCTCGGGGACTCGGGGCCCTTTTGTTCCAGGGCTTGGAGATTTATTTGTCAAGCCTGACAGCTCTGATCTCCTCTTGCGGGGAACAGCGGGGCCTGAACAGGAATTTATGAAATCACGAGCTGCAGGAAATAGCCGAAATTACAGCAAGGGTTGATTTGGAAACGAGGAGGAGATAAACAACGTGGAGATAATAATCTGCATTTCCATAAGAAAAGGCTCGCTAAAAAGATCTGAGAGCATCAAGGAAGGGGGCAGTGACAGATCTCACGTGTGCTTAACATGTGGTTTATAGAGTTTTAAGGAGATATAAAAACATTTCAACTCCATGCAGGCATCTTTCATTCTGCATCTTGAGAAATCAACAGGTACAAATGAGACGCATTCGGGGTAAAAATGAGATTGTCTTTGCTCTTGCCCACGTGCTGGGATGAGTGGTGTTCCCTTAAATACACAAGCTCAGAAAACAAGCCCTGGGTGTCATTAACATTATCAGGCCCCGTCAGGGCAGTGCTGTGACATTTTAAAGCCATTTTTCATCACAAAACTCCATTACCTCTTGTGAGTTAACATATTTATTTTATATTTATTTTATTGTTTCTTTTAATTGTTTATTTTTTAATATTATTTATTTATTTTATTTTATATTGATTTATTTTATTTATATTATTAATTAATGGTGTTAATTTATTTATTTACCAAATTAAAAGCACAGCAAGCACAGCCTGGGTGGTGTTTCTGTGTCAGAACCCGGGACATTGCTCTGGCTGCCCTGGAGGGCTCGAGACCCTGGCAGGGGTGATTTGAGACCTTGGCACAGAGTCACAAAAACATGGATTTTAAATGTTTTTAAACCTGTGCCTTTGATTTTTCATCCTGGATCTTGAGAAATCAACAGGTACCAATGAGACGCATTCAGGGTAAAAATGAGATTGTCTTTGCTCTTGCCCACGTGCTGGGATGAGTGGTGTTCCCTTCAATGCACCAGAAAATAAATAAATAATAAAAATAAATAATAACAAAGTAAAAAATAATAAAATTAATATAAAATAAATTAACTCCATTAATTAGTATTATAAATAAATAAAATAAATATAAAATAAAATAAATAAATAATAAAAATAAATGATGAAAAATAGTAAAGTAAATATAAAATAAAGAAATTAACTCCACTAATTTATATTATAAATAAGTAAAATAAATATAATAAAAATAAATAAATAATGAAAATAAATAAAAATAATAAAATAAATATAAAATAAATATAAAATAAATATAAAATAAATATAAAATAAATATAAAATAAATAAATTAGCTCAGTTAATATTAAAAATAAATAAGATAAATATAAAATAAAATAAATAAATAATAAAAGTAAATAACAAAATTTTAAAATAATTCAATAACTATAAAATAAATAATAAATAATAAAAACAAATAATAAAATAAATATAAAATAAATAAATTAACTCTGTTGGGGTTAAAGGCTCCGTGGTGCGACACAGCTCAAACCCCCCTGCTGCCCCTCTGGCAGCATTAAAAGGGCTTGGAAAACTCTGGAATTCCCTTTTTGTGGTTTTAACCAGTCTTAACTACACAAACAGGGGCTGTGTGTCCTACGGGGAGCAGCAGCAGTGCAATAATAGCTGGAATCTGGTGCAATACTCTGTTAATTAGGCTGAGCTCAGCCCCAACAGGCACATTCTGTCTCGTGTTTTGAGGGCTAATTAAGAATAATATCGAGGGGGAGAACAACCAAAAATCCCCACGAAATTCCTGTGTCTGAGTGAAGCAGGAGAAGGGGCTCTGCTGCAGGGCTGAGAGGATTTTCCGTCCTGGCCACCTCCCCCTTGATCTGCTTTTTAACTAATGCACGCTGGGGGGTGAATATTTAATAAAATCTGGTCATAAAATGAAGCAAAAAGAGGAAAAAAGGATGCTCAGAGGTTGGGTTTGCCAAGCACTCTCTGGTCAGAGGTTCATTTCAGGAGAACTCGGATCCAGCTTTGGAAAAAACCCAAAGAAAACCCCAAAAAGCCCAACCAAGCAACGATTCATGGTCAGGTGAACCCAATATTTCTGGTGAATCCCAAAGCCTGGAGCTTGCAGTGTTTGGCAGAGGTGAGGAGCAGCACTTTGGCTTTGTCAGAGCACATTAAATCCCTTTTTCTCCTGGAATTAAACACCACAACCACAATGGGCAGCAACGGTTTCAGTGGAAAAATTCCAACCTGGAATTCAAAAAGATTCCAAAATATAAAAAAAAAAAATCCAAAAAATTCCAACCTGGAATTCCAAAAAATTCCACCCTGGAATTCCAAAATTTCCACCCTGGAATTCCAAACCATTGCTTTGGAATTCGAGGGTGGAGGTGGCAATTCCTTGTGGGGGAATTTCTCCATCAGCACAGCACAGGGAACAGGACAAAAAGAGAAAAATTATCCCTGGGCCAGGACTGAGGTGAATAAAACACAAACAGGGACAATGGGGTTATTCCAGGGGAGGAATAAATTCCAGGATAAATTCACCTTGTTCCCACTGCAGGAGAGGATCCCTGGGGCTGCACCTGAAGCTCCTGTCATTCCCTTTTCCCTCTTATTCCCTTTCCCCTGTGCCCTGCTGTCATTCCCTTTCCCCTCTCATTCTCTTTTCCTTCTCATTCCCTTTCTTCTGTCCTCTGGACAGCAGTTATTCCCTTTCCCTCTTTTTCCCTTTCCCCTGTCATTCTTTTTCCCCTGTTTTTCCATTTTCCCTCTCATTCCCTTTCCCCTGTGCCCTGGACAGCAGTCATTCCCTTTTTCATCTCATTCCCTTTTCCCTGACTTTCCCTTTTCCCTGTTTTCCCCTCTCATTCCCTTTTCCCTGTTTTTCCATTTCCTCTGTAATTCCCTTTTCCTTGCCATTCCCTTTCCCCTGTTTTTCCATTTTCCCTTCATTCTCTTTTTCCTGTTTTTCCCTTTCCCCTCTCATTCCCTTTTCCCTGTCCTTCCCTTTTCCCTCTCTTTCCCTTTTCCTTGACTTTCCCTTTTCCCAGTTTTCCCCTTTTCCCTCTCATTCCCTTTTCCCTGTTTTTTTTCCATTTTCCCTCTCACTTCCTTTCCCCTGTCATTCCCTTTTCCCAGTCGTTCCCTTTTCCCTGTCCTTCCCTTTTCCTTCTCATTCCATTTCCCCTGGCTTTTCCCTTTTCCCTGTTTTTCCCTTTTCCCTCTCATTCCCTTTTCCCTGTTTTCCCATTTTCCCTCTCATTCCCTGTCCCCCATCCCCTGGACAGCAGTCCCACCGCCAGCACTTTTTATCTCTTGTTAAAAGCAATATAAAATTTTTATCTCTTCCTCTGTGGCCGCATAAACAGGGAAAGCAAAACACGGCTGCCCTGGGGAGGGTTTGGACGGCCTGGCCGTGTTTGTTCCCTAAACCTCCCCTTTTATGGCCCCTGCATTGTCCCTGTGAAATGTCACCTGAGCTGGTGGCCATAAACCGCCCCTGCAGCCGGGACAGCGCTCAGGGGACAGGGACAGCACCGACAGCGCCAATCGCTGCCTTTCATATTCATTAGTGCCAAAGTGAGGCACAGCGAGGTGGGTTGTGCTGCCTCCTGGCCAGCCCTGAGGCACCTGGAACAAAACAACCCTGGAGCAATTCAGAACTGGGGCTGGCATGGTCCCAAACCTCAAACCTCAAATCTCAAACCCCAACACAAACCCCAAGCCCCAAACCTGAACCCCAACCCCAAGCTCAAACCCCAAATCCAAACACCAAACCTCAAACCCAAACCCCAAACCCAAAACCAAACCCCAAACCCCAAACCCAAATCCAAGCACCAAACCTCAAACCCAAACCCCAAACCACAAACCCCAAACCCAAAACCAAACCCCAAACCACAAACCCAAGTCCAAACACCAAACATCAAACCTAAATCCCAAACCCAAATCCCAAATCCAAACACCAAATCCCAAACCCCAAACAACAAACCCAAATCCAAACCCCAAACCCAAATCCCAATCCCTAAACCCCAAACCCCAGATCCCAGCCCCCAAATCTCAAACCTCAAATCCCAAACCCCAAACCCCAAATCCCAAACCACAAACCCAAACCCCAAATCCAAACCCCAAACCACAAACCCCAAACTCCAAATCTGCAGGTCCAAGGCTCAGCACAAGGCGAATCCTGGCAGGGAAAATGAGCAGCAAAGTTGAGGCTGGCACGGGAAGTTGCTAAAATGAGAATTACAGGAAACAAAAATCCCACTGCCTATGAAAGGAACAGATGATTCAGCCACATTGAGTAGCTTTGGGGGAAAATACCGGCTGTGGGGTCCTGTTCCCAAAAACGCTCCCGTCAGCAGCTCCAGTGTGCCCAGTACATCACCCCCAGTCTGCCCAGTACAGCACTCCCAGTTTTCCCAGTACAGCACTCCCAGTGTGCCCAGTACAACAGCCCCAGTGTGCCCAGTACAGAAGCTCCACCACCTCCAGTCTGCCCAGTACAGCAGCTCCAGTCTGCCCAGTACAGCAGCTCCAGTCTGCCCAGTACAGCAGCTCCACCACCTCCAGTCTGCCCAGTACAGCAGCTCCAGTGTGCCCAGTACAGCAGCTCCCAGCACTCCCAGTGTGTCCAGTACAGCAGCTCCAGTTTTCCCAGTACAGCAGCTCCAGTGTGCCCAGTACAGCAACTCCCAGCATCTCCCAGTGTGCCCAGTACAGCAGCCCCAGTGTGCCGTCCGCCCAGTACAGAAGCTCCAGTCTGCCCAGTACAGCAGCTCCCAGCACTCCCAGTCTGCCCAGTACAGCACTCCCAGTGTGCCCAGTACAGCAGTTCCAGTCTGCCCAGTACAGCACTCCCAGTGTGCCCAGTACAGCAGCTCCCAGCATCTCCCAGTGTGCCCAGTACATCACTCCCAGTGTGCCCAGTACAGCCCCTCCCAGCATTCCCAGTCTGCCCAGTACAGCAACTTCCAGTGCGCCCAGTGTGTCCAGTACATCACCCCCAGTGTGCCCAGTACAGCACCCCCAGTGTGCCCAGTACAACACCCCCAGTGTGCCCAGTGTGCCCAGTACATCACCCCCAGTCTGCCCAGTACAGCACTCCCAGTGTGCCCAGTACAACACCCCCAGTGTGCCCAGTACATCACCCCCAGTCTGCCCAGTACAACACCCCCAGCGTGCCCAGTACAACACCCCCAGTCTGCCCAGTACAGCAGCTCCCATCACCTCCAGTGTGCCCAGTACAGCACTTCTAGCCTGCCCAGTACAGCAGCTCCAGTGTGCCCAGTAGAATTTTGATGATTTAGAATGGGGGTTCAAGAGGAAAAATTGAGGAATTTGGGTGTGTCCTGTTCTCCTTCTCCTTCTCCTTCTCCTTCTCCTTCTCCTTCTCCTTCTCCTTCTCCTCCTCCATCTTCTCCTGGGATGGTGGCACTTTTGGATTGGTTTAGAGTAGAGACAGACTGTCTGACATAGGTGATGGGTATTGGGAAATTATTGTAAATAAAGCACACGTAGTTTTTAGTATAAAAAGCCAACAGCACCCCAAGGGCAGGGACTGTGCCACAACCGGACCTGCTGGACAGATCTCAGAAGGGCAGAGAGAGAATGGAATAGATCAGAGAAATTAAACAGCTTGAAAAGCAGAACCGACCAATCCTGACTTACTTTTTCGTTGTGGGGCTGGGAAAAAAGACTTTCTAGCACCTCAGGAGCCATTTCAACCACAGAAACCCGAGAACTGTTGCCTTGTTGTGATAACAATTAACAGATAACAATTATCAGGATAACAATTACCGGGATAACGACCCCGAGCCACCAAAGGCAAAAATCCCATTTTGGGGAAGCCTGCAGGGCTCTGACTGATGGCTCCGTAATTCGCTGTCACCTCCACGTTCCCCACTTCACGGATTTCCAAATGACACCGGAATTGTGTTGTTTGCACTTTGAATCTTGTAAAAAACCTCTCCCGGCAGCCACACGCGTTCCACGGGGGAGGATTCCTAATTTATGTAAAGTATTACAGAAAATGATCTATATGACAGTTTGGTGTAAAATGCTAAATGCAAGTCATTACTCACTGAAGATAATTTGAGAGTATTGTGTCAGGGGAGACATTAGATTGCAGAGGATAAAAAGTTGGAATAGGTATTCACATATTTATCCACATTTGCATAATCAACTGCAGGAGGTGGTGGCTGCTCTCCTGGGCCCAACTAAAACACAATGAACTCAACAGCAGTTGGGAAACTTTCCATTATTTCCCAAACTATCCACACAATTCCTGGGTGGGGTTGGTTGGTTTTGTGGGGTTTTTTTGATTTGTGATTGGCCCATGTTGGATGTTTCTAATTAATGGCCAATCACAGTTCAGATGTCTCAGACTCTGAGAGCCACGAGCTTTTGTTATCATTCCACTTCTTTCCTTGCCAGCCTTCTGATGAAATCCTTTCTTCTATTCCTTTAGTATAATTTTAATATATCATTGTCACACACATCTTTTCATGAAAAATCCTTTCCTTAGGATTTTCCCTCCTGAGAAGCTGAGAGGCTTCAGGAACAAAATGTGATCAATGGTTATCTGCTGCTGTGGAATGCAACAGGTGCATCTGTGATTGGTCTCATGTGGTTGTTTCTAATTAATGGCCAATCACAGTCAGCTGGCTCAGACTCTCTGTCCAAGCCACAAACCTTTGTTTTCATTCTTTGCTACTCTATTCTTAGCCAGCCTTCTGATGAAATCCTTTCTTCTATTCTTTTAGTATAGTTTTAATGTAATATATATCATAAAATAATAAATGAAGCCTTCTGAAACATGGAGTCAGATCCTCGTCTCTTCCCTCATCCTCAGACCCCTGTGAACACCATCACATCCCAGAGTTTCTGCTCTAGCTGCTCCCCGTGAAGATCTGGAGATTCCAGAGTGGAATCCCCCAGATCTGCAGCAGCTGATGCCCTGTCCCAGAGCCAGGCACTGGGTGTGGGTATCCATAAAATCAGATTTTATCAGTTCATAAAATCAGAGGGTTTGGGGAAAGTTCTGCTCAGACATAGCAGAACTGTGGTTAGAGCTAAGCAGCTGCCATGAGATTGGTCAGCAGAAAAATCATGTAAGAAGTAGAAAAGTCAGGACAAATTGAACAATGGTTTGTGTATTAACACTTGTCTAGAACAGAATATTATCCTATTTTTATATAGAAGGAGGAGGAGATCCACCTGTTGCATTCCACAGCAGCAGATAACCATTGTTTGCATTTTGTTCCTGAGGCCTCTCAGCTTCTCATGAGGAAAAATCCTAAGGAAAGGATTTTCCATAAAAGATGTCTGCGACACTGGGATTTGGAGCCCAAACCTGCTCTGGGATTTGGTGCAAAACCTCAGCTAATTCCTGCCCCGTCCCTGCTGTCAGAGGTGGCTTTGGGGCTTTTCCAGCAGGATTTCGACTCCCAGCATTTGCAGAATTCCAGCCCTGGCCAGGCCCTCCCTGCAGACACAAAGCTCCCAGGGAATCCCTCACAGACATTTTCCCTGTTGGTGGATTCTAAAAGAACACGACAGAGGAGCTGCTCCGATGCTGCGTGGTGGAGTCACCGTAAATTAAAAATTAAAAAAAGTATTCAGCAGCTCCAGAAAGAGTTCAAGCCCATCTGTTCCTGTAAATTACCTTTTGTTCCTTTATCTTAATGGAACCATATGCCAGGGGCTGGGAGCTGACAGCTGAGGGCTCCTGTCTCCTGCTCGGGATCCACAATTAACACCCAGCTTTAATCAGCGCCTCACACGCTCTGCACTCCCTGGCAGGGCTGGGGCAGAGCCCTGGGGATGATCCCAAGGTGTGAGCAGGGAAATCTGCATCTCCTGCACTCCTTCCCTGCTTTGCTGCCTCACTGTTATTTATAACAAAGAATTTCCATGAATCCACAACGATTCAAGTTCATTTGGAGTTCCTGAAGTTTCTGTGACATCCCCCATGAACCTGCGCTGGATTTGTGGAGCTCCAGCACTCATGTTTTTAAAGGAACTGAGAGGTAATAAATAAAAATTCCCGTTGGATAGGTGGGGAACCCCTTGCTTTTCTGACTCACTGTTATTTATATAAGTTAATTTTATGAATCCACAACAATTAAAGTTCATTTGGAGTCCCTGAAGTTTCTGTGACATCCCCCAATGAACCTGTGCTGGATTCGTGGAGCTCCAGCAGCTCATGAGGACCACGGACTGTTTTTAAAGGAACTGAGATGTAATAAATAAAAATTCCCGTTGGATAGGTGAGGAACCCCTTGTTTTGCTGGCTCGCTGTCATTTATAACAATTAATTTTATGAATCCACAACAATTAAAGTTCATTTGGAGTCCCTGAAGTTTCTGTGACATCCCCCATGAACCTGCGCTGGATTTGTGGAGCTCCAGCACTCATGTTTTTAAAGGAACTGAGATGTAATAAATAAAAATTCCCGTTGGATAGCGGGGGAACCCCTTGCTTTTCTGACTCACTGTTATTTATATCAGTTAATTTTATGAAACCACAACAATTAAAGTTCATTTGGAGTCCCTGAAGTTTCTGTGACATCCCCCAATGAACCTGTGCTGGATTCGTGGAGCTCCAGCAGCTCATGAGGACCACGGAGTGTTTTCCCAATTAACTGAGATGCAATAAATAAAAATTCCTGTTGGATAGGTGAGGAACCCCTTGTTTTGCTGGCTCGCTGTCATTTATAACAAATAATTTCATGAATCCACGACAATTAAAGTTCATTTGGAGTGCGTGAAGTTTCTGTGACATCCCCCCATGAACCTGTGCTGGATTCGTGGAGCTCCAGCAGCTCATGAGGACCACGGAGTGTTTTCCCAATTAACTGAGAGGTAATAAATAAAAATTCCCGTTGGATAGGTGGGGAACCCCTTGTTTTGCTGGCTCACTGTCATTTATAACAAATCATTTGCATGAATCCACAACAATTAAAGTTCATTTGCAGTCCCTGAATTTTGTTTGACATCCCCCATGAACCTGCGCTGGATTTCTGAAGTTCCAGCAGCTCATGAGGACCATGGAGTGCTTTTAAAGGAATTGAGATGTAATAAATAAAAAATTCCCATGGGATGGGAGGGAACAGCACAGAGCTGACCCCCCTGGAGAGGCACAGATGGGAAATCTCCCCCAGCCCTGGCTGGGCAGAGCAGAGCCTGCACCAGCCCAGACAAATGCAGGATTTGGGCACATCCAAGGAATTCCAGCATTCCCCTCAGCTCTGCCCCCCCCAGAACCACACACCAGGCCTGGCTTTAAGAAATAAAACCTAAAAAACTTCCACAAGAAACCCGAGGGCTTTGGCAATCTCGCTGTTTTGCTCGTTTTGTGTTTCAAATCCCACTCAGGAGACACAGAGATGGGCTCAGCCCAAACTGATCCCAGAATTTTCCTCCTCGAGGATGAGCTTCAATCCTGAGTGATAAAGGCTGGGAATGAGGGGTGATAAGGGCAGCAGAGCACATCTCCATCCTTAATCTCCCTCCTTAATCTCCCTCCAGGGTTTATCTCCTCACAGCCCAGCCGGGCTGGGTGATCCCAAACCCAGCCCAGCTGCTGAAATCGGCTGGAATTGGGAAATTGTCCCTCTCTGTCCCCTGGTCTGTTTCCAGCCATTATTCACCATCAAAATGTGACGTTTCCCAGCTTTAACAGCACCAAAAACGTCCTGGTTCCAGGCATTATTCAGCCTCAAAATGTGACATTTGCCAGCCTTAACGAGCCAATGTTACAGGAGGGAAAAAAGTCAATTAATGTGCAGCCACCCTCAAACCCAAACAAAAGAAAACAGACAAACAAACAAACAAAAAAAACCCCAAAAAACTCCAGCAAACCAAACAAAAATGTCAAACACAAAAGCTGGAATGAGAATTTACCCCAAAATCCAGGATGAGGGTTTAATCCAAACCCTGGGGTGAGGATTTACCCCAAATCCAGGATGAGGATTTACCCCAAACCCTGGGATGAAGATTTACCCTAATTGTCAGAACCTTCCCAGAGCCCGAACACACAATTTAAAACCAAAGTAAAATTACAATAAATTAAAAATTAAAATAAAAATTAAATAAAAATTAATTTAAAAATAATTAAAAACTAAAGAAAAATTAAAAATTATTTAAAAATAGTAAGTGAAAATTAAATGAAAATCAAATACCAAATAAAATAAAAATTAAATAAAAAATAAAAATTAAATGAAAATTAAATTAAAATTAAATTAAAATTAAATTAAAATTAATTGAAAAGTAATTGAAAACTAAATGAAAATTAAATAAAAATTAAATAAGAATTCAATAAAGATTATTTGAAAATTAAATGAAAATTAAATAAAAATTAAATGAAAATTAAGTGAAAATTAAATGAAAATTATGTGAAAATTAAATGAAAATTAACCCTCTCCTCCTGTGGAAGACACAAAATGTTCCCTCCCAGCAGCAATGTGACACCTGTGTCACACAGAGCCTGGCAGGGATGAGCAGAGCCCTTGCTCCACCTCTCCTGTTCATTAATAATTAATAATAATTAATAACAATTAATACAATTATTAATAATAAGAATTAATAATAATTACTAATAATTAATAATGATTAATAATGATTAATAATAATTAATAATAGCCTGCTTCTCCAGCACCACCCAGGCAGGAAGGGATGGAAGGAAATGTGAGGGGGAGCTCTGGGTGTCACCCTTGGTGTCACCTCCAGCACAGGAATTATCAGCCCTGTAATTTTTTTAAAGCATTTTACTATTAAAGCCTGAAATATATTCAGAGCACCAAATGACACCTCCACTAAATGTGCTTTTCCAGCCCCTAGCCAAGTTTAAAAATAAACTTTGCATCTGTTAGCATTCTATTTCTGCATAAAAAGAGAGCAGAACAAATCCTTGTAATTTTAAAGATAAAATACTCCAGTGAAGATAATGCCACCACTGCTGGGGAACTTCACAGCAGCCAGGAGTCCGTGCTGTAAACCTTTTTATGAGGTTTTAGTGCTTGGGAATGAAATTGTAAATGGGGAAGCACAGATTGCTTTGATTTAGGAAATTGTTGCCAATAAAGAGTTTACAAAGAAGGCGCTGCTGTCCCCGAGGTGTTGCGGGAAGAGCTCACAAATCCTCATGAAAATCATTGAGATTCCAGGGATGGAGCAGGAAAAAATCATGTGCAGGTGGATCAGGAGAGAGAGGCAGAGAGAGCTCAGTGATATTCTAATCACAGGAAAGAAAACGAGAAAAAAGGGAAAAGAAAAAAAAAAAGGGACGGAAAGGGGGAAGGAAAGGAAGGGGGAAGGAAAAGGAAAGAAGGGGAAGAGAAGAGGGAAAAGGAAAGGGAAAACAAGAAGAGGGAAAAGGAAAGGGAAAACAAGAAGAGAGAAAGGAATGAAAAGAAAAGGGAAAAGAAAAAGGGGAAGGGAAGGAAAAAAGGGAAGTGAAAAGGGAAGGAGAAAAGGGAAGTTAAGAAAAAGGGAGAGAAGAGAAGAGAAGAGAAGAGAAGAGAAGAGAAGAGAAGAGAAGAGAAGAGAAGAGAGAGAGAAGAGAGAGAGAAGAGAAGAGAAGAGAAGAGAAGAGAAGAGAAGAGAAGAGAAGAGAAGAGAAGAGAAGAGAAGAGAAGAGAAGAGAAGAGAAGAGAAGAGAAGGGGAAGGTTCAGGAAGGAAAGAGAAAAAGGAAAGGAAAGAGAGAAGGGAAGGGGAAAGGGAAGGGAAGGGAAAGGAAAGGAAAGGAAAGGAAAAGGAAAGGAAAGGAAAGGAAAGGAAAGGAAAGGAAAGGAAAGGAAAGGAAAGGAAAGGAAAGGAAAGGAAAGGAAAGGAAAGGAAAGGAAAGGAAAGGAAAGGAAAGGAAAGGAAAGGAAAGGAAAGGAAAGGAAAGGAAAGGAAAGGAAAGGAAAGGAAAGGAAAGGAAAGGAAAGGAAAGGAAAGGAAAGGAAAGGAAAGGAAAGGAAAGGAAAGGAAAGGAAAGGAAAGGAAAGGAAAGGGAAAAGGGAGAAGGAAAAGGAGAAGGAAAAGGAAAAGGAGAAAAAGGAAAAAGGAAAAAGGAAAGCTTTATTTGGAGCACTGGGTTACTGGGCTCTCCAGCCACTGGAGCAGACTGCCCAAATCCCTGTGTACACAAATCCCTCTCAATCTGCTCTCTGGCCTGGCCATTGCAGAGGGACAAAGGCAGGGAGCACACTCAGAGTGAAGAGGCACCTCAGGCACACTCTGATCTCCTCTGCACCTCTCCAGGCCACAAAGCCAAGGGTTTGAACCAACTGGAAATTGCTGCTTGCTGGGAAACTCCTGACCCCGGTGAGATAAATTCCTCCAGGATGCATTCAGGAATCCACATGAATCAAACACCTCAGCTGATCTGCTCTGCTCTTTAAGTTGTTTTCCAGGCTGTTTCTCCTGGCTGCTGACCTGAGAATTCCCTTCCAGTGGGGACAAAGGGGCAGGGAAAAGCTCTGCAGGCACAGCAGAGCACAAAGAGAGGGCAAACACCTGGGCAGGCAGAGAGCTGGGGTTGGGAACAGGGAAATGCAGCTTGGGAACAGGGAAAAGGTGGTTTGGGAGCAGGGAAATGCAGTTTGGGGTTTGGGAACATTGGATTTGGGGAACAGGAAAACGCTATTTTGGGGTTTGGGAATAGGGAAAATGCAGTTTGGAGTTTAGGAACATTGGGATTTGGGAAGAGGGGAGTGCATCTTGGGGTTTGGGAACACTGGAGAAACAGTCTGGGGTTTGGGAGAGAGGGAAATGCAATTTTGGGGTTTGGGAACAGGGAAATGCAGTTTGGAAACAGGGAAAATGCAGCTTGGGGTGTGGGAACAGGGAAAAGTCACTTTGGGGTTTGGGAACAGGGACATGCAGTTTTGGGGTTTGAGAACAGGAAAATGCAGCTTGGGATTTGGGGGCAGGGAAATGCAGTTTGGATTTTGGGAGGAGAAAAGGCAGTTTGGGATTTGGGAACAATTGGGGTTTGGGAAAAGAGAAAATGCATTTTGGGGTTTGGGAAAATTGGAGAAACAGTTTGGGGTTTGGGAGAAGGGAAATGCAATTTTGGGGTTTGGGAACAGGGAAAAGTCACTTTGGGGTTTGGGATCATTGGGGTTTGGGAACAGGGAAATGCAGCTTGGGAACAGGGAAAAGATGGTTGGGGAACAGGGAAATGCAGTTTTGGGGTTTGGAAAAAGGGAAAACGCAGTTTAAAGTTTGGGCACAGGGAGGTGCAGTTTGGGGTTTGGGAACAGGGAAAATGTAGTTTGGGAATAGGGTAAATGCAGTTTTGGGGTTTGGAAACATGGAAAAGGCAGTTTGGGGTTTGGGATCATTGGGGTATGGGAACAGGGAAATGCAGGTTTGGGGTTTGGGAACTTTGGGGTTTAGGAACAAGCAAATGCAATTTTGGGGTTTGGGAACATGAAAATGCAGTTTTGGGGTTTGGGGACATTGGGGTTTGGGGACATTGGGGTTTGGGGACATTGGGGTTTGGGGTCCCCCCTGGCCCTCCAGCCCTGCTGCTCCTCAGGACACCCCAGGGGAAGCTGCAGTGAAACCCACGCTGGCTTGGACACAAACTCCCCACCAGGGACGATTTTATCAGCAAATCCTTTCCCACCAACTCTGGAACTCCTCCCTTCTTTGATCCTTTAATTTTTTTTTTTTATTTTTTTAATTTGTTATTTTTAAAGATATTTTTGTGCTTTGAAGTTGTAAAATCCAGGACTTTGTTTCCAGGCAAGAACTCGGATCCAGGAGGAAATTTCAGTGCTTCAAGCAGGCTGTTATTATTTTTAATATCACCATCCATTAACAGAGCTAAATATTGATTGCTTTTTGACAAGTTATTGATGAAACCACTTTTTTTTTTTATGCCATTTACTCCCTCAGACATCACTCAGCTTTAAATTAATTATTTCAATTATTTCAAATGGAATTATTAGTTAAATTACAAGCAGCGGCGATTTAAATAGTTATGAATAAATAACAATTTAGGAGGTCAACAAGTGTTTTAATTGGTTTTAATTTGTAGGTGGCTAACATCCTCTCGGAGTAATGAGAAGAAAATGGATCCAGATCCAGAGGTGAATTTTCAGCTTTTCACTGCCCAGACCCAACCTCATTACAAATTAAGTAATTGGTTCCTGGTGCAGATAAAAGGGGCCTGGCCAAGCACTCGATTTTCCTTTTTATCTTTTTTGAAGGACAATTATTTGTTCTGCATTCAGAGCTGTGTTCATCCTCCCACAGCATCACTGTTTGAATGGGAGAGAGAGGAAAAATAACAGCAAAACCAAGAGTTCAGGGCCAGAAAATAACAATAAAAAATAAAAACAGAACCAAGAGTTCAGGGGCAAAAAATAACAAACAAACAAAAAAAATAACAACAAACCCGAGATTTCAGGGCCAAAAAATAGCAACAACAACAAAAATATAACAACAGAACCAGGAGTTCAGGGCCAAAGGATAACTAAAAAAAAACAAAACAAAAAAAACCCAACAAAAATAACAACAAACCCAAGAGTTCAGGGCCAGAGCAGCTGCAGAAATTGGCAATTCCAGGGCCTTTTATTGACTCAAAAACCAGATTTCTGTGCCTTTTATTGACCCAAAAATTAGCTTTTTGTGCCTTTTATTGACACCAAACCCACCCCTGGCACAGTTTCTGCTGGTAACCCCAAACACCCTATGAAAATATCACCCTAAATCACCAAAATTGCCATTTCCTGCAGGTTTTACGGCCAGAGATTCCCTAGGAGCTGCCTGCCTTGCTCAGGACACCTTCCAGGTTAAATAAAGAGCAAAAAGAAAATAAAGAGCTTGCAGAAACCCAGCGTGGCCAGCAGCAGCCATAAAACATTTTAAGTGAGCTCTCATTTAAACACAACCTCACTGGAACAGCAGATTTAGCTCCGTTTCACATTTACCTGGTTCAAATTCACCCAGGGAAGCCTCTTGTGTGTTAAAAGTTTTTAAAACCAGACCCAAACCTGCAGCATTTCAGCCCAAATGTTCTTTCTGCATCCACCTAAAGCCACCCTGTCAAGTGGGGTTTTTTTTTTTGCGCTGATTAATTTTAATTTTAATCTTGTCTCAAAGTAATTAATTTTTTCAGGGGTTATCTGAAAATGCCACTTGAGAAGAGGAAGGGGAAAGCCATGAATGGGGGGAAAAAGGAATTTAAAAAGGAGGAAAGGGAAAAGGGGAAAAGGGGAAAAGGGGAAAAGGGAAAGAAAAAAGGGAAAGGGAATGGGAAAAGGAAAGGGAAAGAGGGTGGGAATGGGAAAAAGGGAAAATGGAAAGGGAAAAGGGAAAATGGAAAGGGAAAATGGAAAGGGAATGGGGAAAGGGAAAAAGGGAAAAAGGGGGGAAAAAAGGGAAAAGGGAAAAAGGGAATGAGAAAGGGAAAGGGACAAGGGAATGGGAACACAGCACAGGAGCTGTGACATTTCCATGCCCAAGGGCTGGAAGGATGCTTGAATCAGAGCGGGAGAGGAAAGAAAACACCTCAAAAATCAACCTGGGAGGAAAATCTCCAGGAGCAGAAAAAGCAGAAAGGAGAAAATATCCCTAAAGCAAAGGTCTGGAGAGGCAGAGGGGGCAGAGAGGGAGATTCAGGCAAAATATAAACCTGGAAAAGTCCCCTCAGCATTGAGAGGCACTGCTAGCACCCCAAAACTGTCCAAAATGTCAATGTTAGGGTTGCTGAGAAATGAAATTGGACATTGAAAGATGGGAGGAACAATGGGGAAGAAAAATCCCTAAATTCTGTAAGAATTAAAAATGAAAAGGGAGGGTTATACATTAGAGGGAAATCTTTGGGATCAGGTGTTCTGGGAAGCCTGAAATTCTCAGGTACCTCAGAAATGGGGAAAAACCCCAAAATTCCATAAGAATTAAAAGGGAGAGTTGTGCATTAGAGGGGAATCTTCAGTGTCAGGTGTTTTGGGGAGTCTGAACCTCTCAAGTACCTCAGAAATGGGGAAAACCCCTAAATTCAGTAAGAATTAAAAATGAAAAGGGAGGGTTATAAATTAGAGGGAAATCTTTGGGATCAGGTGTTCTGGGGAGTCTGAACCTCTCAAGTACCTCAGAAATGGGGAAAAAGAGAAGGGAAATGTGGCTGGAAATTGGGATAAAAAGGGAGGCTGCACCCTCCAAAACTTGGAGAGACCCCAGGGGATGCCCCATGGCTTCTGCCTTGATTGGAATAAAGTCAAAGGACTCCTGTGTGTCCTTTTTGGACATAAACCTCTGGTGTTTGTGGGTTAATTTTCCCAACATTTGAGAAATAAAAATAAAATTCGCATTTTCCCCAGCGCAGGGACAGTGACAACGATGTCCCCGTTAACAGCCCGGAGTTTGTGCCAGCTCGGGCAGGGCTGCAGGGCAGAGGTCGAGGTTGATGAAATGCACTGACAGCACAAATCCAGCGGAAAAACCTCAATTCACATGCAATTAAATCACCCTGAAGGGAAAAAAACAAAAAAAAAAAACAAAAAAACCAACCCAGCAGGACAATGTTGTGTGAGCAAACTCCTCTGGGATCCTCTGCCCTCTCTGGAGCCCTTCCTGGGGGGAAAATCCAAATAAAATTTCCTGATGTTTCGCCCCAGATACCCCCAGCTCCTGTCCCTAAATTCAGAGCACTCAGGTGCTCTCACCCAACAGGACAGGACAGGAAAAATCTGATTTTAGGGCAGGAAAATTCTGATTTTAGGGCTCTCAGGAGAGCTATGAGAACAGCAGATCTACCAGGAACAGGGCCTGGAATAATCCAAATGAGGATTCCTGATGTTTTTCCCCCAGATCCCCTGTTCCTAAATTCAGAGTATTCAGGTGCTCTCACCTGCTTGGGTCAGAACTGCTCCTGCAGCTAGCACAGGAAAAATCTGATTTTAGGGCTTTCAGAACAGCCCTGGGAGCAGCAGATCCATCAGGAAGAAGGCATGGAATAATCCAAATAAAAATTCCTGATGTTTTTCCCCCACATTCCCGCAGATCCTGTCTCTAAATATAGAGCACTCAGCTGCTCTCACCTGCTTGGGTGGCAAATGTGAGGAAAAGCAAGGAAAAGAGGAATATAAACCTTGGGAAGGGAGGAAAATAGGGATAGAAATCTCTAGGAAGGGAGGTAGGAACCTTGGGAAGGGAGGAAAAGAGGAATAGAAACACCAGTGAAGAAAATAGGGATACAATCTCTGGGAAGGGAGGAAAATAGGGAGAAGGAAGGGGCGGAAGGAAGTGGTGGAAGGAAGTGGTGGAAGGAAGGAAGTGTTGGAAGGAAGGAAGTGGCGGAAGGAAGGAAGGAAGTGGCGGAAGGAAGTGGTGGAAGGAAGTGGCGGAAGGAAGGAAGGAAGTGGCGGAAGGAAGGAAGTGGCGGAAGGAAGTGGCGGAAGGAAGGAAGGAAGGAAGGAAGGAAGTGTCGGAAGGAAGGAAGTGTCGGAAGGAAGGAAGGAAGGAAGGAAGTGTCGGAAGGAAGGAAGGAAGTGTCGGAAGGAAGGAAGGAAGGAAGTGTCGGAAGGAAGTGTCGGAAGGAAGTGTCGGAAGGAAGTGTCGGAAGGAAGTGTCGGAAGGAAGGAAGGAAGGAAGGAAGGAAGGAAGGAAGGAAGGAAGGAAGGAAGGAAGGAAGGAAGGAAGGAAGGAAGGAAGGAAGGAAGGAAGGAAGGAAGGAAGGAAGGAAGTGGCGGAAGGAAGTGTCGGAAGGAAGGAAGGAAGTGTCGGAAGGAAGGAAGGAAGTGTCGGAAGGAAGGAAGTGTCGGAAGGAAGGAAGGAAGGAAGGAAGGAAGGAAGGAAGGAAGGAAGGAAGGAAGGAAGGAAGGAAGGAAGGAAGGAAGGAAGTGGCGGAAGGAAGGAAGTGGCGGAAGGAAGGAAGGAAGTGGCGGAAGGAAGTGGCGGAAGGAAGTGGCGGAAGGAAGTGGCGGAAGGAAGTGGCGGAAGGAAGGAAGGAAGTGGCGGAAGGAAGGAAGGAAGTGGCGGAAGGAAGGAAGTGGCGGAAGGAAGGAAGTGGCGGAAGGAAGGAAGTGGCGGAAGGAAGGAAGGAAGTGGCGGAAGGAAGGAAGTGGCGGAAGGAAGGAAGGAAGGAAGGAAGGAAGGAAGGAAGGAAGGCAGGCACTTTGGGCCTATTTGCTAAAAAATAAAAACCCCAATAATTCCAAGCAGTTCCTGTGTAATTTTACAGAGGAGAAAAAAAAATCTTTGCAGAATTAGCACGTCTTAAAGAAATCTCCCAACAATAATTCCCCCAAATCCTGCTCCCCTGATGTCTGCAGCACTCAGGGAACCTCACAGGAGCACCAAAAAAACATTTCCCTGCAGAAATGATCCCTTAAATTCCAGATTTTCTATTTTTTACATCCTCAGAGTTCAGTAACTCTGAGCTTTGTGTTGTTTGCAAGTTCTTTTCACAGGGTGGGGAGACAAAATAATTTCTTTTTCAGCTTGGGACCAAGGACAAGCTCCAGGCCCAAAAAAAGTGTAAATAACTGAATTGAAGAGAAAAAAACATTGACAACCTAAAGCTGTAATTAGATAATTAACCCAAATATGCAAATGGAGCAGAACTTATAAAAGTGACAGACCCTGAGACCAGTTGTACAAAAAAAAAAAAAAAAATTAATTAATTAAGGGTGATGATGTCAAAGTGTAATTAAGGGTAATTCCCTGCATGGAAATTCCTAGAAGTATTTGGCACTGAACTATATTGGGCAAGTCAGTGGATTTAATAATAAAAGTTTCTTAATTAAAAACATTTTTGGGTGGCTCAAAAGCCAGGAAAGGAAACCTTCATCACCTTTGTGCAGGTAAATTCCAGGTGCTCAGGCACCTCTGCCTGCTCCAAAATGGGATTTATTGGTGAAAACTGAGGGGACACAAAAAGGGATTTATTGGTGGGAGCTGAGGGGACACAAAAAAGTGATTTACTGGGGGTAATTTTGGGGGTAATTTACCTTTGTGCAGGTAAATTCCAGGTGCTCACCTCTGACCCTCTGCCTGCTCCAAAAAGTGATTTATTGGGGGGAGCTGAGGGGACAAAAAATGGGATTTATTGGGGGTGTGATGGGACACAAAAAGTGATTTATTGGTGGGAGATGATGGGATACTAAAGGGGATTTTTGGGGGGAGTTGAGGGGACAAAAAAAGGGATTTTTTGGGGGGATTATGGGACTCAAAAAGGGATTTTTTGGTGATAACTGAGGGGACACAAAAAGTGATTTTTCGGGGGAGATGAGGGGACACAAAAAGGGATTTTTTTGGTGGACGCTGAAGGGACACACAAAGGGATTTTTGGGTGGAGCTGATGGCACACAAAAAGTGATTTTTTGGTGGAAGCTGAGGGGACACAAAAAGGGATTTATTGGGGGGAACAGAGGGGACACAAAAATGATTTTTTGGGGGGAACTGAGGGGACACAAAAATAAATTTTTGGGGGGAACTGAGGGGACACAGAAAGGGATTTACTGGGGATGTGAGGGGACACAAAAAGTGATTTATTGATGGAAACTGAGGGGACACAAAAAGTGATTTTTTGGTGGAAACTGATGGGACACAAAAGGGGATTTTTTGGTGGAAACTGATGGGACACAAAAGGGGATTTATTTGGGGCGTGAGGGGACACAAAAAGTGATTTATTGGGGGAGCAGAGGGGACATAAAAAGGGATTTTTGGGGGGGGTTATGGGACTCAAAAAGGGATTTTTTTGGTGGAAACTGAAGGGAACCAACCCCTCCCCACCCCCTGCCCTGAGCCGCACGTGGCACAAGCAGAGCATTAACAGCGCAAACAGCAAATGAAGCATTTCTGCGTTTGAGGCAGACGAATGTGACCATCTGCTCCAGCAGCAGCCCAAAGCCTCCGGAACAGCAGCCTCTGGTGTCAACATCCTGCTCCTTCCCTCCTCCCCTCCTTCCACCAGGAGCTGGGCTAAAAAACACAGAAAATGCTCAGCCAGGGGCCCCCGGGGCTCCTCTGCTCGGTGATTTTCCATCTTGGCATAAATCACATTATTTGTGAGAGGAACACGCCCTGGCAAAGGGTCAGGGCTCAGATATTCCTGCCCAAAGTCACTTTTTCTCTCTGAATTCTCTCCTAAATTCTGTCACAGCACAAAATCAGAGGAAAATCCAGGATTGGACAGAACCCCTGGCACAATAACTCCGCTCCTGACACACAGCTTTGTTCTGCAGACCCCAAATTCCCCCAAATTTGGAGGAAATAATCTTTATTCCAAAGCCTGAGTGCCCCAAAAAGCTCCAGACCTGCAGAATACCATGGGAGATGGGGAATGGGAAGGGAGCTCATTTTTGGAGAGGTTGAAATAAAATTTTAAAAAAATGAAATTCAATAATATAAATATAAAGAATACAAATATAATATAAAGGTAGAAATAAAATAAAAAAAATCAATTCAGAATTATAAATACAGAGACCCCAATTTCATGTGGTTTGGAGGAAATAATCCTTGTTCCAAAGCCTGAGTCCCCCAAAAAGCTCCAGACCTGCAGCACATGCTGGGACATGGGGAATGGGAAGGGAGCTGATTCTCTGAGAGGTTGAAATAAAATTAAAGAAAAAGAAATTCAAAAATATAAATATAAATAATATAAATATAAATAGAATATGGAGGTTGGAATAATAAAAATGAAATTCAATAATATAAATCCAGAGCCCCCAAATTCCCCCAGATTTGGAGGAAATAATCTTTATTCCAAAGCCTGAGTGCCCCAAAAAGCTCCAGACCTGCAGCACACCCTGGGAGATGGGGAATGGGAAAGGAGCTCACTCCCTGGGAGGTTGAAATAAAATAAATTAAAAAATGAAACTCAATAATATAAATATTGATGGGGAAGCCCACACGAGGCACTGCAGGGGAGTGGGAGGACAGCTGGGAGCAGAGCTTGTGGTTGTTATTTTAATGAACATTTCATCCTAACGAGACCAAAATACAGAAAATACCAAAAATACAGAAATTACAGAAATTCCTGCATGGAGCAGAGCCAGGAGAGGCTCCAGCAGCTCCAGGTCCTGCCTGGGTTTGTGTTTGTCCCGTGCCAAGCTATCAATACTGGGCTATTGGAAACACCTGGAGAGCAGATCAATCAATCCAGGGATGGTATTGGTTATCCTGTGGTATTATTGATATTATCCTGTGGTATTATTGATATTAGTCCGTGTTATTATTGATATTAGTCTGTGTTATTATTGATATTAGCCTGTGTTACTATTGATATTAGTCTGTGTTATGATTGATATTAGTCTGTGTTATTATTGATATTAGTCTGTGTTATTATTGGTATTAGCCTGTGTTATTATTGGTATTAGCCTGTGTTACTATTGATATTAGTCTGCGTTATTATTGATATTAGTCTGTGTTATTATTGATATTAGTCTGTGTTATTATTGATATTAGCCTGTATAATTATTGATGTCAGCCTGTGTTATTATTGATGCAGGACCTGGGTTATTATCGATATTTTATTGATATCAGCCTGTGTTATTATTGATATTTTATTGGTATCAGCCTGTGTTATTATTGATATTATCCTGTGTTATTACTGATATGAGCCTGTGTTATTATTGATATCAGCCTGTGTTATTACTGATATTAGTCTATGTTATTATTGATATCAGTCTGTGTTATTATTGATATTATCCTGTAATATTATCCTGTGTTATTATCGATATTAGCCTGTATAATTACCAATATTAGCCTGCACTATTATTGATATCAGCCTGTGTTATTACTGATATTAGTCTGTGTTATTATTGATATTAGTCTGTGTTATTACTGATATCAGCCTGTGTTATTATTGATATTCACCTGTGTTATTGTTGATATTAAGCTGTGCTATTATAGATATTATCCTGTGTTATTATTGATATTAGCCTGTTTTATTGTTGATATTAGCCTGTGTTATTACTGATATTAACCTGTATCATTATTGATATTAGGCTGTGTTATTATTGATATTAACCTGTGTTATTACTGATATCAGCCTGTGTTATTACTGATATTAGCCTGCGTTATTACTGATATTAACCTGCGTTATTGTTGATATCAGCGTGTATTATTGATATTATCTTGTGGTATTATTGATATTAGCCTGTGTCATTACTGATATTAGCCTGTCTTATTATTGATATTAGCCTGTGTTATTGTTGATATCAGCCTGTGTTATTACTGATACAGGACCTGTGACCTCAGCTGAGGCTGGCACAGCAGAAATGTCCCACCAGGAGCTGCTGAACGTCCCCAAACTGCCCCAAAACTGCCCAAAACCACCCAAAACCGCCCCAAACCATCAGAAATGGGCACAGCCAAGGAACAGCCACCCCCGGAGTGGCCCTGCCCCAAATCCCAGCCCCTTTAGGATCAACAACTGGGGGCTCAAACAATTCCCATCATTAAATTCAGGAGAAAAGGGCCAATCTGGGCACCCCAGCCCTGCCCTCATCACCAAACTCATCCCACACCACCACAAATTGCTGCTGCTTTTACCCAAACCCAGCCTTGTCCCTCTGGAGAATTTTAAATTTTTTTTTATTTCTTTGTCCTGCTGGACAGCTCCACTTTAAGCAGAGAGATGAGAACCAAAAAAAAAAAAGGAAATAAAAACTCCCCAAAGCTACAGGAACGCTCCCTGCCCACGGAGCCACCCCATCTTCGCTTTATCAGCACGAAAATCCCCCAAACGACGCTCATTTAGCACCAAACCAAGCAGGAAAACCCCCAAACAACCCTCGTTTAGCCCCAAACCCACCCGGATCTCTGTGATCTGAGGCACAGCTCGGAGGTGCTGCAGGGAATTCACAGAATTCAGACATCTCCATTCAAAAATGAGTTTGGAGGCATCAGTGAGATAATAAATATTAGTGACTCTCTCCTCCAGTTTCCAGCCTGTCAGGGCAATTTTTTTGCTGTAAAAACACAAGCCCAGAGGTATCCATGGATATTCATTCCAACAGATTTCAAACACCATGCCAGGGGTTTCTACAACCGCTCCATTTGTCTTTAATCCCCGCTCAGAACAAGAGATCTGAGCACAATCTGTCTCTGAGGCAGCTTTGAGACAACTTCATAAACCAAAATCTCTCAGCTCCAGGCTTGGAGCTGAGATTTCACTGCTCCAGCCACCAAAGTGCCCAAAAATCACTGGTTCTGCCCCAAAACCATGCCCCAGCCCAGAACTCCAAACGTCCAACCTGAGTTTTTAATTAAAGAGCTGGAATTTGTTGCTTGGCAGCACCAGGAGCATCCTCCAGCCCCGTGGTGGGAAATTCCAGCTCCTGAGCTGGAGCTGCCAGAGGTTGGGAGGCACAGAGGGCACCCCCAGCTCTGATTTAGGCACACAATCAATTATGCTTTGTTCAATTAAATTATAAAAAAACCCCAGGAATTATTATTTTCCATTCTACTCTGGTTATTTGTTTCACTGCCCTTTAAGTTGGTGGGGTTCTGGGGGTTGGTTTGGAGTTTTTTCCTCCCCCAAAACACCCCCAACAGCCCTCTAAACAACTGGTGGGGTTTTGTGGGTCGGTTGAGGTTCTTTTCCTCACCCAAAACATCCCCCAAAAAGCACATTTTGGTTGTTAAAATCCTCCTGGCTTTGCCTTTGCTGGAGCCAATTCAGGGAGAGGTCCAGGCAGGACAGGTGGTCAGGGAATATAACAAAACCCAAGAATTATTATTTTCCATTCTACTCTGGTTATTTGTTTCACTGCCCTCTAAGCTGGTGGGGTTCTGGGGGTTGGTTTGGGGTTTCTTTCCTCCCCCAAAAAGCACATTTGGGCTATTAAAATCCTCCTGGCTTTGGCTTTGCTGGAGCAAATTCAGGGAGAGGTCTGGGCAGGTGAGGGGGCCAGGGAGGCACAAGCCCACGGCTACACCTGAGGATGGTCACGCCTATAGGGACTGGTTTTTTCCTCCCCCAAAACATCCCCAAAAAGCACATTTTTCTGTTAAAATCCTCCTGGTTTTGCCTTTGCTGGAGCCAGTTCAGGGAGAGGTCCGGGCAGGTGAGGGGGCCAGGGAGCATAACAAAACCCAAGAATTATTATTTTCCATTCTACTCTGGTTATTTGTTTCACTGCCCTCTAAACTGGTGGGGTTCTGGGGGTCGGTTTGGGGTTCTTTTCCTCTCCCAAAAAACATATTTTGGCTGTTAAAATCCTCCTGTCTTTGCCTCTGCTGGAGCAAATTCAGGGAGAGGTCTGGGCAGGTGAGGGGGCCAGGGAGGCACAAGTCTGAGGCTACACCTGAGGATGGTCTCCTCTACAGAGAGCAGAGCCCATAAATTCCAAAGGAAATGGAAGGGAAAAGGAAATCCAAAGGAAAGGGAAGGAAAAAGGAAATGCAAAGGAAAGGGAAGGAAAAAGGAAATCCAAAGGGAACTGGAAGGAAAAAGGAAATGCAAAGGGAAGGGAAGGAAAAAGGAAATGCAAAGGAAAGGGAAGGAAAAAGGAAATGCAAAGGGAAATGGAAAGAAAAAGGAAATGCAAAGGAAAGGGAAGGAAAAAGGAAATGCAAAGGGAAATGGAAGCACAAACACCACCGAGGTGCAGAGGGAGAGCTCGGCTGCGAGGAGCTGCAAAGTCGGATCGCTGCGCTGTGCAGGCAGCAGCGCTGGTGCTGAACATCACAGAGATGCTCACCGCAGCAGGATCCTTCCTCCAAAGGCAGGACACAGCCCCGCCCGCACATCCCCGCACCTCCAGCGCCCCGAGCAGCCCCGGCAGCCCCGCCGAGGGAGCGGCACCCCGGGCGGAGAGGGCTGCTGCCATCCTCTGCTGGGTGCCATGAGGAGGTGACTGCCCTCCGCTGATTTACCAGCGAAAAGTTAAATAAAATTGCCCAAAAAAAGGACTCGGAGCATCTCTAGTACACGGGAAACAGATTGGAAACAGATCCACAAGCGAGTGCGCATCGGCCGGAGGAGAGACCGAGCCCCCCGAGCCCGTCCCGGGACAGCCCGAGCGGGTCCCTGAGTCTGTCCCGGGACAGCCCGAGCGGTGTCCGGGCCCAGAGGCGGCCCCGGCCCCGCGGGATGCCCGCGGATGCTGCCCCGCACAGCGCGGAGCGCTCCGAGCGCGGAACCGCAGCCTGCGGGGATGGGATGCGCCCCAAGAGCCGAACGGCAGCGACCACCCCGAGACCACGACCGGGACCACCCAGAGACCATCCCGGAATCACGGCCGGGATCACCCCGAGACCACGGCCCGGATCATCCCAGGACCACAACGGGACCACGGCCGGGATCACCCCAAGACCACCCCGGAATCACGGCTGGGATCACACCGAGATCACGACCAAGATGACCCAGAGACCATCCCGGAATCACGGCCGGGACCACGGCCAGGATCACCCCGAGACCACCACCGAGACCACCATGGCACCACGGCCAGGATCACTCCGGGACCACCCCGAGGCCCCCAGCGCAGCCCGGCGCCGTCGTCCCGGTGCCCAGGGCGGTGCGGGTGTTTCTCCGAGAGATGGGATGTAGATGCTCCTCGCACAGAGAGGATGCGGGTGTTTCTCCCAGCGCTGGGATAGCGGATGTTTTTCCCAGCGCTGGGATGCGGGATTTCTCTCAGCGCTGGGATAGCGGATGTTTTTCCCAGCGTTGGGATGCGGGATTTCTCCCGGAGCTGGGATGCGGGATTTCTCCCGGAGCTGGGATGCGGGTTGTGCTCCCGGCGCTGGGACAGCGGATGTTTTTCCCGGCGGGTCCCCGCCATCCCCCGCATCGCGCATCTCCCGCTCCGCCATCCCCGCCCCGCAGCAACCGGTGGGACCCCCGCGCCCCAGAGCCGCCCCGGGGAGGGCAGGGCGAGCCCCGCTTACCTCGCAGCGCGGCCGTCCGGCTGCACAGCCCCAGCAGCAGCAGCAGCAGCAGCAGCAGCCACCGGTGCAGGCGCGCGGCTCCTCCGCCCATGCTGAGCCCGCAGCGCCGGGGATGGAGCCGGGGATAGAACCGGGAACAGAGCCGGGGATGCGGAGCCCGGGGATGGCGGACTGAGATGCGGAGCACCGGGATATGAAGCCACGGGATGCGGAACCGGGGATGGAGCCGCGGGATGCGGAGGCAAGGACGGAACACCGGGATACGGATCCCCGGGATTCAGAACCCGGGATGAAGCCGCGGGATGCAGAGTCGGGGATGGAGCTGCGGGATGCGGAGTCCCGGGATGTGGAGCACTGGGATGCGGAGCCTCGGGATATGAAGCCGCGGGATGCGGAGTCGATGGAGCTGCGGGATGCGGAGCCCCGGGATGCCAATCCGGGGATGGAGCTGCGGGATGTGGATCGCCAGAATGCGGAGCCGAGGATGGAGCAGCGGGATGCGGAGCCGGGGATGCGGAGCCGAGTTCCAGCCGGAGGATCAGCCGTGGTTTCGGGCGGTTTCGGGGGGTTTTTCCCGCTCGTCTCCCCCGCTCGGTCTCGCTGTTCGGCTCCCGGCGTTGCGGGCTCCGCTCCCCGCTCCGGCCGCCGCCGAGTCCGGGGCCGCGGCGCGCGCCCGCATCGCTAATGAGCCGCCCCTCCCCCCGCAGCCAATTAGGGGCGCGAGGGGCGGGGCCCCCCGGCGGCGCGCGCGCAGGTGCAGGATGGGGGGGGGCATGGTGGGGGGATGAGGACCCGCGACATCCTCCCCCCCCCAACACCCCCCCCCCGGCCCTTCCCCCCCCAAATGCGGCGGGGGAGGGGCACCCAGGTGAGCTGGGACACGCCCAGGGGCGAGGGGACACGCCCAGATGTGCTGGGACACACCCAGATGTTCTGGGACACACTCAGATGTGCGGGATGGGGACACGCCCGGGTGAGCTGGAACACGCCCAGGTGTGCGGTCGGGACATGCCCAGGGTCCGCCCCACATTGTCCCTTCACCTGGGGGTGCGGGACCCGCCAGCCCCACCCCGGGAGAGCCGCTGGAAGCAGCCCCGAGGTCCCCCCGCAGCCCCGAGGCCACGCTGTGCCACCAAGCTGTGCCACCCAGTCTGTGACACCACGCACAGCCCTGTTCCCTCCCTGCCCCTCCCCAGTCCCTCCACCCTTCAACCTCCCACATTTGCACCCAAACCCCTCAAATCCCATCCCCGTGCCCAGCAACAGGATGAAAACCCCCCGAGCCCACCTGTCCGTTCCGGGCTGTTGTTATCAATATTGCAGCGGGCTGTGATCTAAAATTCCGTTTTTTGCCCGCAGCAGCAGCAGCAGCAGCACTCCCCTTCCCCAGCTAATTGCACATCAATATTTTTATCACACACCTGCTCAGGACACACCTCGAGGGTCCAAGGCCAGGAACTCCTGGCTGTGCCCCAGTGGAGCCACCACGGCTGCTGTGCTCTGGATAAATCCAGGCACGGCTGATCTGCTCGGGATAAATCCAGCCAGGGAGAGGTTGGGAAGCAGAGGCAGCACCTGGAGGAGAGGGCACAGCTGGATTAGGGATTGTGGTTGTGAAGTACAGCAGCTCTGCCAGGCTCTGCCTTTGGATCCAGCCAGGACACAGGATTTGGGCAATTTGTGGTGTTTTCTTGCCAGAAGGGGAGAGGAAAGGGGCAAAGCCACAGGGAATCTGGTGTGTCAGAGCCACAAGGCCTGCAGAAACGCAGCAGGAGAAGGCACAAAATGGGATTTGGTGCTCAGGAGTGGAGATTCCCTCAACACAGGGCAGGAACAGACAGCTCTGTTTGCATCGGGTGCCCGCAGGGAATTCTGGCTGGGGAAGGGGAGCACGGTGGAATTCCTGGCCAGGACGTTGCAGTTTTGCATCCATTCCCCTTTTAGTTTGGAAATCAACTCAATTTCCATCACCTTTTTGGAAAATAACTCCATTTCCATCAGGATCCAGCCCAGAGCAAAGCTCAGGGCTCATACATCTTTTGGAAATTAACTCCATTTTCCATTCCACTTTTGGAAATTCCATTTCCATTCTCTCTGTTGGAAATGAACTCCATTTCCATCAGCCTTTTGGAAATAAACTTCGGTTCCATTGGGGTCCAGAGCAGAGCTCAGGGTTCACCCCCCTTTTGGAAATGAACTCCATTTCCATCCTCTTTTTGGAAATAAATTCCATTTCCACTTCCCTTTTGGAAATAAACTCCATTTCCATCTCCCCTTTAGGAAATCAACTCAATTTCTGTCCCCTTTTGGAAATCAACTCCATTTCCATCAGGTGTTGAGTAGGGCTTAGGGCTCATCCTCTTTATTTTGGAAATCAACTCCATTTCCACCCCGTTTTGGAAATCAATTTTGTTTCCATTGGGGTCCAGATCTCAGGGTTCACCCCATTTTGGAAAGCAACTCCATTTCCATCCCTTTCTGGAAATAAATTCCATTTCCACTTCCCTTTTGGAAATAAACTTCATTTCCATGGGGGCCCAGGGCAGAGCTCAGGGCTCACCCCCCTTTTGGAAATCAACTCCATTTCCATCCCCCCTTTTTGGAAATAAACTCAATTTCCACTTCCCTTTCGGAAATCAACTGAATTTCCACTTCCCTTTCGGAAATCAACTGAATTTCCACTTCCCTTTTGGAAATAACCTCCATTTCCATCCTCCTTTTAGAAACCAACTCCGTTTCCATGGGGGCCCAGGGCAGAGCTCAGGGCTCATCCCCCTTTTGGAAATCAACTCCATTTCCATCCCCATTTGGGAAATCAACTCCATTTCCATCCCCCTTTTGGAAATCAACTCCATTTCTATCCCCGTTTGGGAAATCAACTCCATTTCCATCCTCCTTTTAGAAACCAACTCCATTTTCCACCCCATTTTGGAAAAAAACCCTCAATTTCCATTCCCTTTTGTGAATAAACTCCATTTCCATGGGGGCCCAGAAACGCTCAGGGCTCATCCCCATCCATGCCCTCATCTGCCCTGATCTCACCCCATCCCAGCCTCCCCAGCCCCAAACCCCACTCATTTTTCCACTCTTGGGGGGCTCAACCAGCACAAAACGTTCTGCAATCCCTGCTGGAAGAGGCTGCGAGGATGCAGCAGGGTCGGTGCCTTATCCTGAAGAGCAGAGCTCAGCACCTGCCTTGGTGCTGCCTGCAGGAGGAAACAAATAATTAAAAGCAAAAGGAATTTGTAAACAGAATTTTAAGAGAGAGGAAAAGGGGGGAAAATCAATATCCGAGCACATCACATCAGAAGATTCCTTATTCCCTCGCCAACGTGCGTTCGCCAGGCTCCAGCTCACAAAGGCATGGAGCAAATAGATGAAAAATGCATTTTCTTCAACAGCCTTTTAGGTCATTTCTCTCTGTGTTTGATGCTGCCAAGGAAAATAAAAATATAACAATAATAATAATAATAAAAAAAACACAAAACAAACCAAAACCCCACGGAGGGGCAGAGCTGGACAGATCCACAGGAAAGTTTTCACGTGGCAGAGCATCCTCCTGAGCCTGCCCACGTCAGTGCAGCCACTTCTGCCTCGAGCCCCACTAATTATGGATTTTTGCCTACGCCACGGAGTCTGTGTTTGGTGCTTCAGATAAAAATACCGAGTGCTCAGCTCCTAACGCAGCTCTGATGGGGAAGGAGAGAGCAAAAGTAGAAATAAGGGCAGCAGCTGCGGCTTCAATCAGTGCACTTGGAAATGGAAATAAGCAGAATATTCCACAAAAATAAAATCTCGGGGTGAGGCAGCTCCTCCCGAGCTGAAGTTATCCGTCCTTCAGGAGCTGCTGCAGAATAAACAAGGGTGCAGAATAAATGCAGAAGTGAAGCTCTGGGCACTTCAGGGATTCCAGGAATGCAGGCCTGGGCCACGTTCCACATCTGGAGCCCGAATTTCCTGGAAGTTGGAGGCAGCTGCATCAAAACCCCACCAAAAAAAAAAAATTAAAAATATAAAGCAAAAAGGAGAAAGTTGCTGTGGTTTGGCCTTTCCTGAATGTGGGATCTCAGCACCTCAGGACTGAGGTGCAGAGTGACCGAGACCACCCTTGGGGGGCTCGGGAGTCCTGGAACGTTGCCAGAAGTGTCTGGTGGCTGGACTTTGATCCTGCACAGGAGACAACACCTGTACGAGGATGGGAGGATCTCACTGGGTGAATGGTGAAGGGATAAGTTAATTAGAGTGTGAGACACAGGGTTTAAGATTTCTGTACAGGGGGGGTCTAGAGAAGTAAGATGGAGGAATTGGGGCGTGTCCTGTCCTTCTTCTTCTTCTTCTTCTTAGCCTCCATCTTCTGTGGTGATGTTGGCACTTTGGGATTGGTTATTACTAAAGGTGCACTGGTCAATAAGGGTAAAAGGTATTGGGGGAAATAGGTAAATATTGTATATTTACAATATTTAGTTATATAGTTTTGAGTATAAAGATAGGTGACCGCCCCGGGGGCTCTCAGTGTGCCCATGGCTGGCTGCTGTGCAGACCTCTGTCGGGCCGAGAGAAAATCTTTTAGATAAATAACTAATAAACACTGGAGACCGAGAAAAAACCTGAAGCCTCTTCTCGTCCTTTGAAGCGCGGGCTGCCCAAGACCATCCCGAGCCTTCCCGGGTCATTAAAACAGCCAAGAAACCGACACCTGAATATCTTGAGGATGCTCCTGGGAGGGGCAGAGAGGATCCAGAATCCAAAATCTCCTCCCCGCAGGAACTCCTGGGCTCCTTTCCCCATCTCAGGTTTGTTTTTGTGTCCCCCAGCTGGGCACTGAGGAGACTCCTGCAATCCCCATTGACTCCCTGAACTTCCAGCTGCAGAGGGATTCTTGTGGAGATTGTTTTAAATAACCCAGAGAGCTGCAGGCTGAAATAAAAAATAGAATGGAATGGAATGGAATGGAATAGAATAGAGTAGAATAGAATAGAA
Source organism: Ammospiza nelsoni (assembly GCF_027579445.1). Taxonomy (NCBI): domain Eukaryota; kingdom Metazoa; phylum Chordata; class Aves; order Passeriformes; family Passerellidae; genus Ammospiza; species Ammospiza nelsoni. The sequence continues at coordinate 2,985,092 of NC_080662.1, forward strand.
TAGAATAGAATAATTAAAATAAAATAAAAATTAAAGTAAAATCAAATAAATAAAGTAAAATCAAATTTAAATAAAATAAAATACAAAAGAAAAGAAAACAGAAAAAAATAAAAAATAAAATAAATATAAAATAACATGATAAAATAAAATAAATAGAAAATAAAAAATAAAATAAAATAAAATAATAAAATAAAAATAAAATTTATAAAATAAAATAAAATTAAAATTAAATAAAATAAAGTATGAAATAAAAGAAATAAAAATTAAAAATAAAATAAATATAAAAGAAAAAGTAAAATTTAAATAAAATTTAAATAAAATTTAAAAAAATTAAAATAAAATAAAGGATAAAATAAAAGAAATAAAAATAGAAAAATAAAATAAAATAAAATAAAATAAAATAAAATAAAATAAAATAAAATAAAATAAAATAAAATAAAATAAAATAAAATAAAATAAAATAAAATAAAATAAAATCCAGGAGGCTCAGCAGGACGCTCCAGCTGAGCTTGCCAAGGGTCTCAGCTCAGAGCTCTGCACCAGGTGAGCTCCGTGTGTGGCTGTTTGCTGGATGCCCTCGGAGCTCCCCACCTGTGCCGTGCCATAAATCAGGATTTCCATCACCTGCGTGTCAGGGGACGCAGATGAAAGGCAGCTGCCTCCTTCTGCTGCTCTGACAAATGAAAACATCCCTGGATAAAAGAGAATAAACGCACCTGAGCCATTGATGTTGTCACGGGGAGCAGCTGCAGTGTTCACACCTGAGCACAGGTGAATAATTCAGAGAGAGCAGAACCCACCCGGCAAGGACAAATCCCGGGAATCCCAGGAGTGCTGAAGTCTCCGACCCAGCCTGGCCATCAGGAGCCAGGATCGTGTGGAGATAAAGATGTTCAGGACACCGGGAATGCCCCAAACTGCTGAAATTCAGCTTTTTCCTCCTCTACCCTGGTGTTTGGGGCACTCTCCAGCTGCCCCTGCTGTCCCAAACTCGCAGAGGTGGAGGAGTTTGGGATCCCCTGGCACTTACAGAGCACATTCCCTCATCCCTGGGAATATTTCCTGCTAGGCTGGGAATAAAAACAGATAATTCTGACTATTCCCTCATCCCTGCCCCATTCTGCCAGCTGGGAATAAAAACAGGTATTGGAGATTAGTCTTGAACACATTCCTCATCCCTGTTCTGAGCACATTCCTTCATCCCTGCCCCATCCAGGATCAGGATTCCACTCTGGCAGGCTGGGAATAAAAACAGGTATTGGTGATTTAGTTCTGAACCTCCCTTATCCTGCCCCATCCAGGATCCTGCCCTGCCCAGCCAGCAATAAAATCAGATATTGGAAATTATTTCTGAACACATTTCCTCATTCCTGTCCCATCCAGGGTCCCACTCTGCCAGGCTGGAAATAAAATCAGATATTAGAGATTAGTTCTGAATATTCCCTCATCCCTGCCCCATCCAGGACCCTGCTCTGCCCAGATGCAATAAAACCACAGACTGGATATTTGGATATTCTGTGTGGCCCTTTTCCCTTCCCTTCCCTTCCCTTCCCTTCCCTTCCCTTCCCTTCCCTTCCCTTCCCTTCCCTTCCCTTCCCTTCCCTTCCCTTCCCTTCCCTTCCCTTCCCTTCCCTTCCCTTCCCTTCCCTTCCCTTCCCTTCCCTTCCCTTCCCTTCCCTTCCCTTCCCTTCCCTTCCCTTCCCTCTTTCTCTCTTTCTCTTTTTCTCTCTTTCTCCCTTTCCTCTTTTCCTCCTTTTTTCCCCCTCTCTGTTGCCATATTTACATGGATTCCTCTCCTCTCCTCTCCTCTCCTCTCCTCTCCTCTCCTCTCCTCTCCTCTCCTCTCCTCTCCTCTCCTCTCCTCTCCTCTCCTCTCCTCTCCTCTCCTCTCCTCTCCTCTCCTCTCCTCTCCTCTCCTCTCCTCTCCTCTCCTCTCCTCTCCTCTCCTCTCCTCTCCTCTCCTCTCCTCTCCTCTCCTCTCCTCTCCTCTCCTCTCCATTGCGTTCTTTTGTTTCCATATATTAAAAACTATATATAGAGAAGCTCTTTTATTTCAAAGGACAAACTCCATTCTCCTCAGAGATGAGGGAAAAAACCCTTTAAAAACCCTCATGATGTTTCTCCCAAACAATTCCCAGCCACTTGCTTTCAAGTGAAGTCCCCATTTGATCTGTCACAAGCCAGCAGCTCTGATGAGCTGAGAATTCATATTATTTTTTTTAAATTCATTAATCCGAGATGAAACACAACGCAATTATTTGCATTTCCCTGTGTTTGCTCGTTGCAAAGAGCGGCGGGGCAAAGTGGATCTGATAAAAAGCAAAATGCTGGAGCGGCTGGCTGAGCTCAGGATGGGGAATGTGCATTTACCTGGCAGCGGGCGAGAATGTCACAGCTGAATTTCACTCAATGATTTTAGGAATCACAAGGCCCAGGCATTTAGAAAATATTTCATAATCTTCGTACCGGGATTGGTAATTCGGATAAATCAGCCACACTTGAAATTTCACCTGCGGCATTTCCTTCTGTAAGTGAAGCAGACGCTTCATCCTCCAACTGGGCGAGGAAAAACTCTGACCTCAGCATTCATTATTATTTGATTATTATGCAATTCCAGGCCCTCTTTGGACCTGTCTGTGTGAATCCATGCCTTGGTCCCACCTCCAGTGGCATTATCCACGTCCTAGGGGTGTGGATAATCAGGGAGATAAGGATTGTCCTGTACTGATCCCACAGCTCCTCCTCCCTCTGGAAAATCCTGGGCAAAGAGATGCCACAGACATATTTAATGAAAAATCCTTTCCTTAGGATTTCTCCTGAAAAGCTGGGAAACTTCATCTCCTCCATGTTTTGCTGCTTTGGAATGTGATTTGGAGAATTTTTTACCCAGCATGTGAATTGTTTTTACTTGATGACCAATGACAGCCAACTGTGTCGAGGCTGTGAGCAGCCACAAGATTTTATTATGATTTCTTTTATTTTTATTATCATTGTGGCAATAATATATTGTAAACAGGAAATAGTTGGTTTCTGATTGTGATGGTGTGAATTTTACCGTCTGTATTGTCTCACCATTTTCACGAGACTTTTATTCTTTTTTATTATCATTCTTTCTTCTGATGAAATCCTTTCTTCTATTCTTTTAGTATAGTTGTAATATATAATTTTCTTTTAATATATATAATAAAATAATCAATCAGCCTTCTGAAACATGGAATCAAGATTCTCGTCTCTTCCCTCGTCCTGGGACCACCACAAAGAGATTTTTCAGGAAACACAACTGTGACAATAATATATTGTAAATAGGAAAGAGTTGGCTTCAGATTGTGATGGTGTGAATGATACCATCTGTATTGTCTCACCCTTCTCACGAGTCTGAGAATGGAATGAAAGTTTTGAAAATGCCTCTGAGTTGTCCCATTTCTGGGTCAGGAGAAAGGGAATTGTCCGACAGCTCCTGAGCACTTCTGGCTGCGTGCAGCAGAGGGAAGCAGCCGGCCCCGGAACGTGCTCGGCCGCCCAAATTAAACATTTCATTCCCGAATGTGGTGAGCTCAGGGTTTGCTGCAAGAGGGTGAAAAGAGAAAATGGGATTTCTCTGGCTTTAGAGAAACTCCCTTAACTCAGGAAAAGAAGCCAGCAAAGCAGAGTGCAGGGTTTGGCTTTGCTTGTTCTGGTGTTGGTGTTTTACCAAAAAAAACTGACTGCAAATACAGAAATGGTGTTAGTGTTTTACCAGAAAAACCCACTGCAAATACAATTGGTGTTTTACCAGGAAAACTTGGTGTAGATACAAAACTGTGTTGGTGATTTATCAGAAAAACTTATTGCAAATAATGGCCAAACATTCCTCAAAGTTCCCAGGTGAATCATCCAAGGCCATCATTGATCTATTTTAACTGCTTGTGACAATAAATTTCTAAATTTACACAATAGAGAATGTATTGTATATTGTATAAATATATACAATATATTATATAATATATTGTATATATTCTATTCTATTCTATTCTATTTACATAATGTATTATACATTATATATTATATATTATATAATATACATAATATAGTAGTATATATATTAAAGATATTGTATATTATATATACAATATATTATATATTTATACAACATACAATAAATATTTATTTTAACTGCTCAAGACAATAAATTTCTAAATTTATACAATATATTATATATTGTATAAATATATAATATATTACATTATATATTGTATAAATATATACAATATATTATATATAATATGTTGTATATATTTATACCATTTATATTGTATATAGTAAAAATTTTGTATATTGTAGAAATATTATACATGCAATATATAATATACAATATATTATATATAAAATAATATATTGTATATTATGTATACAATATATTATATATTTATACAATGTACAATAACTATCTATTTTAACTGCTCAGGACAATACATTTATGAAAGATGGAACACAACAAACCCCAGAGCAGGGACTGAAGTCTAAACATTTGGGAATTTCAGGGTTTTCCAGGGAATTTTCCCTTCAGTTTCGAGCTCCTTCTTGCCTCAGTTCCCCTCCAGCCCCGTGCCCAGGAAGCTGAAGGAGACAATTCCTTAATCCCGCTATAAAGAAGATTTGTGGCGAGGGAGGCAGAAGGAGACAGCCCAGGTAGGAATAATTATGAAGCTGTTAAAAGCCCAGATCATATGATAAAACCTCGAGACTAAATTGCTTTGAAATACAGATTTCTTCCTTTCCTCAACACTTAAAGGTAAAATAATATTAAATAACTGCTGTCTCGGGTTAGATCTAAAGGTTAAAGGCTGGTAATTACTGATTATTTAAAGGGTGGCTGTAATGAACTAAGACAAAGAGATTCACATTTCTAAACCAGCACTATATTTTAAGGTGAGAATGTGACTGCCAGGAAATTGCTCTTGGGTCTGGAGCCCAGCTGAGATTTGCAACAAAATTCTCCCAGTCCCAGGAAATGTGCAGGGCTCCAGTTCAGGACACTGCTGCTTTCAGATCAAAATACAGATTATTATTTTTTTTTAGTAGGAAGTTTGTATTTCCCATGCTGGTAAACACCTAGCATGGGAAATACAAATGTATTTGAATAAATAAATATTAAAATAAGTTTATTTATTAATAATATTTAATAATATTAATAAATCTGGGATTTTTGCAGGGTGACACACAAACCCAGTTCTTCCAGCGTGATGTCAGGGAAATCTGCGCTGCCAGTGGCACGACCTTGATAGGAAAAAAGAAATTAAAGCAAATCCCATCACTGGGTGCTAATTGTGTCACCGAGGCACAGCATCACATCAGGCTTTTAGAATGTGATCCCCAGCAAGGGAATAAATCCCAAAAATTCTCAGCCAAGCAGAGATTTCCTCTCATTTCAAAGCAAATCATGACAGGACACAAAGAGATACAAAATAAAAGATACAAAACACACCAGATACAGAACAAAGCAAGAAAAATGCTGAGATTAATCAGGGAAAACTTCTCTGGCGAGGGTTCTATCAGGCAACTCAGTGCTCTAAAAATATTAATGGGGAGCTCCATGGGCAGCCCCATCCCAGAGGGAGGAAATTCAGGGGGTCCCACAGAGCCCCAGGACGAGCGAGGATTGCTGCAAGGTGAGCCCAATGCGGTGAATAAATAAATAAAAATAAAATAAATAAAAATAAATAAAAAATGAATAAAATGAGTGAATGACTAAAATGAATGAATGAATAAATGAATGAATGAATAAATAAAGGAATGAATGAATAAAACAAATGTGCTCTGACTCCATGATTCAGAAGGCTGAACAATTGCTTTATTAAGCTATACTATATTACACTAATACTGTACTAAATTACGTACTAAAGAGATACTATTCTTAAGAATATATTTTCTTAAGAATATACCTATTTTCTTAAGAAAAAATATATCATAATATATATTTATACATAATATGTAATATATAATATATTATATAATGTATGAAATATATTATATCTATTATATGCATTATATATAATATATTACATATAATATATTATATATTATTTTATATATTATAAATATTATTTTATGTATTTTTCTTATATTTATTTTCTTAAGAACACTTAAGAAATTAGAGAAATATTAGAAATTATATATGATGTATTACATATGATGTATTATATGTGATGTATTATATATTATATATTATATATTATATATTATATATTATATATTATATATTATATATTATATATTATATATTATATATTATATTATATATACCATATAATATATAGTTTATAGAATATATAATTTATAGAATATATAATATATATTATAGAATATATTATTTATATAATATATATAAATATAATAATAACATATATATTTTCTTAAGAATACTTAAGAAAAACCCGCGACTGTCTGAGACAGTCAGACACAGCTTTGAGTCTGGCCAGTCACTCCAAACAACTTTCACCCGTGTCCAATTAACAAATCACTTTAGGTAAACAATCTCCCTCCCTGGGGATGCTCCTACAGCCTCAAATTTCTGCATTTTCTGAGAACAGATCCATCCCTGAACCCACCCAGCCCAGATTTTGTGCTCTAAAATCTGTGTTCTACATCCCAAAACCCAACATGCCCATCCCTAAGGACCCAAAGGAGAGGTGCAAACTGTCCCAGATCAGTTCTAACTCCCTTATCATTTCAGCTGAGGGTTTTGGGTGTTTTGGGCTCCTGGGGCCCCACACACCTTCCCTTCCAAGTGAAGTTCCATCCAGCAACAGCTGATTAAAGCAAAACTCTTCTCTGCTTTCTCCCTGTAGCAGATAAAAGCCATTTATTACCCTGTCCCTCTCCAGGCCAGGGAAGCTCACCTGGCTGTCCCATATTGTCATTTTAATTAAAGCCACATCCTGGGAACCACTGTGCTGCTGAGGCCCTGATAAGGATCCCCTTATCAGTGGATTTGTGATGCTATCTGGGCCAGCCCATGATTACCTGCCAGAACAAAGGGGATGTTATTAAACAAACCCTGTGGGGGCAGAGGATGGAATCTGCACTGGGATCCTTCCTCTCCTGGGGTCACACGGGGAAAAGGAGGAGCTGCTGCTGCCTCACCAAGGAAATTTTCACTCCTCTGCTGCCATTTATTAGAGAGAAACGCCAACTTTAATATCAATTAACTCCTGGGGGATGATGGCTCCTGAGGGCTTGCCTGAGTGGTTCACTAAAAATGTGGAGTGATGGGGTTAGCTTTCCCAAAGCCAGCTCTGCTTCCCACACCCAGCTCTTCCTCTCCTTCCCAAACCCAGCTCTGCTTCCCTTTTCCAAACCCAGCTTTGTCTCCCTTTTCCAAACCCAGCTCTGCTTCCCAAACCCAGCTCTGCTTCTCTTCTCAAACCCAGCTCTGTCTCTCCTTCCCAAACAAACCCAGCTCTGCTTCTTCTTCCCATTCTCAAACCCAGCTCTGCCTCCCAAAACCAAACCCACTCTGCTTCTCCTTCCTTCCTTCCTTCCTTCCTTCCTTCCTTCCTTCCTTCCTTCCTTCCTTCCTTCCTTCCTTCCTTCCTTCCTTCCTTCCTTCCTTCCTTCCTTCCTTCCTTCCTTCCTTCCTTCCTTCCTTCCTTCCTTCCTTCCTTCCTTCCTTCCTTCCTTCCTTCCTTCCTTCCTTCCTTCCTTCCTTCCTTCCTTCCTTCCTTCCTTCCTTCCTTCCTTCCTTCCTTCCTTCCTTCCTTCCTTCCTTCCTTCCTTCCTTCCTTCCTTCCTTCCTTCCTTCCTTCCTTCCTTCCTTCCTTCCTTCCTTCCTTCCTTCCTTCCTTCCTTCCTTCCTTCCTTCCTTCCTTCCTTCCTTCCTTCCTTCCTTCCTTCCTTCCTTCCTTCCTTCCTTCCTTCCTTCCTTCCTTCCTTCCTTCCTTCCTTCCTTCCTTCCTTCCTTCCTTCCTTCCTTCCTTCCTTCCTTCCTTCCTTCCTTCCTTCCTTCCTTCCTTCCTTCCTTCCTTCCTTCCTTCCTTCCTTCCTTCCTTCCTTCCTTCCTTCCTTCCTTCCTTCCTTCCTTCCTTCCTTCCTTCCTTCCTTCCTTCCTGCCTTCCTGCCTTCCTTCCTGCCTTCCTGCCTTCCTTCCTTCTCCAAACCCAGCTCTGCTTCCCCTTTCCAAACAAACCCAGCTCTGCTTCCTAAACCCAGCCCCAGCTCTGTTTCACCCTCTCCAGTTTTGATTTCCTGATTTCCCCTGGAACAGAAGCCACAGGATGGAATTACCACAACCCCGTTTCCCTGCCTTGATCCCATCCTGGATCCCAAACAGCCCCAGGTATCTCCTGGGCTTTCTGCAGCACTTCCAGGTGAGGCAGAGCTGTCACAACACGAGGCTTCACCCATTTCAGTATTTTTTTCACCAAACCAACCCTTTATTTCTCATAACCAGGCCCAGAAGGAGCTGCTGTTCCTGTCTTCCCCCAAAATCCACCTCAGCTCCTGGGACCTCACAGCCACCAGCAGAATAAAAAACCCTCCCACCCCTTCTCACCCCAGGATGAAGAAACAACCCAATATTTCTGGGAATTCAGCCCTTCCAAAATGAACTTATCATGTTCAGACCAGTGATGGTGGTTAAATTCATAATAAAAAGTGGAATTGTACAAGGAGGAATTAATTTTCAATTTGCAGCTGTAAGAAAGAAGAGTTCCTGGGCAAATGTCAGTCAACAGCAGCTTCTCTAAAACGCATTGTTTTATCTCAAAACCAAAAAAAAAATCATGAAAGAAAAGTCACCAAAGGGAGTTGGCAGCTGATAAAAACATTACTCCAAATAAACTCAAGCACTGTAGCAGGTATAAGATGGAAATTCATCAGAACTTAATGAATTGGTCCTTAAAAAAACCCCTTATCGTGCTCATCCATATGTATTTCGGTGGGCTAACAATGCCAGCTCCGTTTTGAAGGGCTGCCAGCTCTGTTTGATGTGGTTCCCTCTCATCCTGGTGGCTGCGGGAGCCCCCGAGGCGTCCCAGGAGTGACTTCCCAGGATTTGTGTGGAACCAGCTCCATCTATTGATGGAGAGCAGGGACGTGGATGGAGGGGATCCCAGTGGGTGTTGTGCCCCAGAACAGGATCCTGAGGAACTGGGATGCTGTAGGTTTGTTTTGGGGGAATCGGAGTGCTGTTGTTTTTGTTTTAAACTGAAGAATTGGGGTGCCGTGGGTTTGTTTTACACTCAGGAATTGGTGTACTGTGGGTCTGTTTGACCCTCAGGACTTGGGGTGCTGTGGGTTTGCTTTAAATTGAAAGAATTGAGGTGTTGTGGATCTGTTTTAAACGGAAAAACTGAGGTGCTGTGGGTTTGTTTTAAACTGAGGAATTGAGGTGTTGTGGGTCTGTTTTGAATGAATTGGGGTGCTGGAATTGAGGTGCTGTGGGTTGGTTTTAAACTGAAGAATTTAGGTGCTGTGGGTTTGTTTTACATTCAAGAATTGGGGTGCTGTGTGTTTGTTTTACACTCAGGGTAAAACTGGGGTGCTGTGGGTTTTAAATGGAGGGAATTGAGATGCTGTAGGTTTGTTTTGACAGAAGGAATTGGGGTGCTGTGGGTTTGTTTTACACTCAGGAATTGAAGCCCTGTGGGTTTGTTTTAAACTGAGGAATTGGGGTGCTGTGGGTTTGTTTTAAATTGAAGGAATTGAAGTGCTGTGGGTCTGTTTTAAACTGTAGAATTGAGGTGCTGTGGTTTTGCCTAGAATTGAAGGAATTGGGGTGCTGGAATTGGGGTGCTGTGGATTGGTTTTAAACTGAAGAATTGAGGTGCTGTGGGTTTGTTTTACACTCAGGAACTGGGGTGCTGTGGGTTTGTTTTACACTCAGGAGCTGGGGTGCTGTGGGTTTGTTTTAACTGAGGCATTTGAGATGCTCTGGGGTTTTTCTAAACTGAAAAACTGAGGTGCTGAGGGTTTGTTTTGAAGGAATTGGGGTGCTGTGGGTTTGTTTTAAACTGAAGAATCGGGGTGCTGTGGGGTTTTTTGAGGGAATTGAGGCCCTTTGGCTTTGTTTTAAACCGAAGAATTGAGGCACTGTAGGTTTGTTTTACACCCAGAAACTGGGGTTTGTTGTGTGTGAGCTGGGGGTTTATTTTAAATTGAAGGAATTGAGGTGTTGTGGATCTGTTTTAAATGGAAAAATTGAGGCGCTGTGGGTTTGTTTTACACTCAGCAATTGGGGTGCTGTGGGTTTGTTTTAAACTGAAGGAATTGAGGCCCTGTGGGTTTGTTGAGGTGCTGAGAGTTTGTTTTAGCTGAAGGATTTGGGGTGCTGTGGGTTTGCTGGGGTGCTGTGGGTTTGTTCTCCTCGCACAGGGGATATTTCCCTCCAACATTTCCCCCAAATCCCAAATTTCCCAGCCCAGCTCCTTCATTTTGGCATCCCAGCCCCTGCCATTACCAGCATTTTCTCCTCAGTGATCACGTAGGAGACAGAACTAAAAACCCCTTCAGATGAACTCCCAACCCTTTTATTTTCCAGCCACTTGGTTTCCAAATCATCTCAAAATATGTGAGATATTGCAAGACAGGGCAGCAGAGTTCACAGGGACTGAGAAGGATTTCCTTGGCAGCTGCACCACAAAAAGTTGTGAATGTCCCTGGCTTCGCACTTCCTTTGTTGTTCCCAGGATTTAGTTCGGTTTCTTTTGCCCTCACCTCTAAATTTGTACTTTTCCTCATTTTCTCTCAGGCTGTCGCTAAGTAATATCTAATTTTATGTAATACAAATAAAGAAACTTCTACATTTCTGACCATTTTTTTTGTCAAAAACCTCCAGCCAAAGCTGAACATCTCCCCAAGCACCCGACATTTCTGCTGTCAAACTCCAGTTGCTACGGAAAGGGGAGAATTCTGCTCGTGCTCCAAAACCAGAGCCTGAGGGTTCGGAAATCCAAATTGGGAGTACTGGAAATCCAGAATGGGGGTTTGGAAATCCAGAATGGGGGTTTGGAAACCAGAATGGGAGTACTGGAAATCCAAATTGAGAGTTTGGAAATTCAAATTTGAGGATTTGAAAATCCAGATTTTGGGGTTTAGAAATCCAGATTTAGGGTTTGGAAATCCAGATTGAGGCATTTGAAAATCCAGGTTGGGGGTTGGAAATTCAGGTTGGGGATTGGAAATTCAGATTGAAGGATTTGGAAATCCAGAATGGGGGTTTGGAAACCCAGAATGGGAGTACTGGAAATCCAAATTGAGAGTTTGGAAATTCAGATTTGAGGATTTGAAAATCCAGATTGAGGGTTTGGAAATCCAGATTTTGGGGTTTAGAAATCCAGATTTAGGGTTTGGAAATCCAGACTTTGGGGTTTAGAAATCCAGATTTTGGGGTTTAGAAATCCAGATTTAGGGTTTGGAAATCCAGATTGAGGCATTTGGAAATCCAGGTTGGGGGTTGGAAATTCAGGTTGGGGATTGGAAATTCAGATTGAAGGATTTGGAAATCCAGAATGGGGGTTTGGAAACCCAGAATGGGAGTACTGGAAATCCAAATTGAGAGTTTGGAAATTCAGATTTGAGGATTTGAAAATCCAGATTGAGGGTTTGGAAATCCAGATTTTGGGGTTTAGAAATCCAGATTTAGGGTTTGGAAATCCAGATTTTGGGGTTTAGAAATCCAGATTTAGGGTTTGGAAATCCAGATTGAGGCATTTGGAAATCCAGATTGAGGCATTTGGAAATCCAGGTTGGGGGTTGGAAATTCAGGTTGGGGGTTGTAAATTCAGATTGAAGGATTTGGAAATCCAGATTGGGGTTTGGAAATCCAGATTGGGAGGTTTGGAAATCCAAATTGAGAGTTTGGAAATTCAGATTTGAGGATTTGAAAATCCAGATTGAGGGTTTGGAAATCCAAATTTTGGGGTTTAGAAATCCAGATTTAGGGTTTGGAAATCCAGATTTTGGGGTTTAGAAATCCAGATTTAGGGTTTGGAAATCCAGATTGAGGCATTTGGAAATCCAGATTGAGGCATTTGGAAATCCAGGTTGGGGGTTGGAAATTCAGGTTGGGGGTTGTAAATTCAGATTGAAGGATTTGGAAATCCAGATTGGGGTTTGGAAATCCAGATTGGGAGGTTTGGAAATCCAAATTGAGGGATTTGGAAATCCAGATTTGGGGTTTGGAGATCCAGATTTGGGGTTTGGAAATCCAGCACCTGCAAATGGAAGAGCAGGCAGGGAGGGAGAGGGACTGAGGAGGGAGATGAGTGAAATTTGAGGTGTCAATCCCACATTTATTAAGGAATTTATAAAATTAACTCCTTATTAAGGAGTCTTTGAATTCTGCACTTCACAACTGTGAATCTGTTTTGTCTTTCACACTGGCTGTGGTGGGCAAAGAATTGGGTGAAATAACAGTGAAAATAGCAAAGAAACACTTTTGGAGGAGGAATAAGAGTAACAGTAATAATAGCAATAATAAATAGCAATAATAAATCACAATAATAGCAATAGCATAGTATTAATAACAATAGTAATAATAACAACAGTAATAGTAATATTATTAATAAACAGAAATAATCATAATAGTAATAGGTAATAGTAATAATAACATCAACAAAACATCAATAATAAAGATTTTTATTTTTATTTTTATTTTTATTTTTATTTTTATTTTTATTTTTATTTTTTATTTTTATTTTTATTTTAAAATAGAGCTTCAGGAGCATCCCAGGGCTGTTGCTGGCGGTCTGACACACCTGCCCAGGTGAGTTCTGCCCCCCACACCTTCCCCTCCCCTCTCCCACACAAACCAAAGCCCAGCTTTGTTCTCCTGTTGCACAAAAGCTGCTTTAAAGCCCAGCCCGGTGTTTTACGCTGTCAGCCAGAGCCTCTGCCCATGTTTTATTCATGTGTCACTCTCCTGTTCACTGCTAAGGGTTTACAAATGCTTCATCAATTATTAACAGCCTGATACCTGCTTGGGGCTTGTTGTTGTTGTGTCTCCTTGGGTTTTTTTTGTTTTTTTTTTTTTATATAAAGAGGTGTTGGGAGGGTGGAGGAGAGAGCTACAAACGAAAGAAAACAAATTAAAATAGGAATTCAATAATTTACAGCCTGTTCTGAGAGAGTTCATGTTTAAAGGGAAGCAGCTGCGGCGGAGATAATTGAATTAAGGGCTTGCAGTTGGTTCCAGAGCTTGGGTGATCTCACTGAGGAGAAATCCAGTGCTCAGCCCTGTGGAATTCAGCCAAGGGATGAGGATCCCGGCGTTCCAGGGGTGGAAATGGAAATTTCCTGGTGGGAATTCCAGCGCCACCCCAGCAGCTTTGAGGATCTCCTCCCCTGATGGTTCTGAATTTTCATCAGGTGTCACCTGGGCATTGCAGGGAAACTCTTCCGACCTGGCTGTTCTCCAGCCTTTTGAGGTTAAAAATAAAATCTGGGTGCTGATTTCCTTCATTTTCCCACAGGTTCTGAGGTGAAATAATTCCTGCTAAATCACCATGGTGCTCCCACCCTTCCATCACCTCCCCAGTCTTGGTGTTCAGCAGGAAATCAGAAGCCAACACCAACAAGTGCCACGATATGAAGTGGAAAATTATTGCAGGGCCAAGAATATTTTAAAAATCATTGTGGCTTTAAAAGAAGTTGTGCTTTTTCTTGTCCTTTGGATGAGGGATTTAAGGGACAATAAGAAAATGTCAGGAGATGCAGCTCAGGTGCATTTTCATGAATTTTCAAACGCAGTTCAGGTGCAAATTCAGTTCCTGACACCTGAATGAGTCCAGGCAGAGCTGGAAACTATTGATGTTCCCATAATAAAAAGAGGAAATCTCCACGGCCTTTGTGATCACAGGAAATCAGAAGTGAACACCAATGAGGGCCACGATATTGAGTTGTCACCATCACATTTTCTGAAAAATCTCCTGGTCCAGGATTCTTCTTCTGGGAGACTGAGAAGCCTCAGAGAAAAAGGAAAACAATATTATCTGATTTGCTTCTCCTGTGTTTTGCTGCTTTGGAATGTGGTTGGAGATTGTTTATCCAACAGGTGACTGTTTCATTGGTTTCATGTAAATTGTTTTTATTAATGGCCAATCAGTGCCAAGCTGTGTCAAGGGTCTGGAAAGAGTCACAAATTTTCATTATTATCTTTTTAGCCTTCTGTAAATATCCTTTCTCTATTCTTTAGTATAGTTTAGTACAGCCTTCTTTAGTATAATATAGTATCATAAAATAATAAATCAGCCTTCTGCGAACATGGAGTCAGATTCATCATTCCTTCCTTCGTCTGGGAACCCCACAAATACAAGATTAAGTGGAAAATTATTGTAGGGCCATGGATATTTCAAAAATCACTTTTTCTTTCCTTTCTCTCTGAGGTTCTTGCTGTGCTTTCCCCTCAGTGCAGCTGCAGAAGAGGGCCCACACTGAAATAAATCCTGGCAGATCCAGCAGAGCCTCCTCCCCTGAATCCCCCAGAGAAACGCCCAAGAACGAGTCCCTTTTTTCCTGCTGTTTATTTTCCTAGAAGGCAGCGAAACAACAAACATTTGCCTTTTTAATTTCCATTAGTGGCACATTGAGATGTTGATAAACTCTCAGAGAGCTGCTTCCTTCTCCAGAAGAACAAACTCTGGAGGAAATCCTGCAAAACTGACTGAAAATTTGGGAAAATGCCTTTAGAGTTGGTTGGGAAGCTGGGAGAGTCCTGGACCATAAATCCCAATTTCATTTGGATTTTTTATTTTTTAATTTTTCCTGATAATTTTATTTGGAGACTCAGAGCTCAGTGGGTGCCGTGCCCATGGGATATTGGTTGAAGCAGCAATCCTGGGGTGTTCAGAGCTGCAAAAACAACCCCAAAAACGCAAAATGCAACTTTCTAGAAACTCCTGGCTGTTCCCAGTGCTGGCAGAGCCCTGGGACAGAAATCCACAGAATTTAATTTGGATTTTTCCCCTCAGAGTTCAGTGGGTGCTGTGCCCATGGGATGTTGGTTGGAACAGCAATCCTGGGGTGTTCAGAGCTGCTCAGCCTGACAAAAATAACCGCCCAAAATGCAAAATGGGTTTTTTTCTGGAAGGTTCTGGCTGTTCCCAGTACTGGGAGAGCCCTGGGACAGAAATTCCCGTTTAATTTGGGTTTTTCTCCTCAGAGTTCAGCAGCCAATTAACGCAGGTTCATTCGCCCAATGAACCCCCTACACCTTCCCTGCCCCATCCCAGGTGAGCCCATTGCAGCTCCAAAGCAAAGTTAATTTTGTCCTTTTGTCCTTTTTATTTATTCTCTGCTGCTTCTCTTTCCATGCCTGTCTCCCGCTTTTAAAATCTGTATTTTTCATTTGAAGTGGAATTGTGGTTTATGATGTATTTATATAGTTTTAAACTAACTTTTATACTTACAGGCAAGCAATTACTGCTCCAGAGGAGCCCAGAGTTAATATTTTTGGGTTTGAAGCCTCACTTTATTTGAGACTATATAAATAAGGTTCTCATGAAGTATTTATGCAGCCGAAGCCAGCTCTGGGAAGAAAACAAAAGCAATGAGTAAATAATGAAGAATCAGATTTGTGCTTTTTCATTTTGAAAACTGTGTGAATTTTTAACTTTTTTCAAGGGAAAGCAAAGCTTTGCTCCCCCTCGTGCTGCTGTGGGGTTTTCACTCTGCCAGCCCTGCACTCTTGGGCTTTTTGTGCCAAAATTTTGCCACAATTTTTCTCTTTCTGCCCTCAATTTGCAGAGTGCCCAACACCTCCAACTCCTCAGTGCAGTGGGGAGAGCTGAGCTTTTCCAGAATGAGCCTTAAAATAACCCAAATTCAGCGTAAACAACTGCCACTCCACCAGGTAATTATGGCTCCTCGAGATAATATCATTTGCATACGCATTTATACCTCCGTGAGTGTTCTTGGAGACTTTAATTAAAAATTAGGCTTTCATTTCCATGATTTCATCCCTTTCTGCTACTCCCACTGTTTTTTAATTTCATTTCAGGGCCCCTTTCTCCACAGAGGGGTTTTTGATGACCCTTCAATGTCTTTTAAAGACATTTCTCCTGCAGGCACCGAGTGTGATTCGATTTGGCTGCCCCCACCTGCATCCCCCGTTTCTGGGCGCAGCAATAAGCCATGATTCAGCACCTTGCCATCAGCTAAAAAAAATCAAATTTCAGCAGCTCTCGTTCCTGCTGCCTGTGCTGGGATCAATATCTGGGAGCCCCCATCACCCCCGGAGCCAGGAGTGACCCCCACGTCCTCCAGGAGCTGCTGGAAATTCAATGCAGCGCCTGGGCTGAGGGGCCCTGCATGCCCTGAATAGAAAAAATGGTTTTTTATAAAGATTTTCTACCTCACTTTACACCAATTGGATTTTTCAGAAGGCTCTGAGTCCTTCAGGGTTGATGCTCTCAAACTGGGGGTGAGGGGAGAGATGGGGGGAATCTGCCCTGGGGGCTGGACCCACACCTGATCCCAAATTGATCCTAAACTGATCCCAAAGTGATCCCAAAATGATCCTAAACTGATCCCAAATGATCCCAAACTGATCCCAAACTGATCCCAAAATGATCCTAAACTGATCCCAAATGATCCCAAACTGATCCCAAACTGATCCCAAAATGATCCTAAACTGATCCCAAATGATCCTAAACTGATCCCAAACTGATCCCAAAATGATCCTAAACTGATCCCAAATGATCCTAAACTGATCCCAAACTGATCCCAAAATGATCCTAAACTGATCCCAAATGATCCCAAACTGATCCCAAAATGATCCCAAAACTCCCCTGAGAAGCTGCTTGGCTTGGGAATGTCCAGAGGGAATTAATCCCAAATTTCATCTTGAAAGCTGCTTCTCCATCCTATCCTGGGTTGGAACTAATCCCAAATCTCACCCAGGGTTGTTCAATTGGGAATGTCCAAGGGAATTAATCCCAAACCTCACCTGGGAAGCTGCTCCCCATTCCTGGCCTGGTTTGGAATTAATCCCAAATCTCATCCAGGGTTTTCCATTTGGAAATGTCCAGTGGGAATCAATCCCAAATCTCATCTAGGAAACTGCTCCCCCATCCTATCCTGGGTTGGAACTAATCCCAAATCTCACCCAGCATCGTTCAATTTGGGAATATCCAAGGGAATTAATCCCAAACCTCACCTGGGCAGCTGCTGCCCCTCCCCAGGCAGGTTTGGGAACATCCAGAGCATCCCTGAGGGAATCAATCCCAAATCAACCTGGGATCTGCTCCAGTGGGACAGCTCAGGGATCTGGGATATTCCTTGGGAATCCCCTGGTGTTGGAGCAGCTTTGGCGGTGCAGGATTTCTATTTATTTTTATTTTTATAATAAAGGATTTTCATCCCCTCGGTAGGGCGGGCAGGGGCTGGGGGTGTCTCTGGTCACGGCTCCACGAACAAACTGCTGCCCCTCACATTGCCTCCACTTTTGGGGAATAAAAGGCTGAAAACTTTGTCATGAAACAGAAAAAAAAAAAAAAAAAAAACAAAAACACAAAAAACCCCAAAACAAAACAAAACAAAGAAACCTCAAAACAAAAAAACCCCAAACAAACAAAAAAAAAAAAAAAAAAAAAAACACCAAAAAAAAAAACCCCACAAAAAACCCTTCTTTCCTTCTTTTCCAAACTGGACAAACTGCTGGCTTTGGATAGAAAGCTCACTGTGGGTCACTGCAGCTTTTCTGGAATGTTCTTTTCTGGAATGTTTGCGCCTTTTCAGTGGTGGCAGGACCTCCAAACTGTCCATATTGTGGGCAAAAAGAGAAGAACAGGGGTCCAGAGCGCCCAGCTCTGGGCCTTCATTTGGGGCAGAACAATCTGGGATGCCCAAACAGACCCAGAATAAATTCAATTTTCCACCTGGAGCCTCCCTGGCCCTTCCTCCCATCCCTGCCAGGTGGGAGAAGCTCAGGAGCATTTTTGGTGCCCACCTTTGAATGAGAGGAGCTGTTGAGCCCAGGAAATTCAGGAAACGGCTCTGGCTGCGCTGCGAGTGTGCCTGTGGCTGCAACAGCCACCCTGGGCTCTTTTATTGATATTATCCTGTCTTGTTTGCTCGCCTGCTGCTTCTCCCTGTCTTCATTGGCAAAATCAATCTCTCCTGTCTTCCTTTTTCCCTTTTTTTTTTTTTTGGTTTTATTAAACCATTGTTGCCTTTTTTTTTTTATTGTTGTGAGGCCAGGATTGATCCCTGGCGAGCATAAATAGAGGGAATCACAGCACAGGGAGCTGGGGTTTAACAGGGCACAACCCTCAGGTGTGCCGGGGGAATCTGGGGCTGTTCAGGTGTGCCAGGTGAGATTTCCTCACTCAGAGGATCCATTCAGGTGGCCCAGGGCTGATTTTGGGTGCTCAGGTGTCCCAGAAGAAATTCCCCTGCCCAGAAGATCCATTCAGGTGTCCCAGAGGGAATTTTGAGCTGTTCAGGTGTGCCAGGTAAGATTTCCTCACCCAGAGGATCCATTCAGGTATCCCAGGGCTGATTTTGGGTGCTCAGGTGTCCCAGAAGAAATTCCCCTGCCCAGAAGATCTGTTCAGGTGTCCCAGGGGAGATTTTGGGTGCTCAGGTGTGCCAGGGGGGAAATCTTACCTGCTCAGGTATCCAGGTAAGATTTTCTCACTCAGAGGATCCGTTCAGGTGTCCCAGGGGAGATTTTGGGTGCTCAGGTGTCCCAGAAGAAATTCCCCTGCCCAGAAGATCCATTCAGGTGTCCCAGAGGGAATTTTGAGCCGTTCAGGTGTGCCAGGTGAGATTTCCTCACTCACAGGATCCATTCAGGTGTCCCAGAGGGAATTTTGAGCTGTTCAGGTGTGCCAGGTAAGATTTCCTCACTCAGAGGATCCATTCAGGTGTCCCAGGGGAGATTTTGGGTGCTCAGGTGTCCCAGAAGAAATTCCCCTGCCCAGAAGATCCATTCAGGTGTCCCAGAGGGAATTTTGAGCTGTTCAGGTATCCAGGTAAGATTTTCTCACTCAGAGGAGTCATTCAGGTGTCCCAGGGCAGATTTTGGGTGCTCAGGTGTCCCAGAAGAAATTCCCCTGCCCAGAAGATCCATTCAGGTGTCCCAAGGGAGATTTTGGGTGCTCAGGTGTGCCAGGGGGGAAATCTTACCTGCTCAGGTATCCCAGGTAAGATTTCCTCACTCACAGGATCCATTCAGGTGTTCCAGGGGCAATTTTGAGCTGTTCAGGTGTCCCAGGGGAGATTTCCCTGCCCACAGGATCCGTTCAGGTGTTCCAGGGGGGATTTTGGGTTCTCAGGTGTCCCAGGTAAGACTTCCTCACCCAGAGGATCCATCAGGCTGAAATCAGGCTGAAATCCTGCTGAAATAATGCTGAATTTAGGCTGAAATCCTGCTGAAATAATGCTGAGTTTAGGCTGAAATCCTGCTGAAATAATTCTGAAATCCTGCTGAACTCAGCCTGAAATCCTGCTGGAATAATGCTGAATTTAGGCTGAATTTAGGCTGATCTCAGGCTGAAATCCTGCTGAAATAATTCTGAAATCAGCCTGAATTCCTCCTGAAGTAGTGTTGAATTTAGGCTGAACTCAGGCTGAAATCCTGCTGAAATGATGCTGAAATAAGGCTGAAATAATTCTGAAATAATGCTGAACTCAGGCTGAAATAATGCTGAATTTAGGCTGAACTCAGGCTGAAATCCTGCTGAAATAATTTTGAAATCCTGCTGAACTCAGGCTGAAATAATTCTGAAATCCTCCTGAACTCAGGCTGAAATCATGCTGAATTTAGGCTGAAATCCTGCTGAAATAATGCTGAATTTAGGCTGAACTCAGGCTGAAATCCTGCTGAAATCAGGCTGAAATAATTCTGAAATCCTCCTGAACTCAGGCTGAAATCCTGCTGAAATAATGCTGAATTTAGGCTGAAATCCTGCTGAAATAATTCTGAAATCCTGCTGCACTAAGCAGGGCGGTGCAGGCCAATATTCCCCTCCTGCAGCACCACGCAAAGGGCGAGAGGAAATGTTTAATTCTCAATAATCCTGTGAGGCTGCCAGAGAGGAACAGGCTGCAGGGCAGCTGCCCAGAGACAGAAAATCAGATTAATTCATGGAATATCTCCTGGAAATTCCCACAATTTCAGCTGCAGAAGCTCTTTAAGGGCCACATTGACATGAACCACTGGGAAATCAGATTAATTCATGGAATATGTCCTAGAAATTCCCGCAATTCCAACTGCAGAAGCTCTTTCATGGCCACACTGACATGAACCACTGGGAAATCAGATTAATTCATGGAATATCTCCTGGAAATTCCCGCAATTCCAACTGCAGAAGCTCTTTCATGGCCACACTGACATGAACCACTGGGAAATCAGATTAATTCATGGAATATCTCCTGGAAATTCCTGCAATTCCAACTGCAGAAGCTCTTTCATGGCCACACTGACATGAACCACTGCGATGAAGAGCTGAGGGGTGGATTCTGCTCTGGCTGAGCTTTTGTGGCAGTGCAGGGCAAGGTCCCTGTGGATTTCTGGATAAATTTGGGGCTCTTGAGGAGCCTTCTCAAAGCATGAGGAGCCTGCTGAGCCCTGGGCTCCAAAGCAGGATTTATCTGCTGCAGCTTGGCTTTCTTGGAGGATTAATTCACTCCATCATAACTGTTTTCTGCAAGCGTTTTAATCAGCTGCTAATCCTCGTCTCTGCCTTCACATTAGCTAATTAAATCAAGTTATTATTTTTAAGCGTTCCCTCAAAGCCAATGATTCTTACGGAGATGGGTAAGGAGCTCTGTGCCGTGTCCTGGACAGGATTCGGCTCTTTTGGGGGTTTTTGGTGACTTTTATTCAACATTCCTGTGGCAGCTTAGGAAAAAATCTCCTTCTTCATGTTGTACAAGGAGCCAGGTTTGTGTTTCTGTTTTTAATCATTTGACAGATGAGTAAAACAGACAGATAATGAAATTAATGCCTTTGGTGGTAGCAGCAGATCAGCCCCTGCAGCTTTGGAGCAGATCTTTGTGAGGAATGAGGCTCCTCACCAAAAGCAGCAATAAACAAATTAAACAGGCAGAGTTCAAGGAATCCCCACGGACAGATCTGGGAGAGCTCCTTAGGAATAATTGTGGGTTTGCTCCTCTTCTCCCTCCCCTCAGGTTTTGGCACAGCAGATAAAAACAGCAGAGCCCCCTCTGGGGTTCCTCTGGTGCCTCCAGAGCGGTTTTGGGGTGTTTGTCCTGCTCCCACCTGGGACCCCTGGGGGCTCTGGCACCTGGGCACTGCCCCAAATCATCATAAATCAAATTATCTTTTCATTTCTGCACACCCCGGGACCCCTGAGGGCTGTGGGCACTGCCCAGGGCTCAGAAAGGAAATCCACAACAGCTCAGGCAAAACAAGATGAGACAAACCTGCAGTTCTTAAAAACATGGATGGAGCAAGGGATTTAAAACTGGCTGGAATTCTGGAACAATAATATAAACCACCTAATATTGGGGGTTAATGCGCTTGCAGTCACTGCTCTCCCAGGTTTTAATAGCTTATCATTAAATATTATCTTATTATCACATGGAATACTGAGGAAACAGTGAAATAATGGCATTAATTGACTTCAGCTCCCCATTGCCTTCGGCCAGGACTGGGTGCTCCCTCCCTGCTCTGCCCCTCACCCTGGACTCTTCTGGAATCCTTGCTCCTTGTGTTTTTTCCTAAGAGATTAGATTTTTTGTTTTGTTCTGTCCCGTTTCTCCCCCATGTTTTCCCCTTTTTCCACATGCAGGGATATTTAGGCTGGGACTGTGAGCTGGAAGAGCTGGTGGCATTCATATTTTCTGGGAGAATTCCTTCGCCCAGGATTTTCTCCTGGGAAGCTGAGAAGCCTCAGAGAAAAAGGAAGACAATAATGATCTGATTTGTTTGTCCTGTGTTTTGCTGCTGTGGAATGTGTTTGGACATTGTTTACCAACAGGCGATTGTTTCATTGATTTCATGTGAATTGTTTTGACTCAATGGCCAATCAAGGTTGAGGCTCTGGAAAGAGTCACAAGTTTTCATTATTATTTTTTAGCCTTCTGTCTGTATCCTTTCTCTATTCTTTCGTATAGTTTAGTACAACATTCTTTAATATAATATAGATCATAAAATAATAAATCGGCCTTCTGAGAACATGGAGTCAGATTCGTTGTTCCTGCCTTCATTGGGGCACCCCACAAATGCAACAGAGGGGAAACCACAAATCTGGCAGGGAAGTGATGAAACCACCACAAATCTGGCAGGGAAGTGATGAAACCACCACAAATCTGGCAGGAACACCAGCTCAGCCTGGCTGAGTCCCCCACGGCCTGGCTGGGGCAAATCTCAGGGATTTGGGAATAGGAGATCTCTCCCTGTTGGGTTTATTCCTATTTTCTCTCTATATTCTCCCTATGGGTTTATTGCCAGCCCAAATCTCGGGACTTCTGCTGCTCACAGTGACCACAAGAAGTGTTAAAGTCTCATTTCCCAGCCCAGTAGTTGAAGAAGGAGTCAGAGTTCTTCAGTTCTCATTCCCAAGGTTGTTTATTGTATCTTATCTATAAAAGTCTTTCTCTGCCCTGCCGAGGTCCATCCAGCAGGACAGCTCCAGGCACTCTGCCTGCCCCCAGGGCAGTGTTATGTCTTTATACTAAAAAGTACAATATTTACAATAACTTCCCAACACCTATCACCTGTGTTAGACAGTGAGCTTCTACTCTAAACCAATCCCAAAGTGCCAACATCACAGCAGAAGGTGGAAGCCAAGAAGAAGAAGGAGAAAGGCTGGACACACCCAGATCCCTCCATCTTGCCTCCTGAACCCCCATTCTAAAAACCCCAAAAATTTATTTTTCACCCCGTGACAAATTAATTATTATTCTACTTAGACTTTCGTGGCTTGCAGATCCTCATACAAGGTTGGTAATTTTTTCCACGGGTCATAATCAAAGTCTCAGGGGTCTTGGGCTCTGTGCCAGGGTCTCTGAGCCCCCTGGCAGGGGTTTGAGCAATCCAGGACAGACAGAGGGATGTCCTGAATTCCAACACCCCAAAGGGAATCTGCAGCTCCCGGCGTTGCCTCTCCTCAGCCAGCACTGCCAGAGCTGGTGCTGCTTAAGGATTTCGAGATAAATTTTACCTCTGGGAAATCTCCAGGTATTTCATTACATTTCTGGAATAATTGTCCTCCCCTTTTGCTCGTTTTTAGGGGGGACGATAACACCTCTCTCTCATTAATGAGCTTTTTTTAATCTGAATTATTGAAACACAAGACCAGGTCCCTGCTTATCCTGCTGCAATATGGGCAGCCCTGTACTGAGCTGAGGACACTTCTAAATGAGATTTAATAATATAGCAGGACATTTAGCATATATTAATTAAATATCAGCAGATGGTGAGGAGAGCCCTTGCTGGGAGTGAGTTCAGAGGAATGGAAGTGCCACGTAATTACCCAAACCTGCAGAAACAATGGAGGGAGCAATTAGTTTTTTTTATTAACTCATTACAAAGGTGTGCAATGCCCAGGAATTTAATTACTGCCCAGTTCTGGGCTGTGGCAGGGTTCAGGTGGGAAAGGATGTGGGATCTCAGCTCCTCCAGGAGAGCAGCTCTGGCTGCCCCAAGAACATGGAATAAAAGCTGGGCATGAGGTTGGGAGTCAGGCTGTGCATTCATGGAGTGAAGCTGAAAATCGGTGTGAAATCTGGAAACTTCTGAGGCATCAGCACAGAAATGTGAAATTTGGAAATTTTAGAGTGCTACCAGCACAGAAATGAGAAATCTGGAAATCTCTGAGTGCTACCAGCACAGAAATGAGAAATCTGGGCATTTCTGAGTGCCATCACCATGGAAATGTGAAATTTGGAAGTTTTAGAGTGCTACCAGCACAGAAATGAGAAATCTGGAAATCTCTGAGTGCCATCAGCACAGAAATGTGAAATCTGGAAAGTTATGGGTGACATCGTACTGCCCAAAATCCTCTTAAAGGAAATGACAAATTACAAACAGAAATGACAAATCTGGAAATTTCTGTGTGCCATTAGTACAGAAATGAGAAATCTGGGCAATTTTGGGTGCCATTACCATGGAAATGTGAAATTTGGAAATTCCTGAGTGCCACCAGCACAGAAATCCCTGCTGGCTCCATGGTGGCAGCCACACATTTGGAGTTCTGCCAGGCCACAGAGGGATTTTTGTCCTTCCCTCCAGGCCAAGGTGCCCTCAAGCCTCACCCTCTGGGTGTCCTCCAAGCCCTTCCTGGGTTTTCCACCTTTGGCTGAGCCAAAAAGATTAAAATCCAGCTCTTACAAGGATTGGCATGAAACCCCTGGAGGTGGGGCAGGATTTGGGGCCCATTTTCCCATTTTTCAGCCCATTTTGCAGCCCAGAGCTGCAGGGAGAGTCTGAGCACCAGAGAGTTCCTGTCAGGCACCTTGTGAAGGTTTTGGATCTGGTTTTGTGCAGGATTTCAGCAGCTGCCTGAGCTGCCTCCCCTGGGACAGCAGTGCTTACCTAAAAATAAATTAAACCCTTAATCCTGCGGACCTTTTTCCCTGCAAAAATCCTCATTTGTGCCTTTTTCCAGGGCAAGGCAATGCTTAGTGGCAGAAGCAGCTCTGTTAACTTATGTTGGTGGAGTCCCTGTTATATTCAACCTGACATAAAATGCCAAGAAATGGCCAAGAATGACATTTAAATGCATGGAATCGACAGCCCTACCTCTAGGTGTGGGTTTGCTGCAGCTTTTTTCCCCCTAAATAATAATGTAAAGCTACATTTGCCATCCAGCTCTGCTACCTTAAAGTACCTTGTTTGACATTTTACCGTGATGAGTGAACCTTTAACAAGGTCATTAGCTTTGAAGGATTTTTCTCCTGGGGCTGTGGCAAGCAGTTTATTCTAAATAGCCAGGAAGAGAGAATAAAATATAAATAAAAATAACACCGTGTAACCGTGAAAGATTTCATTTGTAAAGAACATAAAGTGGAAGTCTCCACGAAATAATCCGGCCCTTCAAGAAGCCAGCAGTCATTGAAATGAATAAATCCAGGCCCAGCAGAATAACTCCATAAAAATAACAACAAACTCCTCGGGGTTTATGGGACAGGAGGGCAGGTCTGGGCTGTGAACATTCCCAGAATTGCACTCGGCTGCAGAGGGGATGGAGCAGAGTGCTAACAGCAACGAAAATGGGCAGAATCTCACTGGAAAAAAGGAAAGGGGTGAGAGGCTAACCCCTGTTTTTTTTTTTAATTTCTGGACTGGGAGAAGGCAAAGCCTCAGAGCTCCCAATTCCCCATGGCTGCTTTGATTATTGATCAGGGACAGGCCCAGGTTCTGATGCTGACCCAGACAAACTCCTGGGGGTGTGCAGGGACCCGTCACCAAAGGGTTAAAATGAAATTGTCCATGAGCAATCCCAGGGGAACGATGTGGGAATGATGTGGGAATAATTCCCCGATTTTGTGGGAATATTGTAGGGATGTGCCCATCCTGCCTGGCTGGGCCTTCAGGAGCCTCCTGGGCTGTGCTGCTCTGTCGTTGCAAACTGGGTAATAATTGGTATTTACCTGTATTGTATTGGTAACCATGTCGCTACATTTCTATTTCTATTTATTTCTATTTCTATTTCTATTTCTATTTCTATTTCTATTTCTATTTCTATTTCTATTTCTATTTCTATTTCTATTTCTATTTCTATTTCTATTTCTATTTCTATTTCTATTTCTTTATATATAGTTTTATGTAAAATAATATGATACCAATATAATAATACTATAATATACTGGACTAATATTATATTGGTAATAATATTGGTATTGGTTTATGCATACCCATATTTATATATTAATATATTTATATATAGTTTTATATAAAATTATGTGATATCAATATTATTATACTATACCAATATGATATTGGAAATAATATTGGAATTGGTTTATACATATTTATATTTATTTATATATTTATATATATAGTTTTGTATATAGTTATATATAAAATAATGTGATACAAATATAATAATACTATAATATACTATACCAATATTATATTGGTATTGGTTTATACATACCTATATTTATATATTTATATATTTATATATATATATATGTATATATATGGTTATATATATAGTTTTGTATATAGTTATATATAAAATAATGTCATACCAATATTATTATACTATAATATACTATACCAATATTATATTGGTATTGGTTTATACATACCTATATTTATATATTTATATATTTTTATATATATATGTACATATATGGTTATATATATAGTTTTGTATATAGTTATATATAAAATAATGTCATACCAATATTATTATACTATAATATACTGTACCAATATTATATTGGTAATAATATTGATCTAGTGTATTGTAGTATAATAATATTGGTATCATATTATTACCCATAGTATATTGGTAATAATACACCATGGATTACAGAAGGCTCATCAATAATAATCTTTATTACGAAACCCATTGTTCTTTTATGGACAGGTATGATACAGGTGTACCTGATTGCTCCTTTAATTAAAACACCCTCACCAATGGTTAATTAGGAAACCCCAGGATAACCCAGGCAGCAGCAGGAATTCCATTTCCCCCGTGGTGCTGGCACTGCCTCTGTGTCTGTCTGTCCTTCCAGGACCTGCCAGGCCCTGCCAGCCAAGTGCCACAGAGCAGGGAGACGCTCCCAGATCCTGCTGGAGATGTCTTTGTCAGCTCCCCACCAGCAGCCAAAGCCGAGCACGGCTAATTGGCTGCTATCTCATTAATTGCACTATTTAGTCAGTCATTATCAATGAGCAAAGAAGGAATTCTCAGATATTTATTTGCTGCCTACAGCAGGGGAAACACCTCCAGTTTAATACGCAAAAATGTTCCTCTTATCTCTGGTCTCCCCAGGGATTTGTTTAACCAAGGCTCCGGCTGATACCAGCAGGCTTTTAAATTGA
The DNA here is from genome assembly GCF_027579445.1 of Ammospiza nelsoni. Taxonomy (NCBI): domain Eukaryota; kingdom Metazoa; phylum Chordata; class Aves; order Passeriformes; family Passerellidae; genus Ammospiza; species Ammospiza nelsoni. The sequence continues at coordinate 3,012,036 of NC_080662.1, forward strand.
AAAATTGCAATTCACTCCCCCCCCCCAACTTTGATACAAGTCTTATCAGCAGGAGGAAGTGACAAAAACATATCTCTTCTGCAAGACAGAGGAAGGATTAGCTGAGCGGCCAAGGAGACCTCGGCTGGTGTCTGGGGAAGGAGGGGAACGGCAGGAAAGCTCTGTCCTTCACTGGGACAAAGCTGGGCCTGGCTTTGCAAAGCCGGGCTCCTCCTTGGGCTGAAATTATTGCCAAGGTGCTCAGGGGATGAAAGGTGTGAAATAATGAAATAATGGATGGAGGAGATTGGGGGATTTGGTGTGCAGAGCCACCCCTGGAGTGTCACCGTGGTATTTTCTGAAAAATCCTCTTTGCTCAGGATTTTCTCCTGGGAAGCTGAGAAGCCTCAGAGAAAAATGAAAACAATAATTATCTGATTGCTGCTTTGGAATGTGCCTTGGATATTGTTTACCAAAAGGTGATTGTTCGATTTGTTCCATGTGAATTGTTTTTAATCAATGACCAATCACCATCAGCTGTGTTGGACTCTGAGGAGTCAGTCACGAATTTTTATTATAATTCTTGTTAAGTCTGCTGATGTATCCTCTCTCTTTCTTTAGTGTAGTTTTAGTATAGCATTTTTAATATAATATAAAATAATAAATCAGCCTTCTGAGAACAAGGAGCCAGATTCTCATCTCTCACCTCATCCTGGGGACCCTCACAAACTCCACCCCTGGAGTGTCCTGAGCAGCCCCTCCATCCCCCAAAATCAGGCGCAGGAGTCCCAAAAATGGATTTTGTTATTTTGCCCAGAATTCCCCTCAGCTCACCAGTGGGTTTAACTGGAGGAAATTGGGAAGAGGAGCAAAGCCTCTGTTTGCTTTGTGATGGAGCTCCAGGCCCAATCAGGCCTAATTAAAGCCCTCAGTTGCTCTCCCTGAGTTCTGCTCCAGGCCTGGGGGTCCAGACTGGAGATTTAATCATTCCAGGGATCGATGGGGCGGATTTATGATTCAGCTGGGTGGAAACTTGGCAGAATGATAATGGGAAATGCTCTGTGATAATCAATATGGGATGGGAGAGGGGTTGAAAGTGCAAAACTCTCCAGATCTGCTACAAGCAGCTGAGTTTAGCAGCTTTTCAAAGGAAGGACGGTAAATACTCAAATAAAAATAAAAGGGGCTCGGAACATGAATTGATATCTAAGATCTGTCAGTCTGAACTGTCTTTACATCATGTGGAGGTTTCAACTTAATTCCAGCCCCAAGGTGTTCCACAGCTCCAGGGTGTAAAATTTCTGTGCCCTTGGACAGCAAACAGTAAATTCAGGCTCTTAATTACCTGGACAGCCTTTGAGTACAGGGAGAAATTTATGGGAGATCTCAATTCCCCACTCTAAATTCCATGCCTGCACTTGGACTGGAGTGGAATTATTCCCCAGCATGGAACGGCTCCAATCCATCCCAGCCTGGATCACTTTCGCTCTCCTTTAAGGGAAGAGCAGCAATAACTCAATTAAAGTGACACTGTGCTCAGCTAATAAATAGTCAGAGCAGTCAGTGCCACGCTGGGGCCGCTCTGCCCTGTTTGCAGAGAGCCACAGTTTGACATTTCCTGAGTGTTAAATCTTCCCTGCCATGAGCAGTGAATGAATGTGGGAACTGGAGCAGTGTCCTGGGGAGGGGCTGGGCTCTTGTCACACCCCTTGGGAGGGCTGGTGGCACTTTGGGGTGGGGACAGAGCCCCCAGGACACCAAATTCAAGCAGCACATTGCAAAAGAACTTGTAATTCCTTACAAATGCCCCTTCCTTCCAGAATAATCAGAATTATTATGTTATTATTTGCAGGGACCCTTTTGGCAGGAAGGGAGGAATGATGAATCTGACTCCATGTTCTCAGAATGCTAATTTATTATTTTATAACACTACATTATATTATAGAATACTATACTAAACTATACTAAAGAATAGAGAAAGGATACAGACAGAAGGCTAAAAAGGTAATAATGAAAACTCGTGATTCTTTCCAGAGTCTCCACAAAGTTTGGCCCTGATTGGCCAGAGTCAAAACAGAATAACAAATAATAAATAACAAAACAACAAAGAATCACACCAGAATCCAATGAAACAATCACCTGCGGGTAAACAATCTCCAACCACATTCCAAAGCAGCAAAACACAGGAGAAGCAAATCAGATAATTATTGTTTTCATTTTTCTCTGAGGCTTCTCAGCTTTCCAGGAGCAAAATCATGGGCTAAGAGATTTTTCAGAAAATGTGAATATGACCCATTATTTCACAATAATCCCCAGCACCTCTGTGATTGAATAACCTGCACAGGAGGAACATTTCCCTGCAGCTCCCTGCGCCCCTCCACGTGGAATGGCTGCACATCCCTGCAGTCCCAAAGTGTTTTACAAGTGGCCCTGCTCTGGCCCAGCCCTCCCCATCTGTTTGCTGGAATAATAATCAGCATTTCTATTCCAGCAGTGCCCTGTGCTGTGCCTGGCTCTGCCCAGAACCATCTGCTCGGAATTGCAGGAACTCCATGCTTGGAGCTGTGCCTTGGCCTGCCTGGGGAGCCTGGGAGGTTTTTCCTGCCAGCACCCCAAATTCCTGGATTATTATTATTATTATTACTATTACTATTACTATTACTATTACTATTACTATTACTATTATTACTATTACTATTACTATTACTATTATTATTTTTTATTCCATTACTATTATTATTTTTAATCTTACCATCACTATTCTATTATTATTATTATAATTATTGTTCTATTAATAATAACATTTTTATTTTCTATTACTATTACTGAGCTATTATTACTAGTATTATCATATTACCAGTATTATTATTCTATTACTATTATTATCATGAGTAATAGTAATATTATGATAATAATAGTAATTGTTCATGTAATAGTAATATAATAATAGCAGTGCTAGAAATAATTATAATATAATAGTGATTATATAAATAATAGTAATAATAATAAATAATTGTAATTATATAAATAGAATAACAGTAATTATTAATCTTCTTATTTACTGCCAGGCTTTCAACAGCTCTTCCTGTTGAAGATAAGCTGTTGATAATCAGCTTATAATAATGCTAATGATTAAATAATCATTATTATTAATGATAAAACCCCTGGGTGTCTCCAGCCTCCCATCTGTGTCTGGAGCTCTCTCCTGGGGTTCCCTCGTTCATCCCAGAGGATTTAAATTCCCCCTGCCTGCACCCTGCTCTCCCATTGCTCTTCTGTGAAAAGGAGAATTTTTGCTGTTCCTCCCTGCAGCTCTCAGCAGACCCATTCAAAGCTTTGAGCAACGAATCCATTCGCCAGGAGCTGCCAGAGACACGAAAATGCCCCAAATTTTTGCTTGTGGGATTTCAGCACCTCAGGACTGATGTGCAGAGTGACCGAGACACCCTTGGGGGGCTCGGGAGTCCTGGAATATTGCCAGAAGTGTCTGGTGGCTGGACTTTGATCCTACACGGGAGACGACACCTGTATGAGGATGGGAGGATTTCACTGGGTAAATGGTGAAGTTAATTAGATAATAAAATGGTTAATTAGTTAATAAAATGGATAAGTTAATTAGAGTGTGAGACACAGGGTTTAAGATTTCTGTACAGGGGGGTCTAAAGAAGTAAAATAGAGGAATTGGGGCGTGTCCTGTTCTTCTTCTTCTTCTTCTTGGCCTCCATCTTCTGTGGTGATGTTGGCACTTTGGGATTGGTTATTACTAAAAGTGCACTGGTTAATAAGGGTAAAAGGCATTGGGGAAAATTGATAAATATTGTATACGTAACTTCGGGTATAAAGATAAGTGACCGCCCCGGGGGCTCTCAGTGTGCCCATGGCTGGCTGCTGTGCAGACCTCTGTCGGGCCGAGAGAAAATCTTTTAGATAAACAATTAATAAACACCGAGACCGAGAAAAAACCTGAAGCCTCTTCTCGTCCTTTGAAGCGCGGGCTGTCCAAGGCCACCCCGGGCCTTTCCAGGTCCTTGAAACAGCCGAGAAACCGACATTTGCTTCTGGAGGTGAAGCCCTGCCCTCAGCCCCACCTGGTCCTGCTTCGGGCAGGTATTGGAGCAAAGGGGAATCCAGAGGTGCCTCCAAAGGAGTTGTTGGATGAATCCATGACTTTGGTCCAGCAGACACTTCCCAGCCCTGTGGAGGTCCCTGGGGGAGCTGGAAATCAGGGATGCACATTCCCTGCAGCCCCACCTGGTCCTGCTTTGGGCAGGGATTGGAGCAAGGGCGAATCCAGAGGTTCCCCTCCCTGTCACATTTTCTGAAAAATCCCTTTGCCAGGATTTTTCACCTGAGAAGCTGAGAAGCCTCAGAAAAGAAATGTAAACAATAATTATCTGAGTGCTTGGAATGCACTCTGGAGGTTGCTCCCCAACAGGTGCATCTTTGATTGGTTCCATGTGAATTGGTGTTAATTAATGACCAATCCTAGTCCAGCTGCGTCAGGACTCTGAGTCTGTCACAAGCTTTTTATTATCATTCTTGCTTTAGCCTTCTGATGTCTCCTTTCTCTTTCTTTAGTATAGTTTCAGTATATAATTTTCATGTAATGTAATGTAATATAAGAATAGAATAGAATAGAATAGAATAGAATAGAATAGAATAGAATAGAATAGAATAGAATAGAATAGAATAGAATAGAATAGAATAGAATAGAATAGAGTAGAATAGAATAGAAAATATATCAGCCTTCTAAGAACTTGCAGTCAATTCTCACCTCTCACCTCGTCCTGGGCACCCTCACAACATCACAACGGGTGCCTCCAAAGGAATTCTTGGATGAATCCCTGACTTTTGTCCATCAGACCAAAAGGAATTGTTGGATGAATCCTGAGTTTGGTCCAGCAGACCCTTCCCAGCCCCATGGAGGCCCCTGGGAGAGCTGGAATTCAGGGATACCCATTCCCTGCAGAGCGGGCTGCAGCCATGCTTTAAATGAAGAACAAATCCTCCTAATTGTTTTTTTGTTGGCAGATTTTCAGTGATAAATTATTCCCCGACTTTACAGCTCCTTAAATTGGGGTTTGCAGCGCTGTTTACAAACGCACAAAGTGACGCCTGAGCAAATAGACAATGAAAGGGATCTTGTGAACTGCGCTTGTGTGTAATTGCTGCCTGGGAAGTGTCCGTGGGGGAGAGGAAAGCCTCCCTCATCCTTTCAGGTTTGACATTCAGAGCGCAAATATTTGCAAATCCGCCTCTTCCCTCCCTAATTATTTGCTGTTTGTCTGTTTGTTTGTGCTGGGAAGGTTTGCAGGGTGAGAAGAGCTCAGAAAATCCCTCCCATCACAGCTCTGGCTCTTCTGGACCTGTGGGGAAAACTTGGGGTGTTCCAGCCCGTGGTGTCACCGTTCAGAAACACAAAATCACAGAATGATTCTATGCAGTCACTTTTATTGAAGAGCTCTGGGTGTCAGGGGTACAAACCCAAATCTGACTCCGACATGGGTTCGGGATGAACATGTTTTTATATTCTATCATTTAATAATTAACTTTCATGTTAATTATTCAACTTATGTTGTTCTATTGTACGCATAGATTTCATCCAAACATGGGCTCCTCGTGGCCCCGTCAAACTTCTAACATAGTTTCTCATGATTCTTCTTATGATTAAACAATAATTATATTTAATTACTAAACAATCATCACATCTAAAAATTATATCATTTCTCATATACTGCTTACGCAGGTGCAATTTCACATGATCTGGCAAACACAAAGCCTGACATTTTCAGTCTATCTTTAACATTTTTCCAGGGCCCCACTAAGTCTAGCTTCTTTCTAATTCCCCGAATATTATGATTTTAAAACATTTTTCTATCAGTGGGATATCCAGGCTGGAATAACCCAAAAGCATTTTGGGATGTTGAGCTCTGCCTGTTTGGGATAATTTGGGATTTTTAGACATCAGGCTGTGTTTTTGCTGTGTTCAACCCTCAGAACTCCCAGGCTGGAGCTGCCTCTGGAGCCCTGAGTGAGGTTGGCAGCTCCTGCCCCATTTCTGACAGGAATTCCCAATGAAAAATGACAATTCCCTGCCTTTGCTGCTGGGCTTTGCAGGGCAGGGATGACCAATAACCAGTGAAGCTCGCAGCCCTTCTGATGCCTCAGGTTTAACTTTTATATTTTCACATTTTCTGCTGCTTTAGTTCTGAGTTTCACACGAAGTGTTGGTGAGCTCCCTCCACAGAGACAAAACAATTCCTTCTCTAGCTGGGGACCGAGGACAAATGACCCAAATTTCAGGCCCAAAAAGTATAAAAAATGGTGAATTAAAGAGAGAAAAACAAGCAGGATGGGACTTCATGGGCTAAAGTAATTGGACAATTAATTCCAATATGCAAATGGAGCAGAACTTACAAAAGTGAGAGACCTCATGACCGGTTGTGCATTTTGGGACCATTTTGGTTCATTTTGGGTTCCTTTTGTGGCCATTTTGGTTCATCTTGGGTGCAGCCCTGGCTGGGCTCTTGTGCTGCCCAAAGTGGATCCATGGAGGAATTTTTTTATTGGGAATTCAGGGTTCTGGTCACTCATTTCCCCAAGCAAGGAGTGAATTCCCAGAGTTTTATTGGGAATGCAGGGTCCTGCTCAGTCATTTCCCCAAGAAAGGAGCCAATCCCCAATTTTATTGGGAATTCAGTGCTCTGCTCGCTCATTTCCCCAAGCAAAAAGTGAATTCCCAGTTTTATTGGGAATTCAGAGGTTTACAGTGACGTTTTTGATGGCTCCACACCCTTCCCTGCAGAAAGAAAACCCCAATCAAGCACTCCTAAAATACTTTTATTTTTTTATTACTCTTAGAGCTGGAATTTCCTGACAAAAATCCCCAAAATGACCAATTCCCCTCGTTCCCCCAGCAGTCAGGGTGAAACCAGAACCAACCCAGCAGCTCCTGGATGTGCCACAAAACCCAGCCCAGGGAGCTTCTCCTGCGGGCACAGAGTGGCAGGGCTGGTAATTTTATGAATTGTATCATTAATAAAATATATTTTATTCTATTTGATGCTGCCTTTGGAAGGTTCCTGTATGATTATTACATTTTTAAGCATGGGATTTTTTTTTTCTAAAGGCTTTACTGGAGGCTAAATTGAGATCTAATACAAAATTCAAAGGGGTTCTGCTGAAATGCCATTAAAATTTTAACTTTATGTTCTTTCAGGGGTTTAAAAGTTACAGAGGCAAGGCAGTACATGGCAAGAGGAATTCAACCACCAGATTTCTGTGTTCTGTAATGGGCAGAGTGTCCAAAAATGAGACAAATTTTCTCCTTTCTGAAAAGGATTTGGTGAAAGAAACTGCTGAGGAATGAGTCCTTGGCATGTGCCTGACTAAAAACGACACAGAAATCTCTCCAAGTGTTCAGAGGCTCTCAGGATGGGTTTCATTCCCAATCCTGAGGTGGTGAGAGCATCCTGTGCAGGCTGTTGGCCAGCAAAATTCCCATTTCACACCTGTGCCAGCCGCAGCTGGAATTCTGCCTGCAGAGCTCCCCGGCACTGCTGCTTCGCTCAGGAAAAAAGAGAAATATCACAGCCTGCCCTGCCTCCCCCCAGCGACCGCACAGGGCTTTTAATTTCACTGATAGCCGCTGAAAAATTCATGGAGGAGCTTTTCCTGCTGCCTGGTGGAGCTTTGGTGGCAGCAGGGAAACATGCCCGGGCTCTGCCAGGAGTTTGGCTGAAATCTCTCTGATTTTAGCTCTCGTTTAAAGCAAAGAAAAGCAATTTACAGTGCCCTGGGCGAGGCTGTGCTGCTGCTTTGGGTTGGTTTGGGTTGGGTTGGTTTTGTTTGGGTTGGTTTTGGTTGGTTTGGGTTGGTTTGTGTTGGTTTCGGTGGGTCTGGGTTTGTTTGGGTTGGTTTGGGTGGAGTTTGTTTGGTTTGTGTTGGTTTCGGTGGGTTTAGGTTTGGTTGGTTTGGGTTTGTTTGGGTTGGTTTGGGTTTGTTTGGTTTGTTTGGGTTTGTTTGGGTTGGTTTGGACTTGTTTGGGTTGGTTTGTGGGGTTGGGTATGTTTTGGTGGGTTTGGATTGTTTTGAGTTGTTTTGAGTTGGTTTGGGCTGGTTTCGGTTGGTTTCGGTGGGTTTGGGTTTGTTTGGGTTGGGTTGGGTTGGTTTGGGTGGGTTTGGGTTGGGTTGGTTTGGTTTAGGTTGATTTGGGGAGTTTAGGTTTTTTTGGGTTGGCTTGGTTTGGTTGGTTTGGGTGGGTTTGGGTTGGTTGGGGTTGGTTTGGGTTGTTTTGGGTTTGTTTGGATTGCTTTGGGTGGGTTTGTGGGATTTAGGATTGTTTGGCTTGGGTTTGTTTGGATTGGTTTGGGTTGGTTTGTGGGATTTAGGATTGTTTGGGTTGGGTTGGTTTGTGTTGGTTTGGGGGGTTTGGTTTGTGCTGGTTTGGTTTGGTTTGTGTTGGTTTCAGTGTGTTTAGGTTTGTTTGGTTTGGGTTTGTTTGGGTGGGTTTGGGTTGGTTGGGGTTGGTTTGGGTTGTTTTGGGTTTGTTTGGATTGCTTTGGGTGGGTTTGTGGGATTTAGGATTGTTTGGTTTGGGTTTGTTTGGATTGGTTTGGGTTGGGTTTGGTTTGGTTTGTGCTGGTTTCAGTGTGTTTAGGTTTGTTTGGTTTGGGTTTGTTTGGGTGGGTTTGGGTTGGTTGGGGTTGGTTTGGGTGGGTTGGGGGGTTTGGGTTGGTTTGGGGGGTGTTTATCCATTCCTGCTTTTTTAGAATGGGGGAATGAGCACATCCAGGAAATCCCAAACAAGTGAGAGCAGTGGGAAGGGCAGGAAGCAGAGTGGGAATTCTGGCCCACAGGGCAACGGGGATTTGCATCCATATCCACACATTCCTGAATCCAGGGCTCTTCTGGCTCCATTTTAGATCTCAAACAGAATCTCCCTCTCTCCTGCTCACTCTTCACAGATTTTGTCCTACTTGTTCACACAACTGTTTCTTAAAAATCTCCCTGCCTTTGTTGTGACAGGGTCGAGCATTCCCCAAGGGGGTTTCAGGCATTCATGTGGAAAAGGGAAAAAATAAAAAATGTTTCTTGCTGCAGCAGGAATGACCCAAAACTCCTGTGAGCACTGCAGGTGCTGGGGGTGCCTGGCCTGGTGTTAGCAACTTTAATTGAATTATTGCCACGAGATAATGGGCTGATTCCTGGAGTCGTTTTTAATTCTTTTGTTCTCATAGCAACAAAACAGAACGGACAGAAATCAAATCTTTTTGGAGAGAGGGAGTGGGAGGGGAGGGCACTGGGAAAAGCGGGCAGGGGGAATTGCTGTGGCTCCTTTGGGTTTGTTCCTTTTGCAGCCTCACATCTGCACTCCAAGGGAAATTTAAACACAAACCACATTTTTCTGGCACAAAATGCTCCGTGCCAAATGAGCAAAGCTGGATGAGCAAAGCCCTGAGTGCTGAGGCATCAAATAGAAGACTTTGCAACATATAAATATATATATTTGTGTGTGTTACATCATACATCCAATATAGACACAGATCCTAAAACTGAAACTCCTGAAGCTCTGAACTCCTCATTTCCTGCCCCTCTCCTCAGTGACCTTCAAGTGCTTCAATTTGTCCTGCCCTTCAGCTGGAGCTCGATGGATCCTTGAATCCTGAACTTTGGGGTCAGGAGGGAATCATCCTTTCCAGACCTTGGCTTTTTTTGGCAAATCATCAGCAAAATCTGTGGTTGGTGGTGGGAGAGGAGTTCCATCCGTAGAAGAGCAAAGGGGAAGGAACATTCCAGAGCTGTGGGGTTTTTTGGGGTGCCCCGTGGCAGGAAGGGAATGATGAATCTGACTCCATGTTCTCAGAAGGCTAATTTATATTATATTGTATTATATTATATTGTATTGTATTGTATTGTATTGTATTGTATTATATTATATCATATCATGTTATATTATATTGTATTGTATTATATTATATTACATTACATTATATTATATTATATTATATTATATTATATTATATTATATTATATTATATTATATTATATTATATTATATTATATTATATTATATTATATTATATTATATTATATTATATTATATTATATTATATTATATTATATTATATTATATTATATTATACTGTATCATATCATATCATATCAATTATGCTATACTAAAACTATACCAAAGAATAGAGAAAGGATGCAGACTGAAGGCTCAAAAAGATAATAATGAAAAACCCATGACTCTCCAGAGTCCTAACACAGCCTGACCATGATTTAAAAAGTTAATAACATAAGTAATAAAATAAATAATGACATTAAAATATAATAACAAATAATTATATTATAATATTGCAATAATAATAATATTAAAAATAAAATAAAAATAAAAATAAAAATAAAAATAAAAATAAAAATAAAAATAAAAATAAAAATAAAAATAAAAATAAAAATAAAAATAAAATAAAAATAAAAATAAAAATAACTCTGCAGATGGGATTCCCTCTGCAGGCAGGCCCCCAAATGCCCCATTTCCCACCAGCAGCTGTCCTGGTGCAGGCTCAGGGAGCAGCTGGAGCTCTCTGCCTCCCCCTCCATGGAGATTTCCTCTCTTTAATTGCCATTGACTTCTGGAGGTGCTTTCGGTGTGGGCAGGAGGCAAAGTGATATTGATCCCCATAAATGAACTTTTCTTCAGCCCTGTCAATGGAGGAGGTGATTTCAGAGAGGGAACAGCTCAATGTGGACCTGGCTCTGCACTGAAATTCCCACTCAGTGTCTCAGGAAATGTCACATTTCTGCTCTTTCATGCCAAAAAAAAGCCAAACCTGCCTTTGGGCAGAGTGAAAATCAGTCCTGTTTGCTCCTTGTGGTGAAACAGGAGAGGAGGAAATTAGAACAAAAGCAGATTTAACTTTTAATCCCTCACATAAGGAGATTTTGCTGTGTCATTTTTTGTCACCTCTGTGCACCGAATTCTGGGAAAACAATGGTGAGAAAACAAATTAAAATCTTTGATTTTATTAGGGAAATTAATCCACAAACTCCAGAGGTTTATGTCCAAAAAGGAGACAGAGGAGTCCTTTGACTTTATTCCAATAAAGGGAGAGGCCATGGGGCATCCCCTGGGGTCTCTCCAAGTTTTGGAGGAGCAGCCTCCCTTTTTATCCCAATTTCCAGCCACATTTCCCTTCTCTCTTTCCCCAGTTCTGAGGTACTTGAGAGGTTCAGACTTCCCAGAACACCTGATCCCAAAGATTCCCCTCTAATGTACAACCCTCCCTTTTAATTTTTAATCCTTATGGAATTTAGGGATTTTTCCCCACTGTTTCTTTATCTTTCAATATCTAATTTCATTTACCAGCAAACCTAAAGTTTATTTGTAAAAGGAAATATATTTTCCCATTCATCAATCAGTGGAATCCTTCCCATTGTTTCTTTTCTCTCCCAGTGCTGGTTTTATCTCCCAGCAGCCCCACAGCTTGTTTGGAAACACAAATCCCCCATTGCTCTCACCAGGTTTTTAGCTTTTTATGGACATTTCTGTACATGTGGAAACCCCTTTGGCCAAACCCCAGCCCTGCAGTGAACAGAAAATCAAACACAGCCAGAGCAGGGCTTTACAAACCTTCCCCAATATCCCAAATTCTGCCCAGACTTTTCTCCCCCAATATCCCCAAACTCCACCCAGACTTTTCTCCCCAATATCCCCAAACTCTGCCCAGACTTTTCTCCCCAATATCCCAAATTCTGCCCAGACTTCTCTCCCCCAATATCCCAAATTCTGCCCAGACTTTTCTCCCCCAGTATCCCAAATTATGCCCAGACCTTTCTCCCCCAATATCACCAAACTCTGCCCAGATTTTCTCCCCCAATATCACCAAACTCTGCCCAGACTTTTCTCCCCCAATATCCCAAATTCTGCCCAGACTTTTCTCCCCCAATATCACCAAACTCTGCCCAGATTTTCTCCCCCAATATCACCAAACTCTGCCCAGACTTTTCTCCCCCAATATCACCAAACTCTGCCCAGACTTTTCTCCCCAATATCCCAAATTCTGCCCAGACTTTTCTCCCCAATATCCCAAAACTCTGCCCAGACTTTTCTCCCCCAATATCCCAAATTATGCCCAGATTTTTCTCCCCCAATATCCCCAAATTCTGCCCAGACCTTTCTCCCCCAATATCCCAAATTCTGCCCAGACTTTTCTCCCCCAATATCCCAAATTCTGCCCAGACTTTTCTCCCCCAGTATCCCAAATTCTGCCCAGACTTTTCTCCCCCAATATCCCAAATTCTGCCCAGACTTTTCTCCCCCAGTATCCCAAATTCTGCCCAGACCTTTCTCCCCCAATATCACCAAACTCTGCCCAGATTTTCTCCCCCAATATCACCAAACTCTGCCCAGACTTTTCTCCCCCAATATCCCAAATTCTGCCCAGATTTTCTCCCCCAATATCACCAAAATCTGCCCAGACTTTTCTCCCCCAATATCCCAAATTCTGCCCAGACTTTTCTCCCCCAGTATCCCCAAACTCTGCCCAGACTTTTCTCCCTAATATCCCCAAACTCTGCCCAGACCTTTCTCCCCCAGTATCCCCAAACTCTGCCCAGACTTTTCTCCCCAATATCCCAAACTCTGCCCAGACTTTTCTCCCCCAATATCCCAAATTCTGCCCAGATTTTTCTCCCCCAATATCCCAAATTCTGCCCAGACTTTTCTCCCCCAATATCACCAAACTCTGCCCAGATTTTCTCCCCCAATATCACCAAACTCTGCCCACACTTTTCTCCCCCAATATCCCCAAACTCTGCCCAGATTTTTCTCCCCCAAGCCAGCAGCTCTTTCATCCCAAACTCTGCAATGTGACTCCGACTGCACAGTAACAATTCCCCCCGATCTGCTGGAATTAGTGCAACATGTTGTACATGCAAATCCGCCTTTCAAAGGTTTACTTTTCCCTTTAATCACCAGCATTAAAAGGACCTCGTGTTTCCCTTTCATCTGGCAGCAAATTAATTATAAAAGCTGTATGGTAATATTAATATTGTCTTACTGGAGATCAATGGGTTTATTACCTTTGATTCTAACACTGCTCACTCAGTGACAAAACCTATATTTGTATCTCCCCAAACTTCAGGATGGTAAATTCAGGTAAAGATTTAAATAGAAATGTTTTATCTTTTGAAAATGTTGACTCAGTTTAAAGTTGGGAAAGACAATTGACTTTGGTTCAGTGTTGGGGAAAGAATGTCAGAGAATCCTAAATATCCATTTATGGGATTTTATCAGCACCAAGGGAAGGAGAAGATTCTGGGGAGGGGAACCTCCCCGAGGGGGAATTTGGATTGGGAATTTGAATTGGGGAATTTTGGGGTGACACATTAACTCAGATCTTCATTTTGCAGGGAAAAAGGCAGAGAGCTCAAGGTCAGGCTGTGCCTCAGATCCCCAGAGCTCCTGGAGCCCCAGGACAGGAGCAGGGTCACCCCTGGAGCCACTCTGAGCCTGTTCCATGCAGGGAATTCCCTTCCCTGTCCCCCTGTCCCCCTGTCCCACCCCATCTCCCAGCTCAAACCCTTTTCTTACTCTCCTCCGGATGATTTCATTCCTCACACAGCAGGGATTAAACTGAGCACTGCAGAGAAAACCTGGTGCGGTGCAACCCTGGCTTTAATAAAACCTAAAACCTGGCTGTGGGAGTGCTCAATCTGCTGCAAGAGAGCAGGGAATTGTTCCCCTCTGCTCATGGAACCTGTGCCCTTGGAGCACCCTCCTCATCCTCACAGAGCAAACACAAAGTGTGATTATGTGCATTAATTAAAAACACCTTTCGGGTTAATTAAAAAGAGCCGTCTCATGTTTTGCTGCTCTCTTCTCCAAGTCCCTTCTGTGTGCACTGGGATTTTGGGATCCAGTTTTCCACTGGGATTTTGGGATCCAGTTTTTCCCTGGAATATTGGGATCCAGTTTTTCCCTGGAATATTTGGATCCAGTTTTCCCCTGGGATTTTGGGATCCAGCTTCTCCCTGGCATTTTGGGATGCATCTTTTCCTCAGGATTTTGGGAGTCAGCTTTTCCCTGGCAGTTTGGGACCAGTAAGACAATATTTATATTACCATTCTCTGGGATTTTGGGATCCAGATTTTGGAATCCAGATTCTCCCTGGGATTTTGGGATCCAGATTTTGGAATCCAGATTCTCCCTGGGATTTTGGGATCCAGATTTTGGAATCCAGATTCTCCCTGGGATTTTGGGATCCAGCTTTTCCCTGTGGCCTCAGGGGAGCCCTGGGTCAGGCACTGCAGGAACAGAGAAGGACAAAACCCTTCCCAAGCTGAAGAATTCATTCACCAATCCCAGGAGAGCAGATCTTGTTCTCTGGTTCCAGTTTTCCCTGTGGCTCAGACCGAGGAGGGGCCAGAAACGCCTCAGAAACCAACTCAGAATAATTCCCCAGCCTGAATTCTGTACCCGTGGCTGTTTGCAGCAATATTTGCCAGGAATTCAAAGCCGGGGCTGAACTCAGGGGCTTTGCTTTCTTTAGTCCCCTGAATAGACTGAACACGGAGCTTTTTCCTCTGCAGAGCCCCAGAATATCCCGAGTTCAAAGGGATGCAGCAGGATCATCCCAGCCTCGGTGATGGCCCCTGCTCCTGGGCTTTGTTGCGCTACAAAGGCAAAGCCACTGAAGTGATTTGGAGCCCGCAGCTGCAGACACCACTCCTTTCTCTCTCTCTGTCTCTCTTTCTCTCTCAATTTGTTGGATCCCAGCTCCCAGACAAGCTCAGTGCATTCCCCATTCGCCTCTGACACGGAAAGGCCTCGGCTTCATCCGCAGCTGAGCCACAAAGGCAGGAGTGCCCTGAACCCCCCTGGGTGAGGATCACAGGGAACAGGGACTCATCCCGCTCCTCAGGAGGAGTCACTTTATCTGAAATTGGATCCTGATGCTGAGATTAGCGGGACAGACTCTGCAGCAGCTCACAAACCTCTCCCTGCTGCTCTCCACAAATCCCAGAGCGCCTCAGGCCCCTGTGTGACCCCACAAGGCCTGCAAAGGCCTTGGGCAGCTCTGGAGAATAAAACACATTAAAAAGCTGAATAGAAACATGATATAAAGCACCAGCGTGGTGTTTGTGAGGGTCCCCAGGATGAGGTGAGAGATGAGAATGATAGTAAAAGGTTTTAAAATCATAAAATTCAGGGAATTAGGAAGAAGCTAGACTTAGTGGGGCCCTGGAAAAATGTTAAAGATAGACTCTGAAAATGTCAGGCTTTGTGTTTGCCAGATCATGTGAAATTGCACCTGCGTAAGCAGTATATGATAAATGATATAATTGTTAGATGTGATGATTGTTTAGTAATTAAATATAATTATTGTTTAATTGTAAGAAAAATCATGAGAAACTATTTTAGAAGTTTGAGGGAGGTCACGATAAGCCCATGCTTGGATGAAATCTATGTATACAATAGAACAATATAAGTTTAATAATTAAACATGAAAGTTATATAACCATAGAATATAAAAACATGTTCATCCTGAACCCATGTCGGAGTCAGATTTGGGTTTGTACTTCCGACACCAGAGCTCTTCAATAAAAGCACCTGGATATAATCATTCTGTGATTTTGTGTTTCTGAACGCTAACAAGAAAGGGAAAAGTAAACACAGAGCCAGCCAGGCACAGCAAATCCCCCAGCTGGAGCTGCCAGTCCAGGCAGATTTGCTGTTCTTGTGCTGGAAATCCCGTGGATTTACTGGGGGTGTGAGCCACGGGCAGGAAAACCTGCTGGGACACGGCCCAGCACTGCAGGGATTTCCCTCTGGGTCAGGGGTTTCCAAAATCTCCTTTCTTGGCAGCAAATTCTGTCCAGAACCATCCAGAACACTGCAGGAACAGCTGGGGCTGTGCCGGCCTCAGGGAGGGCACCAGGAGAGCCAGAGGAGATCAGGTGGGACCAAGGATAAACTGCACAGGGAGAAATTCCCACTTTAAATGGGGATTGAGAACTTTAAATTCAAACTCTTCCCGTGTTTTCTCTCCCAGCATCAGCTGAAAGCTGATGAGTTCTGTGGGTAACAGACAAAACTTTCTAAATCCCCTGAATGTCCCAGCCCAGATTTTGTTTGGACTGGGAGGCAGCAGGAGGAGCTCCCTCCCTTCACCCACCACATCTCCCACCCAAACCCTTCCTGCCCTAAAAACTCCCAGATTTTCCAGTATTTCCTTTTGCAGAAAATGAAAGCAGAACCAGTCACCACTCAGGATGAGAGAGGCAATGGAATTTGATTTAATTTCTGGGGTTTAGGGTGTTTTTTTCCTGGTTTTGTTGGTTTGTTTTGGTTATTTTTTTCCATCTCCTCTCTAAACTGGTTCCTCCTCATGTTTTATTTGTGGATCCTGCTGTCCTGAGCCCTCCATGACAAACAAGATGCTGCTGCTAAACCTTCTCAGGAGGAGAGCAGGATAGAATTTTCTTTTCTCCTTTCCTTGTTATGTTGTGCCATAAGAACAATAATATCCCTCCCTTTGTAGCATAATTAAAATAAACTGCTGTGCTGTGGCATTTAGTCAATTGGAGCAGTTTATTGCCTCGTGTGCAACAAATCCTCCGAGCTCCCAGCTCAAAGCACTCCTGAATTTTGGCTTTTTGTGCTCTGGCTCAGGAGGAGCAGCTGATCCATGGGCTGCCCATCCCAGGGGTGCAGCCCTGGGGAGCTCCAGGTGACCTGGGCAGGTTCAGGTGACCCAGGCAGGTCCAGCTCTGTGTGACCATGGTCACTTGGAGAATTCCATTTCCTCACCTGTTTCTCAAACACTGAAACCCTCCTGAGGACCTGAGCTCCTGGGAGATCCTGGTTTTTGGGGTGAATTCAATAAATCTTTTCTCCTGGAAGATCCCTTTTTTTGGGGAAGAAGAAGGTGAATTCAATAAAGGCACCTGTGAAATCCCATTTTTGGGGGCAGTAGAAGGTGAATTCATTACCCTCTTCCCCTCGCAGATCCTATTTTTTGGGGCAGAAGAAGATGAAGTCAATAAATTTTTCCCCTTGGAGATCCCATTTTTTGGGGCAGAAGAAGGTGAATTCTATAAACCTTTTGGTGAATTCATTACCCTTTTCCCCTGGAAGATCCCTTTTTTTGGGGGCAAAATAAGGTGAATTCATTACCCTCTTCCCCTGGCAGATCCCATTTTATGGAGTGGGAATAAGGTGAATTTAATAAATCTTTTCCCCTGGGAGATCCCAATTTTTGGGGCAGAAGATGAATTCAATAAAGCCACCTGGGAAATCCCATTTTTTGGGCAGAATAAGGTGAATTCAAGGAATCTTTTCCCCTGGTAGATCCCATTTTTTGGGGCAGAAGAAGGTGAATTCAGTAAAGCCACCTGGGAGATCCCACCCTACTGCACCAGATTTTACAATTCTCTCTTGCCAGAGCACCTTTGTACATATGAAAAGCAGGTCACTGACAGCAACAACCAAAAAAAAAGAAGAAAAAGGACAATAAACCTGCAAATTTATAGTGTAATTTTGCCCTAGTTACAACAGTGTACAACTCTGACAAGCAATGCTGCTCTCCACAAACAAATTTATCACCACTGGTTGCTCCTCTATTGCTTTCAGTAAGAAATGCCAAAATAAGTATGATTTAACAATGCCATCAGCTGGCTGCAACCCTCGACAGATTCGCCGCATTACAACCAAATTGGTCTCTAAGTGTGGTATTTAAAAAAAAATAAATAAAAAAGGAATGAACCCACGCCTAAATCTGCCACTTAATGCTCCACAGCTCTGCCTCAATATTTACTGGGAGCCAGTAGAAAATTGTCTTTGCATTCTAATTTGCATATTCATGGGGTTGTCATAGAGCTTGAAGGTTTTTTCTGCTTTGTTAAAACACTTTAAATATTTGAGGTTTTTAGTGCTCAGTTTATGTAAATCCCACTGGGAGCAGCGAGGCTTTGCCTGGTGCTGGGTTTGGGATTCTGCTGCAGCCTGGCCTGGGGGTTTAGGGGTAAAAGTGATTTAGGGGTAAATGTGATTTAGGGGTAAAAGTGATTTATGGGGAGGAAATTATTTGGGGGTAAAAGTGATTTAGGGGGAAAAAGTGATTTAGGGAGAGGAAATTGTTTAGGGGGTAAAAGTGATTTTAGGGGAGAAAGTGATTTATGGGGAGGAAATTATTTGGGGTAAAAGTGATTTAGGGAGTTAAAGTGATTTATGGGGTAAAAGTGATTTAGGGGGAGGAAGTGATTCAGGAAGTAAAGGTGATTTAGGGGGCAAAAGTGATTTAGTGGTAAAAGTGATTTCGGGGGTAAAAGTGATTTATGGGGAGGAAATTATTTGGGGGTAAAAGTGATTTAGGGGGAGAAAGTGATTAAGGGGGAGAAAGTGATTTAGGGGGAGGAAGTTATTTAGGGGGCAAAAGTGATTTAGGGGCAGGGAGTGATTTAGGGAGCAAAAGTGATTTAGGGGCAAAAGTGATTTATGTGGAGGGAGTGATTTAGGGGGTAAAAGTGATTTAGGGGGTAAAAGTGATTTAGGGGTGAAATCCCTGTGCTGGAAGTGCTGGAAATTCAGAGCAGAGCTGCAGCTGCCCAGGGAGGATGGAAACCAGGCAGCAGAGCTGGGAGGAATTCCACACTCCTGGACACAGCTCCTGTTTCCCATGAAAATCCCAAAATCCTGATGGTTTCTCCAGTCTCCTCCGCCCCATGAGCAGTTTGGGGTGAGGGATTCACTCTGAGCCCACAGCTCTGAGCTGGGTGCTGATTTTTGCATGCAAAGCCCAGGGGAGGAGGTGTAAATAACTCCACATTTTGGGTTTCCTAAGGATGCTGCGCCGAGGTTTTGTCAAAGCTTTCCTAAAATCCAAATACTTCGAAGCCACACTGGGAAAAACAAAGAAAAAGAAACAGGAAAATGAACAAATAAAATGTTTTAAGTGTGAAACCCACATAAAAGGGGAAGTATTGAGTGGTGAGAGTTTACTCAATCTGTTCTTGCCTGAAAACCACGTTACACAAACTACTAAAACCCAGCCAGTTTATATCCTGTGGGATGTAGTAATGTTGTTTTTAAGCAGGAGAATATTTAGACTCGTGCCCAGGCTTACAAAAGCTGCACTGCTCAGCACAGAGCACATCTGAGCTAAAAGGCACTTGAGCTATTGACCCTGTGTTTGTTCTGGGTTTGTTATAATCTCAGTTTATAACCATGAATAACCTTGGTCCAAGGATTTATTTCTTATTTACACTGGGACCTCTCTGTGTGTCCTTAGATATTTACTCACGTGGGGCATCCTGAGTGATTCCCTGTTCCAGCAGCAGATCCTGGCTCTGGTTGTCACGGGCACAGCCCTGCCCAGGGTGTCACAGCTCCAGCAGGCCCTTCCTGCAGTGCCCAGGGATAAACTCCTCCCTGCAGTGCCCTTGTGTGGGCACAGGACACAAACGTGGCAGAAAAACCCCCAAAATCACCCCAAAACCCACCAAAATCTGCTTCAGCACCCTCAAAACGTCCAAAATCACCCCAAAACCCTCCAAAATCACCCCAAACCCACCAAAGTCTGCTTCAGCACCCTCAAAACCCTCAAAATCACCCAAAGAGAGTCATCTCTCCTTTTTCCTGCCTCTGGCCTCTCTCCTCCTTGCCCTGACCAAGTGATGGAAGTTAACGAGATAAGGGAACCTTATCTCTGACCTCCCTTCACCTTGTCATTGGGGCAGGTTGCAGCCCTGCCCCTGTGCTGGCATCTCTGATGCTTTGTGTGAAAAAGAGGGGCAGAAATCCCCTAAAATCCTGGATTTTCGGCCAAAGGGGGTTTTTCTGTGTGGCCACCACGTCCTCACGGGGCTGGGGTTGTGGCACCAGGGGGACAATGGGGGACAATGGGGCAGCTGGCCCTGGCTCACGTCACAGCTCCATTTTCCAGAGCAGACAGCAGACAATGGCTCTCCTCCAGAGCAGCCAGATGGCTTCAAAAGATCCCTCTGCCTCCGAGGCGCCATATGGAATATTAATTAATGATAGATTAATAGACCTTCCCCCACTTGAAGGTGTCATCTGTTTGTGCGCCACAAAACAAATGATGGTGCTCGGGGAGCGTCCTTTGGAGATGTCCTTCAGTGACCTTCGAGGGTCATATGGAATATTAATTAATAATAAATTATTAATTAATAATAGATTAATAGAGGTTCCCCCACTTGAAGATGTCACCCGTTTGTGTGCCACAAAACAACGGCAGCGCTCGGGGAGCGTCCTTTGGAGATGACCCCTCAAGGGTCATATGGAATATTAATTAATGATAGATTAATAGACCTTCTCCCACTTAAAGGTGTCATCTGTTTGAGTGCCACAAAACAATGATGGTGCTCAGGGAGCGTCCTTTGGAGATGACCCCTCAAGGGTCATATGGAATATTAATTAATGATAGATAATTAGAGGATCCCCCACTAAAAGGTGTCATCTGTTGGTGCACCACAAAACAATGGGAGTGTCTCTTTGGGGATGTCCTTCAGGGACCCTTGAGGGTCATATGAAATATTAATTAATAATAGATTAATAGACCTTCTCCCACTTAAAGGTGTCATCTGTTTGAGTGCCACAAAACAATGACGGTGCTCAGGGAGCATCTCTTTGGAGATGTCCTTAGTGACCCTCGGGGGTCATATGGAATATTAATTAATATAGATTATATTAATTAATAATAGATTAATAGAGGTTTCCCCCCCTTGAAGGTGTCGTCTGTTTGTGCTCTAGAAAACAATGATGGTGCTCAGGGAGCGTCCTTTGGAGATGACCCCTCAAGGGTCATATGGAATATTAATTAATGATAGATAATTAGAGGTTCCCCCACTAAAAGGTGTCATCTATTGGTGCACCACAAAACAATGGGAGTGTCCCTTTGGTGATGTCCTTCAGTGACCTTCAAGGGTCATATGGAATATTAATTAATAATAAATTATTAATTAATAATAGATTAATAGAGGTTCCCCCACTTAAAGATGTCACCTGTTTGTGCACCACAAAACAACGGGAGCATCTCTTTGGGGATGTTCTTCTATGACTCTCGAGGGTCATATGGAATATTAATTAATAATACATTAATAGACTTTCTCCCACTTAAAGATGTCACCTGTTGGTGTGCCACAAAACATCGGGAGCATCTCTTTGGAGATGTCCCCCAGTGACCCTGCTCCATCCCATGCAGAGCTGCTGGAACCCAGGGCACAGGGAATGTCTCCCTGCCTGTCCTGAGATGTCCTGATCCTCAGAAGAATGCTGCTTTTAACCTTCATCCATGGAGAAAGCCTCCAAAACTTTGGGATGAATTGTAATCTACGATTGTGTGACATTGATTGCGGTGGAGTTTAGCACAGGGTGAAAAACGTAAAGTTTTGGGTTTTTAGTATGGAGGTGGGTAGGAGACAAGATGGAGGACTTTGGGCTTTGTCTGATCTCCTTCTTGTGCTTCATCTGCTCCATTTCCTGCAGTGTTGGGGGCACAGGGTGATTAATTAGAAAGAACCCCAACGCAGATGTTGCGTGGACAGAAAAATAATCAGTTATTGGTAGAAAGGTAGAAATAAAGTACATTCCAAGAGAAAATGGGACAAAACAGCTTTAAAAGACCTTGAACCTGCGTGTCTGGTGACTTGTGGTGCCTTCTCTTTGCTCAGTCTGAGATGTGGGCAGCATGCAGTGTCACAGAGACATCTTTTATGGAAAATCCTTTCCTTAGGATTTTTCCTCCTGAGAAGCTGAGAGGCCTCAGGAACAAAATGCAAACAATGGTTATCTGCTGCTGTGGAATGCAACAGGTGCATCTGGGATTGGTCTCATGTGGTTGTTTCTAATTAATGGCCAATCACAGTCAGCTGGCTCAGACTCTGTCTAAGACAGATGCTTTTGTTACCATTCTTTCTTTTTCTATTCTTGGCCAGCCTTCTGATGAAATCTTTTCTTCTATTCATTTAGTATAGTTTTAGTGTAATATATATGATAAAATAATCAATCAAGGCTTCTGAAGCATGGAGTCAGATCCTCGTCTCTTTCCCCAACCTGAGACCCCTGTGAGCACGGTCACACTGCAGAACTCCTGATAAGAGAAAAACAAACATCGACCTGAAAAGTGAAATCCCAAGATTCCCATCAACCTCTCATTCCTAACACAGAACTTTTTAAGAGTTTCCCACCCACGAGGGAGGTTTGGGCAGAGAAGGGACAGGGGAGGGACCCCAAAGGCTCTGGTTTGGCAAGCTGTGGCCACTTGGCAATTTCAGAGAAGGGAGGGTGGGACTCTCAGCTCCCAGTCCAGGGCAGGATTCCTGTGAGGAGCACAGCAGGGATGTTTGGAATGCCCAAAAGCACCATCTGAACCTGGTTTTATTTCCATTTAATGGTATTTTTGCCCCCACCGGGGCTCCTCATCCCTGGTTCTGTCACTGCTCTGGTGAGGGAGCGTCTCCCTCGCCCTCCTCTCCCCTGGGATCTCACCTCCTCACCACGAGCCGGGATAAGCAGCTTTAATTCAGTGTCAGCCTCATCTAGGGAATTAAGCCGGGCCCAGAAAAATCCTATTACTCTTGTGAGGGAAGGTGAATAAATGTGTATCTTGACTGATCGTGGATTAATCCCGGGATCCACTTAGGGCTGACAGGAGCCGTTGCCTAGCAATGTAATTGAATGTAAGGCTGAGCGTGCTGAAAAAAGGGTCAATTGCTAAATAAGCCCCCAGAACCTCATTCTCAGCCTTTTATTCCCCTTCTCCTCGAGCTTTATGTTTTCCAAATATGAAACCAGTGACTCCCAGCAAGGAGATTATGGGATAAAGCAGTGGGAGCTCGTGGCTTGTGCCAGGTCTGGCTCAGCTCTCGGGATCTGGAGGAGGAGAGGAGAGGAGAGGAGAGGAGAGGAGAGGAGAGGAGAGGAGAGGAGAGGAGAGGAGAGGAGAGGAGAGGAGAGGAGAGGAGAGGAGAGGAGAGGAGAGGAGAGGAGAGGAGAGGAGAGGAGAGGAGAGGAGAGGAGAGGAGAGGAGAGGAGAGGAGAGGAGAGGAGAGGAGAGGAGAGGAGAGGAGAGGAGAGGAGAGGAGAGGAGAGGAGAGGAGAGGAGAGGAGAGGAGAGGAGAGGAGAGGAGAGGAGAGGAGAGGAGAGGAGAGGAGAGGAGAGGAGAGGAGAGGAGAGGAGAGGAGAGGAGAGGAGAGGAGAGGAGAGGAGAGGAGAGGAGAGGAGAGGAGAGGAGAGGAGAGGAGAGGAGAGGAGAGGAGAGGCTCCCTAATTCCTGCTTTTTCCCAGCTTACCACACAAATGGTTTCCCTAATTCCTGAGGTTTTTTTCCAAAATTTCAGTGACACTGCACAAATGGCATCCCTAATTCATGGGGGTTATCCTAAATTTTCAGTGAGACTGCAAAAATGGCTTCCCTAATTCCTGGTTTTTCCCTCCAAATTCCCACAGTGACACTGCACAAATGGCTTCCCTAATTCCTCTTTTTTCCCAGATTAGCACAGTGACACAGCCCAAGTGGCTTCCCCAATTCCTTTTTTTTTGCCCCCAAATTCCCCCAGTGACACTGCACAAATGGTTTCCCTAATTCCTGCTTTTTCCCAAATTCCCACAGTGACACTGCACAAATGGCTTCCCTAATTTCTGGGTTTTTCTCCCCAAATTCCCACAGTGACACTGCAAAAACAGCTTCCAGGCTCCTGAGTCATTGCCCTGGGGAGGAGCAATAATTCCTTGTTCTGGGCAGGACAGAGCTGTGCTGATAAATGTCAAGTGTTGTGCTTGCCAGCTGGAGAGACGAGGCACAGAAATTCTGTTTGGAGCCCAGTTCTGGGCTCAGCCCTGTGCCTCAGCACGTTCATCACTTTTGGGGTGGGCCGAGGCCATTTGACAACGTTTGGTGTGGCAAATGTGGCAGGCAGATCTCCTGAGAGGAACTGAGGGGGGTTTTTGTGCTTAAGAATGGAGACAGAACTCCTGAGATCAATTGAAGGAGGTTTTTGTGTTTGGGAATGCAGGCAGAACTCCTGAGAGCATCTGAGGGAGATTTTTTGTTTTGGGAATCCCGATTCACAATTTTTGTGTGGCAGACAGAACTGAGATCAGTTGAGGGAGGTTTTTTGTGTTTGGAAATGCAATTTCACAATTTTTTTGTGTGGCAAACATGGCAAACAGAGCTCCTGAGAGCAGCTGAGGGAGGTTTCTGTGCTTGAGGTGTTTCCTCCTTCCCTGAGGATTCACCAAACACCAGAACGCAGAGGAAAGGCCTTCAGGCCCCTCCTTCCATGGATTTTGGAGAAACAAACCCCTCAGAGCAGGGATTCCTATGGATCCATTCCCTTCTGGCTGCTGCCAGACAGAAATGTGGTTTGGGATCCTGGCCTGGGCTACAGATGGGAGTGATGGGCCAGAAACACAAACCAAAATTTCCCACATCCCAAAATTCCCCGCATCCCAAAATCCCCTCTTCAGCAGCTCCAGTCTGTGTGGCAGGAGAGGAAGGGAAGGAACCTGACTGGGGAAAATCCCAGTTTTACTCCATCCTGAGGCTTTAATCCCTTTTATTTCTCCCTGTTCAGGCATTCCTGAGGAGGAAACCACAGCCCAGGGTTTGATGCCCACAGGATCCCTGTGTGGGCACTCCAGAACCTCTCCCCACGCATTCCCATGGATCTGTGCTTACATTTCATGGAAAACAGGTCCAGAAGTGGAAAACAAAAAACCAAAAAAACCTCAAGAAATCTAAGCAAACACCTAATTAGTAAAAATAAACCCCCAAGGGCTGCAACAAGAGCCATCCCACAAATGTGGCACCAGCCTGCAGCACTGGGAGGATTTTAGGAAATCTCTCCCTCGTTGTGCAAAGCAGAGAGAAAAACACGTTAAAAGATGAAGGATTTGATGGGTTTTTTTCCCTCTCCTCTGTTGATTGCTGTTGCTTGGAGTTACCTGGGCAGGAAACATCTGCTTTTTCCCCATTAAAGAGCAAAGATTAGCAGGTTTTAGCTCAACCTGGCATTCTGTAGTTATTTACTGGGACTTGAGGAGAGGAGGAAAAAAACAGAAGTTGGAACCTAATTACAGAGCAGATGCTGAGAGTGGTATTTATTCACCAAAACCACACAGGTCATTCATTAAAATCTCAGTTTTAATTAGCAAACACCTGTTTTGTGTTTGATTTTACACTGATCCGGACTGGCTGCAATTTGCTTTCTTCAGGAGGAGCAGTTCCAGGGTCTGACAGGGACAGGGCTGGTCCCAGCTGCCCCAAAGCCCCCAGTTTTGGGATTTCACTGAACCCAGGCCTCTCTAGGAATAAAACTGGAACTTGGCTCAGGTCTAATCCTAACAAAGGTGAGCAGGACCCAGTGCAGGCCTGGTTTAATCTGAGGATTAAACAAAAGCAAAGTAAACATCTGCTGGAGCCCAAGCAGCATCTTCTTCTTGGGCCTTGCAATCCCAAGTCCTTGAGAAATGCATTTAACACAAGGCTGAGCACTGAAAACGCCTTTTGATGACAATGCTGAGCTGAGCTGTGTTTTTGTGGATGCAAATTAGCCCCGGTAATGAATTCCTCTTTGAAATGGATGGATTTGAAGCTGGTGTTCTCTATCACAGCCACACGTTGCTCATTGTCCTCAAAGCACTTGATTTTCAAAAACATCCTGGCACCCACACAATCGCTGCTCTGGAATTTTTCAAAGCCCCTGAATCAATACCTGCCTCGTCCTTTAAATAAGGATGAAATAATTCTTTAATTCAGAGAATGATGAGGCAATAAACCAATTACAGTAATTAAAGCATTGCTGTAATAAGGGTCACCCAGACAGGCGAGCGATATGAGCGATACCTGTGATTATAAAATTATTGTAATTTAGGAGATGTTTTCTGCTGAAAACGTTCCACGTCCTGAATTCCTGCCACCTCTTACAGCCAGTGAGAGCCAGTGTCTTCCCCACAGCAAAAAGGGGGGAAAACATTTCCCGGGGAAGGTGGAGAGATTTGGGAATGAAGGGATGCACAAATTCAATTTAAATGAAGGGATGCACAAATTCGATTTAGCTGTGTCCCCCTGCCTGGGCTGAACGCTGTTAATTCATCCAGGCCCTGCAGGGGAAGGGTGTGAGGGATGCTCAGGGTGGAATCTCCCGGAGGAGCTCTGGGGCAGCTCCAGCCCTGCTGCTGCTACAGGGGATGGGGACACAGAATTTGGGGATCTGGAACCTGGGGGTGCCCTAAACGACACTCTGGGTTTATTATCCCACTCACGATGAATGGCTGGTTTCTAAAGGCAGCCTTTGAGCTTTAGCAGCCCTCAGTGTGTGTTTGAACTGGCCACAAACAGATCTGGGAGTGATGGCTGAGAGCCCTCGCTGCTCCTCACTGAGCTCTTGGTGCTCCATCCATCCCCCTGAGAGGAGCCACAAACCCAGAGGACAAACACAAAGTCACAAACCCAGAACCACAAACCCAGAGCCATAAACACAAAGCCACAAACCCAGGGCCACAAACACAAAGTCGCAAACACAGAGCCCGCAAACACAGAACCCCAAAAACAGAGCCACCAACCCAGACCCTCAAAAACAGAGCCACAAACTCAGAGCCACCAACCCAGAGGCACAAACGCAAAGTCACAAAGTCACAAACCCAGAGGCACAAATTTGTCGCCACATTTCTCTTCACAGATAAAAGCAAGGCACAGCTTCCCAAGAATATTTCTGGGTTTCACCTTCTCTGAACCTCAGAGAAAGGAAAATACAGTTCTTATCTCAATTGCTGCTCCTGTGGTTGTTCACGAGTGGAATGCATGGTGGAAGATTGTTTACCTGAAGGGAATTGATCAGTGGATTTTGGCATGAGTGTTTTGATTCACTGACCCATTGAATCCAGGTGTGTTTGTGTCAGGACTGTCGGGACAGCCACGAGATTCTGTGCAGTTTGTGGGATCCATAAAATCAGAGGGCTTTGGGAAAGCTGCAAAAGCAGTTGAGTGCTTGGCAGACTCAGTTTAGATGCAATGCAATGAAAATAGAATAATACAGTATAATAAAGTAATTAATTAGCCTTCTGATAAGATGGAGTCCTTCTCATCATTTTTCCCTTTGTTGGGGCATTCCCTGCAAACACTGCACAAACCCAGATGCACAAACACAAAGCCACAAACCCAGAGAGGCTTTTCCCAGCCCTGAGCCTGTGTTTGCTCTGGAAACCCCACCAGGATAATGGGATTTTGAGCTTGAGGAGCAGCCCTGCAGCCCAAACCCTGCTGAGGCAGGCTGGAGATGGGATTTGGCAGAGTTTGTCCCCACAGGATCCTGTGCTGGCTCTCAGTATCCCAAACTGCAGAGTTCCACTCTCCAGGGACTCTCTGCGTGGTCAGGAGGAGGAAAGAGCTCAGGGTTACCTGGAGTAATTGGAACTGCACGACCCCAGAGCTCCTCAGCAGAGAATCACAAAAGGCTCAGGCTGCTCCCTGCAAATCCTCCCCAGAGCTGGTTCAGGAATTGAGAAATTCTGCTCAAACAGCCCCAGCACAGAGCCCTGCCTCGCCTTTCATCTCTCATCCTCCCGTGCCTTCCAAATGAGATAAAATGGGATTAAAGCTGCCCCAGCAGGAGCTCCTCAGGTGAGAGTTACCCCAGCAATGCTCTCCTCAACAGTCCTGGAACCTCTAATCACTCGGGGTCACAGCAATTCCTCCCCCCAAAATCAAACAGCCTCAGAAAGACCCAAAATCCTCCAAACCAGGTCTGCTTCTAATCAGCTTTAATATCAGAGCAGCAACAGCAACCTCCCTGCTCAGGCCACAAATGACAGGTTTATTATCCTTGCTTTTGAAACTGAGAAATTGGTTCAGACTTTGGGATGGCTTTTAGCTACCACCAAGAGAAAAAAACAAACCCAAACAAACAAACAAGGGAAAGAAAAAAAGCCAAAAAGGGAAAAAAAAAAAAAAAAAAAAAGGAGAATAAGAAGGGAAAGAATAAAGAAGCGGGTATCTTGTGAGATTTTTAAAGCTTTGTAGAAAATGCAGACAGACAGACCAGTCGTGCTGCTGTCATCTCGCTTCCACCGAACTTTGGGCAACTTCAAAAGGAAATGTTTGGGGGTTTTTAACCCTCTCTGTGCTGGGTGGGGAGATCAGTCCAGCAGGTGATCTCCCTTTGCAAAGAGATCAGGGGTGGTTTATTGCATAATTCAGACTTATGTTGGATTTATTCCTAAATATTTAACCATCATTTGGTGTTCAGGTAAGGGAAATTACCAGGCCAGTGGTGAAAAACCTCTTAAAAGACACCTTAAAGTAGTGACGATGCTCCTGAATGAACTCTCAGCCTGACATTAGTCCCACTAAAGACAGCAGGATTATTCCAGGGCTGATTTTCTCAGCTGATGAACTGTTTAATTGGACTGAACCCACTGGATAAACATCTACACTGGGAGAGCACAAAGGAAGGCAAACAAGCAGGGGAAGGAGGCTCCTTTCAGCAGAATTTCGATGCTCAGGAATTATCCCTCCTCCTCCATAAACAACGGGCAGTCAAAGTCATGGCAATTAAAAAATTGGCACTTGGGCACTGTCAGGGAGGAACGTGATTGCCCTGAGAGGCACAAAACCACATTTTGTAGACAAAGCAGCCCCTTTGTGTTTTTCCAGGAATCATTTCAACCTCCTGATACCGACATGGAAGGGAGGAAGAGGGAAATGGGAGGGGGGGAAGAGGGAATGGCATGGGAGGAAGAGGGAATGGCATGGGATGAGACAGCAGAGGGAAAACCAGAGGGGAGGAAGCAGCAACTCCTGACAAAAAGCAAATATTTACCCAGCGAGGCTCTGCAGTAATCTGCTCTTTGATATCACAAAGGAGAGCTCCAAAACCCCAGCGCTGTTTAATCAACATGTTTGAGCACAAGCAGGGAACATTCCTGCACAAACCTGAGAGAAGCGAGCCGAGTTTATGGACATAACCCTAATTAATTTGGTGTGTTTGGATTGCCGGCGTCCCCGCTGAGCAGCTGCAGCTGTGCTGTGACAGGAGCCAGCCGTGCCCAGCTCCGGGTGTGCTCCACTCTGCAAATATTTGAGGCTCCTGCGTGGGCAGGTTGACACAGCAATGCAATCAATTAAACAAACAAGCTACGAGGGACGATTGACTGCGAGCACAACCGGCCTGGGGGGGAATTGTTGGGGAAGATGGTACAGGAAAGCCTCATAAATATGATTGTCTGGTAAAAGATTTTGAGAATATGAAAATTATAAGTGAGAATGAAATGAAAGCAAGCTTTGAGATCCCTCAGTTACTGAACAACTGGAAAACAATGGTGTGGCTGGCTGAAGGTGATCCCCTTTTAATGGAACAACACCCTCTGCCTGCAGACAGCTCCAAGGCTCAGAGCAGACCCTACAGCTTGGCAGAAGGGCCCAAAGAGGAGTTTTTAGGGTTTAAAATGTAACACAGGATGGCAATGTAATGATTCTTATAGGCTGCATGGAAATGCTGTAGGATTTGTATCTTGTACTGGATTGGTTAGTGAGAATTAGAATATTCAGCACAGAAGAAGATTTACTGTGTTGTAATGGGAACCTCACTCTCTCATCCTCTTTACCTCTCTTTACTTCTCTGGGGCCTGCTCTGAGCTGTGGCTGGCAGCTCCCAACAGGGCCCTTTGCAATAAACCCCAAGTTCCAGACCTGGCTTCAGAGATCTCTCCATCCGTCCTGACCATCCCACCCCCTCAGCGCTCCTACAGGGAATGGGAAAAAAAATGGGCATTTTGTTCCGTTTTTCTACACCGAGGAATCCACGGTTCTGCTCCGCTCCAGAACAAAACCCAAGGTCTTGATTTATTCATGGCAAAGTGCAGCACGCATAACAAATGGTGGTGAAATTAAAGGATGCGCTGCTTTGGAAACGGCTCCGGCAGCCCCAGGAGCTGGTGGGGCCAGCTGGAGATGAGCTGAGGCGAGGATGTGCCAAAATCTCCTTGTGTTCCTGGAGCAACATCCACACCAAGCGTTTTTCACTCCAAATATCCACCAGCATCCAGGTTGTGCTGGCCCAAGCTGCTCCCTGAATTGCAGCCCTGGGCAGTGATGGAAGCTCAGGGCTGGCCACTTGTTTTTGAGGCAGGGCAGTGTGGGATTTGTGAGGTCTCCAGGATGAAGGAAGAATTGAAAATCTGACTCCATGCTCTTAAAAAGCTAATTTGTATTATATTACATTGTATTATATTGTATTATATTATATTATATTATATTATATTATATTATATTATATTATATTATATTATATTATACTAAAACTATACTAAAGAATACAGAATGGATACAGACGGAAGGCTACAAAGATTAACTTAATCTTGTGACTCTCTCCCCAGAGTCCAACACAGCCTGACAGTGATTGGTCATTAAGTAAAAACAATTCACGTGAAACCAATAAACAATCACCTGTGGGTAAACAATGTCCAACTACATTCCAAAGCAGCAAAGCACAGGAGAAGCAAATCAGATAATTATTGTTTTCATTTTTTTTTTTTTTTCTGAGGCTTCTCAGCTTCCCAGGAGAAAATCCTGGGCAAAGAAGGTTTTTCAGAAAATGTGACACTGACAGTGCAGAGCCCTGGGGCTGATTGGGATCCCAGAGATTCCCAGGCCCAGGGGATTGTTGGGAATGAAAAGGGACAGCAGGGAGAGGGGGAATGGGAGAGGTGCAGAGACACCTCTGAGTGTGGGGGAAGGACGGAGGGATGGACATCAGTGAGGGAGGGATGGACATTGCTGAAGGAAGGATGGACATTTGTGAGGGAAAGATGGACATTTGTGAGGGAAGGATGGGCATTTGTGAGGGAAGGATGGGCATTTGTGAGGGAAGAATGGTAAGGAATGGGGTAAAGATGGCCAGGGATGGGTTTAGAATGAAGGGACGGACATTTCTGAGGGAAGGATGGACATTTCTGAGGGAAAGATGGCCAGGGATGGGGAAAGGATGGTCAGGGGTGGAGAAAGGAGGGAAAGATGGACACTGCTGATGGAGTGATGGCCATTTGTGAGGGATGGATGGCGAGGAAAGGGGAAAGGATGGCCAGGAATGGGTGAAAAACAAAGGGATGAACATTTATGAGGGAAGGATGGACATTTCTGAGGGAAAGATGGCCAGGGATGGGGAAGGATGGAGTGGTGGACATTTCTGAGGGAAAGATGGACATTTGTGAGGGAAGGATGGAGTGATGGACATGTCTGAGGGAAGGATGGCCTCCGCAGTGTCCCTGGCTCCAACACTGGCCGCTGCAGGAAGCCCTGCCAGCCCTGAGGATGAAGAGCCAACTGTGTGCAGGGGGAAGCAGCTGGAGCTGCTGTCCCTGGCAGCAGCAGCTGACCTGCCCTGAGACATCCCAGGAATTGAAACCCAGCATGTGCAGGGTTTGCTGGCTGGGCTCCCTCCTGGAACAGCTGCTGGAGGAACCCCGCCAGCAGGAATGGGATATTTCTGTGGGTTTGGGCTCCTGCTCTGCCAGCACAGCCTTTATTTTCGGCCTAATAATTTTATTATTCCTCCAGAGAAGGGAGAGATCCTCAGAAGAGAACTGAAGTCACACTGGTTCTTGGATAAACCCCTCCCATTTCGATAAAAATCCACTCAAGTCGTGGGAAAATCCCGCAGAACCCAAATTCACCTGAGCAGGCTCCCAGGGTGGGGCTCAAACCAAGGTGATGCTGCTGTGCTGAAACCTCCTGGCTCTCTGTCACAGGGGTAAAATATCCCTGATAATTCATCCTGCAGAAAGGATTTTTCCTGTGTGGGAGGCTGGACAAACAAAGCTCTGCCATCGCCTTGGCCCTGTTGGAGTTTGGTGAATCAGGGGGTGAGAGGCAGATCCCAAATTTCCTTTTGGGAGCAGATCAATGCCTGGCTCAGCCCCTGCTCTCACCCCTGCAGATCAGAGCTGACACTCCCCAGCCTGCTGCAGAATTAATAACTCAGCTCATTTCAGCCCTGAACGCACAAAAATATCATCAAATCCCAGCATGGGCAATAATTCCAGGACAAGGACTTGGGGTCTCATCGCCCACCCAGGTTTTAACCAATTTTGGGATTGCTGAGGTTTGCAATGTCCCTTTGGGCTAAAACAGCTGAAAAGTGGGGCCAGTGCAAACCACTAAAACTCCATTTTCCATTTAAGTTCCAGCTAAGAACCACAAGCACTGTGGACAGTTCAGATATTCAGCATCATCATTTTATATTCTGTTCTTATAATTTGTCATTTTTTGGGTAATTCCAAAGGGCTGAAGTTGTTTTCAAAGGGTGCTATGAAGTTTTAGCGCGTTAAATATCTGTGTATGTGGTGTTGAGAATTTTATGGAGTGAAATTGAGGCCTGTCCCAGGATCCAGGGGATGAAAATGATCCATTTCCAACCCCCCAGCAGTCAGAGCCTCACAGACTGGAGCTGCAGTGTCCTTATGGCCAGGCTGCTTTTCCATGTTTTTTTCATGGATCTGGTTTAAAAAGTCCCAATTCAGGGATGAAACCTCCCAGCCTGATGCCAGGAAATCGGGTCTTTGGGCACCTGCCTGAACAAAGGCTGTTTGCTCAGTTTAAAAGCCCATAAAGAGAAGAATTGGCGCATTTCAAAGCTCTTTTTCTTTTTTTTTTTCACATTTGCCACTCCAGAGGAGCCCAGCAAGCTCCAGGAATTTGGGAAAGCTTGGGCTCAGCATCCAGGGGCTGCAGGAGCCGTGTCAGGTTTCCCTCAGTGTATATTTCCAGGCAGGCAGGGAATATTCATTCATCACCTCCCATCCTGTTTTGTCACCCTTTTTGTTCCGTGTAGCTGCGTTTATGTGGAGTGTGCAGCAGGGATGTTTGTGTTTGTATTTACATGACTGTTATTAGAGGAAGAGCTGCCACTTTGACACTGCATTTATGTGGGAGCCATCTCCCACTTTCTAATGCAGACTTGGCTTTTTTATTTCATTTTTTTTCCCCCCCATTTTCTTTTCATCCCGGCTGAGGATGTGTCCTACTTTCTTGTTTAGAAGATGATATGCTTGCATTATGCATTCTAAATATAGGTTTTTATTTTTTCTTTTCTTGTGCAAAGCAGGTTGACGTGGTCGTCAAAAGAAATGAATTCAGAGTTCCTCTCCTGCCCCAGGGGAGCTGTGCTGGGAGAATTTTATTTCAAGCAAGGGCTAAAACACCAAGCTGCTGATGTGTTCCAGGACAATTTACTGCATTTTGGATTTTTGTATATTTTTTTTTACCTGTTTTTATCACAATTTGGGACTGGCAGGGCCTGAGGAGGAGGAGAGGGAGCAGAAAAAGTCACATGGAGCAAGGGTGTACTCAAAATCCCTTTCCCAAAACCTCATCACAACCTTGGTCCAGAGAGAACCAGGCAGGGATTGAGGGGATCCAGGGAGGGATTGGGGGGATCCAGGGAGGGATTGGGGGATCCAGAGAGGGATTGAAGGGATTTGAGGAGGGACTGGGGGGATCCAGAAAGGGATTGAGGGGATCCAGGTAGAGATTGGGGGGATACAGACAGGGATTGGGGGGATCCAGACAGGGATTGGGGGGATACAGACAGGGATTGGGGGGATCCAGGGAGAGATTGGGGGGATCCAGGGAAGGATTGGGGGATCCAGGCAGGAATTGAGGGGATCCAGAAAGGGATTGGGGGATCCAGGGAAGGATTGAGAGGACCCCAGGAGGGTTTGGGGTGATCCAGACAGGGATTGAGGGGATCCAAGGAGGGATTGAGAGGATACAGACAAGGATTAAGGGAATCCTTTGGCTCAGCCCTGTGCCCATCCTGCTCATAATTTCCCCCAATTTTAGGGTGAAATTTCAGGAATTTCAGGGCTTTCTCAGCCCTGGCTGCACCAAGCCCCCACCTCTGACCCCTCCTGGCTGAGGTTTGAATAAAATTCCTCCTTATTTTCCACACTGATCCAAAGGGGAGGATGGGGAGTCGCTGGCCTTGGGAGCAGAGCCTGAAGGTGACTCTCAATATCCTGATGTAATGAAATGATTGATTTATTTGGAAAAAGAGAAGAGGGAAAAGCACCCAAACACCACAGAATGAGGGAGCTGCAGCAGGGAGCTCCACAGAGCATCAAGCACCTCTTTTTAAAGGAAGAACATTCCAGAACCTCCCAGCCCAGGGAGGAAGGAGCAGCTCTGTGGGCATCCTCTGCCTCCAAATCCAGGAATTTCCCATCTCCATCACCCTGAACATCGGCCAACATCACAGACAGAGTTAAAGGGAATTAACAAATGGGAAAATCCCATTTCATTGAGCCTGGCTACTTCTCACCTGTCACTACAGGACACGAAGGAACACAAGCTCACACCGCTGTTCTCAAGGTGAAAGGAAAAAAGGGAAGTTTATTTTCTGACTCCAACATTTATAGTTTTCCAAAAGTGACAACGGATTGGAGGGTGACAGTGCCACCTCTCCAATGACACTGGACAAACCAACAGTCCATCAACTATCTCCTCCTCCTCCAGAAAGGAATACAGAACAATGAGTTATTTACAGAAAGTGTGTGAGAAAGTTCACTACAAGAATGTCAACATCAGAAGGCTTAGAAAATCTCAAAAACCAGGGTGACACTCACCCAAGTCTTTGCTTTTTGGGGTTGTTCCTGTTTCAAATTCCAGAGCCAAATCCCTCTGTGGTCCAGCACCGGGGGGGTTCAATGGATTGACAGCAGGGACAGGGAAGCAAACTCTCCCTTTTCAGCTTCCTCCTCCATCAGGTGCAGCTCTGCTCAGCAGCCAGGACGCGGGGATTGTTCCAGCCCTGTCCTTGTGACATTTCATTAAGCTGCTCATTTAAAGCTTATCATTAGAGGGACTGGAAGAACTTAATTGCATCCTATTTTCCCTGCCTGGAGATGCATTGGAGGAGTCAGTTTGCATTTTGATTTTATTTTTTTTTTTCCTTTCGTTATTTCAAGGTCTTGGTGCTGCACAGAATTTTAAGTTGCTCCATCTGCTCGGCTCCCTCCTCACCTGGGGCTGGCAGAACCCCTGCTATTAGAGCTGTCAATATTCCTCTTCTAAACTCGAGCAGGAATGGAGATCACAGCCAGGAGTTTACCTGGGAAAGGCCTTTGCATAAGTGAGAAAAGGAATAAAAAGCCATAAAACCACACAGAATAGAGAATGTTTCTCTTTGCTGCAAGCAAAACCTGTTGTCCTCTCCTTTAAGGTACCCCAAACAAAAACTCCCAGCACTTCTTTACCCCACACAGGGGGGAAAAAATTAAAAAATTCCAGTTTGAACAGCACAGAACCAAAAACAGGGTCACAACTTGAGGCAGGACAGCCTGACCTGAGTGTCCCCTGCAGGCTGGGCACAAAAATCCCCCAGTGCTGCCCTGGAGGAGCCCCTGCACCGCTGCCTTTCATTGTGCTGAGATGAGAAATCCTCTCTCTGTAGCAGCCACCGGGGAGGGCTCTGCAGAGCTGCTCCTGCAGAAGGTGAAGAGGAGCCCCAGGCTAGGTGGGATTACAAAAGCAAAGGGCACGGAGGGTTGGTGTGTGCAGGGAAAGGGCACAGAGAGTTGGTCTGGGCAGAAAAAGGATTCAGAAAATTGTTCTGTGCAGGGAAAGGACACAGAGTGTTGTTTTGTGCAGGGAAAAGATTCAGAGAGTTGTTCTGGGCAGGGAAAGGATTTAGAAAGTTGTTCTGTGCAGGAAAAGGATTTAGAAAGTTGTTCTGTGCAGGAAAAGGATTCAGAGAGTTGTTCTGGGCAGGGAAAGGATTTAGAAAGTTGTTCTGTGCAGGAAAAGGATTCAGAGAGTTGTTCTGTGCAGGGAAAGGGCACAGAGAGTTGTTCTGTGCAGAAAAAGACAGAGAGTTGGTTTGTGTAGGGAAAAGATTCAGAGAGTTGTTCTGTGCAGGGAAAGGGTTCAGAGAGTTGGTCTGTGCAGGGAAAGGATTCAGAGAGAATTTTTCTATGCAGAACGAGGGTTCAGAGAGTTGCTGTGTGCAGGAAAAGCTGCTGGAGCTCCCCAGCAGCACCCTGAGCCAAGGGAAGCTCATCAGGGTTACAAAGCCCAGGCTGGTGGGGCTGGTTCTGCTCCTGGCACGGGACAGGGCCAGCAGAGGCCCCTCCATGGCTCAGCAGCACCAGGAGCAGCCCCTCCATCCCCGGGGTCCCGTCCCATGTTCACTGTCCTGAGGTATTTTTGGGGTCCCCTGTGGCACATTTCCCTTCTCTTTTTCCCCGTTTCTGAGGTGCCTGAGAGATTCAGACTCCCCTGAACACCTGATCCCAAAGATTCTCCTCTAATGTATGACCCTCTCTTTTCATTTTTAATTCTTACTGAATTTAGGGGTTTTCCCCCATTGTTTCTTTCATCTTTCAATGTCTAATTTCATTCATCACCAAAGCTAATGTTAATTTGTAAAAGCAAATCTCTTTTTCCATTGATCAATCAGTGGAATCCTTCCCATTGTTTCTTTTCTCTCCCAGTGCTGGTTTTATCTCCCAGCAGCCCCACAGCTTGTTTGGAAACACAAATCCACCATTCCTCTCAGGAGCAATGAACAATTCCCTGTTCCAAAAGGAATTGTTTTGCTCAGAAATCCCAGATTCCTTGTTTTGTGTGGGATCAGAGCTTTCCAAGCTGTGCTCAGTGCTCGGGCTCTGGGTAGGCTGTGTGGGACTGGGGGATCCCTCTGGATCCCTCTGGGAGGGGAGGGATGATTTTCTGTTTTATAGTTATTATAGCTGACTTGTATATTTTATAGTTATTAGAGTTAGCTTTTAAATTTTATAGTTATTACAGTCAGCTTTTCAATTTCTCACATTCTGTGCTGCTTTCGTAACTCTGAGCTTTGTGTTAAGTGTTGCAAATTCTCTTCACAGGGTGGGGAGACAAAATAATTCCAGCTTGGGACCAAGGACAGCTCCAGCCCCAAAAAGTAGAAACAACAGAATTGGAGAGAGAAAAACAAGGAGGATGGAACTTGATAACCTAAAGCTTTAATTGGACAATTAACTCCAATATGCAAATGGAGCAGAATTTATAAAAGTGAGAGACCTCGTCCATTTTGGGACCATTTTGGTTCATTTTGGGTGGAGCCCTGGCTGGGCTTTGTGCTGCCCAAGGTGGATCCATCAAGGAGATCTTTTTAATAAATACATTTTAAAATGCCTTTAAATAAATACCAGGGTGTATCCACTGAGGAGATCCTTTTAATCAAAACCTTTTAATAAATACATTTTAAAATGCCTTTAAATAAATACCAGGGTGTATCCACTGAGGAGATCTTTTTAATAAAAACCTTTTAATAAATACCTTTTAAAACACCTTTTAATAAATCCCTAGTTTATTCTTTAACTCTGTCCAGCTTCTCTTCCAGGCCAGCATTCCCAGGAGCACAGGGAGGAGCAGGGAGAGCTCTGGGCTCTGCTCCTCTCCCCAGCACTGCCAAAGTGGAATTTGATGCTCTGCTGAGTCAATTCTGCTCTAAATAAAGGTGTATCCACTGAGGAGATCCTTTTAATAAAAACCTTTTAATAAACACCTTTTAAAATACCTTTTAATAAATACTTTTTAATAAATACCAAGGTGTATCCACTGAGGATATCCTTTTAATATAAACCTTTTAATAAATACCTTTTAAAGTACCTTTTAATAAATACCAAGGTGTATTCACTGAGGATATCCTTTTAATAAACACCTTTTAAAATACCTTTTAAAATATCTTTTAAAATACCTTCTAATAAATACCTTTTAATAAATACCAAGGTGTATCCACTGAGGAGATCCTTTTAATATAAACCTTTTAATAAATACCTTTTAAAGTACCTTTTAATAAATACCACGGTGTATCCACTGAGGAGATCCTTTTAATAAACACCTTTTAAAATACCTTTTAAAATACCTTCTAATAAATACCTTTTAATAAATACCAAGGTGTATCCATTGAGGATATCCTTTTAATAAAAAACCTTTTAATAAATACCTCTTAAAATATCTTTTATTAAGTACCTTTTAAATACTTTTTAATAAATCCCTACTTTATTCTTTAACCCTGTTCCAGGCCAGCCTTCCCAGGAGCACAGGGAGAGCTCCAGGCTCTGCTCCTCTCCCCAGCACTGCCAGAGTGGAATTTGCTGCTCTGCTGAGTCAATTCTGCTCTAAATAAAATTCCGGGGCTGTTTGGAAATAACAGAAACAAAATGTTCCTGTGCCTGGCTGCTCCTCTCTCATCCATGCAGAGTTTCCCGCCCCCAGAGCTGAGCTCCAGAAACTCCTCAGAGCAGTTCTGAGGGTGTTCATGTTTACCTTGGGCACTCTTTCAACCTCATGCAACTTTAATTAATCCTGGCTGATCTGCAGTGAGGGGAGAGCCAAGGATTCCTGCCAGGGCTGGGGCTTCACTTTCACTTCACCTGAGCTGCCTCCAGCTTGACCCCTCTAAAAGCCAAAAGCTGGAAAAGTCTGGGAGTTTTATTTATCACCACAAAGGTTTTTGTGTTTCCCTCTTCGCTGCACTGGTAGAAGCTCACTGGAGATTTCCTGGCTTTGAAAACCACTGGTGAGAGGCTGAAGGGCGGCTCCTCCTAACGCTGCAATAAATAAAAATATTTCTTGGGTGTCACAGTCATGTTTTCTGAAAAATCTCTTCGCCCAGGATTTTCCCTGGGAAGCTGAGAAGCCTCAGAGAAAAAGGAAAACAATATTTATCTGATTTGCTTCTCCTGTGTTGTGCTCATGTGTGGAATGTGTTTGGAAATTGTTTATCCAACAGGTGATTGTTTTATTAGGTTTCTGTGAATTGTTTTAACTCATTGGCCAATCAGGGCCAAGCTGTGTCGAGGCTCTGGAAGGAGTGCTGGTGATTATTATGAAATAATGTGTCACATTCACATTTTCTGAAAAGTCCCTTCACCCAGGATTTTTCTCCTGGGAAGCTGAGAAGCCTCAGAGAAAAAGGAAAACAATTCTTATCTCATTTGTTTCTCCTGTGTTTTGCTGCTTTGGAATGTGAATGGACATTGTTTACCACAGGTGATTGTTTTATTAGGTTTCTGTGAATTGTTTTGACTCATTGGCCAATCAGGGCCAAGCTGTGTTGATGCTCTGGAAAGAGTCACAAGATTTCATTATTATATTTTTAACCTTCTGTCTGTATCCTTTCTGCATTCCCTAGTACAGTATTCTTTAATACAATATAATATCATCAAATAATAAATTAACCGTCTGAGAACATGGAGTCAGATTCATCATCCCCCCCTTCGTCTGGGCACCTCACAAATACAATACTTGGGAAGCAAAGAGGGAATTCTCCCAGCAATAAACAAAAATATTTCTTGGGAAGTAAAGAGAAGGCAGAATTCCCCTGAGGGAGATTTCCATGGGCAGGGCTGACAGAAGAATTCCTCCTGCAACCTCACTTGGGCAACTTTCTGAGGCAAATTAAAAGAGAAAAACTATAAATACGTGGAGAGGAGACAGAATATAAAATCAAGCTGGTGCTGCTGGATTTTTTCCTCTCTCCCAGTGACTTCAAGCACAACCTGGAGGGTTCTGCTCCTCCTTGGAGCTCATAAACTGAACCTGCCCACGTTACCATCATGGAAATTACTGAGCTCACTCCTGACATGGTTTGCTCTGCTCTCTCTTCCTTTTTTTGTGTGTATATTTGGATTTCAGGGCACAATTTGTAGCAGTGGCCAATATGTGGGGTGAACAATAGTTCACAGGCAGAAAGATAAGAGGATTAATAGAGCAAAAAATAACAGCATTCACTGTTATCTAAAGGTCAAGGAGAACTATAAATTGCATTCACTCAGGGAAAAGGACAAGCACTTTAAAATAAAAAGGCAAATCCTTAAAATGCAGAGCAAAGTTTGCTTCAGCCAGGGCAATTTTTATAATAATGATGCAAGGTTCATAATTATGTCAGATTATTATGTTCCATTATAGTCCAATTGTGCAGAAACTCCAGATTTTCTCTGTTCAGTGGAGCTGGGTCGAGCTTTAATTCCCATTCCCATTAATTCCCATTCCTTGAGTGCACTTGTGAGCTCATCCCCACCAGGCTGGAGCTGCCAGCTGGGATTTTCTGGGCAGCTGGGAGCAGGCAGGAAGGATTTCCCTCACAGCCTGGATCTGCTGAAGGACCTGGATTTCATCTCCAATTCCCCAGGAAAAATAATAAAAATCCTGCATTTCCACAGTGTCTGAATGCTTCTGAAATAACCCATTGGGTGTTTCCCACCCAAAAGGGCTGAAAATCCCCCAAATGAATCCAGGTGATAAGGGATTGATCAGACACTCCTGTTTCAGGATAAACACCACTTTGCCTCAAATCTTCATTCCTGTTCTTTTCCTGACCTCTGGCTTGGTTATTCCACATTTTCCTCCCCAGCCCGTGGGTTTGGCTGCTCCCAGGGCACCAGGACAGCTCCAAAATGCAGCAGGGACAGAGCTCAGGGGTTCCTGAGCAGCTCCAGCAGCCCCTGGGGGAATCCTTCCTTCCCTGGAGTTCCAGATGGGAAAAACTCCCTGGCTGTAAAAATGGGGAACAATGAATCCCCCATTATTGGGGAATTCCTTATTATTGGGGAATAATGAATTCCTCATTATTGGGGAGCAATGAATTCCTCATCATTGGGAAATAATGAGGAACAAATAAGGGGAGTATTGGGGAAAAATGAGGAATAAATTCCTGACACCCCTGCACCGTCCTGGCACACCCATTTCCAGCCCCAGCTCATTGGGGAACAATTAATTCTTCATTATTGGGGAATAATGAATTCCTCATCATTGGGAAATAATGAGGAACAAATAAGGGGAGTATTGGGGAAAAATGAGGAAGAAATTCCTGACACCCCTGCACCGTCCTGGCACACCCATTTCCAGCCCCAGCTCACTGGGGAACAATTAATTCTTCATTATTGGGGAATAATTGACTCCTCATTATTGGGGAAAAATTGATTCCTCATTATTGAGGAATAATGAATTCCTGACACCCCTGTACCATCCTGGCACACCCATTTCCAACCCCAGATCATTTTTGGGTGGATAAAGTGAGGCTGGAAGGAATTCTGCAGGTGGGAACGCCCCTGGATGTCCCTGGAAGTGGATCCCACACATGAAGAATCCCTGATTATCCCTGATTTTCCCTGCTTTTCCCTGATTATCCATCTTTTCCTGTTTGCAGGGGGCAGGATTTCCCCACTTCCCCTGGCAGCAGGTACCAGGGCTGGGGCAGGGCCAGGGGGGGATTTCAGTGCTGGGATTTCCCTGCGATGGAGCAGAGCTGGGATGTGTCACCCTCCATCACGGGGCTGATCCATCACATCCCTGGCTGGCCCCTGGCCACACTCCCTCCCTGCTGGCCAGCCACAATGATTCCACTTTTCCAGGCAGGACATCTCCTCCCTCACAGCCTTAATCAGATTATTATTCTCTCATTGCTCCCTCCTTGGCTGGACAGAATCCATCCAGAGGTGAGGGAGGCACAGCCGGGACAGGAATCTGGTCCATCTGCTGCTTTAACATTCAGGGGAGAGAATAAAACTTTTAAAAGGCGACATTTTCTTATCTTCTTCTCAAATTTTATCTTTGGCTTCCCAACAGTTGCTCCATGTGCCAACTGGTTTTCCATCAATCAGTGCACGATTCCTGCGTTAAATAAATCCCCCTGCAAACCAGGAGCAGATGCTGCCGCCGGTGCCAGGGAGAGAGCAGGAGGGGATTCCTGATAAATCACAAATGGAGCTGCTCTGGTCAGCGACAAACACCCAGGGAAAATCCCAGGCTGTGCAAAATCCCAGGCTGTGCAAACAGCCCCCAGCAGGTTTGCTGCAGACAATTCTCCTGCGTGGGAAGGTGGGAAACACAATTTCTGCCAGGTTCCACCAGGAATTACAGAAATCTTTCCTGCCACACAAGCCTCTCCTCAAGGGATGGGAAAAGCTCGGGAAAAGCTCAGGTTCCACCAGGAATTACAGAAATTTTTCCTACCACACCAGCCTTACCTCAAGGGATGGAAAAATCTCCAGTTCCACAAGGAATTACAGAAATTTTTTCCTGCCTGACCTGGCCCAGCTGGCTTCCAGGGATGGAAAATCTCAGGTAAAGCTCAGATTCCATGAGGAATTACGGAAACTTTTCCTGCCAAACCAGCCCTCGCCTCACCTTAAGGAATGGAGAAATCTCCAGTTCTGCCAGGAATTACGGAAATATTTTCCTGCCTGACCTGGTCCAGCTGGCCTCAAGGTGTGGAAAAAGTTCAGGTAAAGCTGAGGTTCCACCAGGAATTACAGGAATTTTTCCTGCCACACCAACCCTGAGCTCAAGGGATGGAAAAATCTCCAGTTCCACCAGGAATTACAGAAATTTTTCTGTATTTTTCCTGCTACACCAGCCCTGAGCTCAAGGGATGGAACAAGCTCCAGCTCCATGAGAATTACAGAAACTTTTCCTGTCAGACCAGCCCCACTTCAAGGGATGGGAAAAGCTCAGGTTCCACCAGGAATTACAGAAATTTTCCCTGCCACAGAAGCCCCACCTCGCCTCAAGGGATGGAAAAATCTCCAGTGCCATGAGGAATTACAGGAATTTTTCCTACCACACCAGGTCCAGCTGGTGTCAAGGGATGGAAAAAGCTCAGATTCCACGAGGAATTACAGAAACTTTACCTGAGTTACTTGCCACCTCAGCCCCACCTCAAAGGATGGAAAAGGATCCAGTTCCATGAGAATTACAGAAACTTTTCCTGCCAGACCTGGCCCAAATCACCTCAAGGAATGGGAAAATCTCCAGTTCTACCAGGAATTACAGAAATTTTTCTGTGTTTTTCCTGCTACACCAGCCCTGAGCTCAAGGGATGGAACAAGCTCCAGCTCCATGAGGATGGCAGGGCCAGAGGGTGGCTGTAGCCCTGCAGAGCCCAAGAAATGCCAGCCCTGCTTTGTGCAGGGGATAATGGCCCTGACAGGAGCTGTGATCTCCGCTGGAGAGCCCCAGTAACGAGGCAGAATTCACTGGCCAGGGCCTGTCACAGGCACAAAATGCATTTGTGAGGAGCTGCAGCGGGCCAAAGGCTTAATAAATCCAATAAAGTCCCCACTAAATGCATTAGTGCTGCCTGGGTATGATCTTGATGGATCGTGGAAGTTGCCCTGGAGCAATTAGCGCCGGGCCAATCGCTCAGATTCAATTGGAACAAAGCGCCGGCACTCGCTAATTCGGTTCCTCTAATGAGAGAAAGCATTTCTGAGGGGATGTGGGCAATAAAAGCTGCAAAACACCATTTAAAACGTGGTGACAAAAGTAAACAGACGTTCAGGAGGCACTCGGGGTCATCCCTGGAGTTGTGTGGTGCTGAGGCCTCCCAAGGCCGAGGAAAGCAGGACTGAGCCGAGTGCCTGCAGCTAGTGGGGATAATTAATTCCTCATTACTGGGGAATAATTAATTCTTCAATACTGGGGAATAATTAATCCCTGACACCCCTGCACCGTCCTAGCACCCCCATTTCTAGTCCAAGTTCATTGGTGAACAATGAATTCCTCATTATTGGGGAATAATGAATTCCTCAGTATTGGGGAACAATGAATTCTCCATCATTGGGGAACAAGGAATTTCTCATTGTTGGGGAATATGAGGAATAAATTCCTGCACCATCCTGGCACAACCATTTCCAGTCCCACCTCATTGGGGAATAATTAATTCCCAATTATTGGGGAACATTGAGTTCCTCATTATTGAGGAATAATTAATTCCTCGTCATTGGGGAATAATGAGGAATAAATAGGGGCAATATTGGGGAATAATGAGGAATAAATTCCTGACACCCCTACACCATCCTGGCACACCCATTTCTAGTCCAAGCCCATTGGGGAACAATTAATTCCTAATTATTG
This sequence comes from Ammospiza nelsoni, assembly GCF_027579445.1. Taxonomy (NCBI): domain Eukaryota; kingdom Metazoa; phylum Chordata; class Aves; order Passeriformes; family Passerellidae; genus Ammospiza; species Ammospiza nelsoni. The sequence continues at coordinate 3,055,941 of NC_080662.1, forward strand.
GGGAAATGAGGAATAAATGAGGGGAATATTGGGGAATAATGAGGAATAAATTCCCGCACCATCCTGACACAACCATTTCCAGCCCCAGCTCATTGGGGAACAAGGAACTCCTCATTATTGGGGAATAACTAATTCCTCGTTATTGGGGAACAACGAATTCCTCATTATTGAGGAATAATGAGTTCCTGACACCCCTGCACCATCCTGGCACACCCATTTCCAACCACAGCTCATTTTTGGGTGGATAAAGTGAGGCTGGAAGGAATTCTGGAGGTGGGAAGGACTCTGGATGTCCCTGGAAGTGGATCTCCCCCACGAGGACTTCCTGACCATCCCTCAATCACCTTTTCCTGTCTGCATGGAGCACAAAGGTGGGCCTTCTCTCCCGCCCCCTGGGATTGCAACAAGCCCTTCCCAACCTTATTTCCTTCAGGAAATAATGAATCAGGATGAGAGCAGTGCCCAGGACTGAGCTGAGCTCTGTGAGGGACTCTCAGAGAGCTGAGGTGGAGCCGCTGGAGGCTGAGCAATCCCAGGAATTCTCCTGGCAGCAGAGCGCTCCAGATGGGCCGGGACAGAGCCACACCAGCTAAAACTTCATCTGTGCCACAAAAACAGAGGCAAGAAGGAAAACAATCCCCTTGTTTTAGTTGGCTTTGTCTTTAGAGGAAGAGTCAGCCTGGGATGGCTGCCGGGCAGTGACAGCTCTGTCCCCACATCCCTGGCATGGGGACCACCACAGCCAGGGGAGAGATCCCCCAATCCCTGTGTTGAAAATTGCAATGCAAGTTGTTTTCAATTACCATGTGTATGGCAGATTATCTTTGTCAAGTGGGCAGTTTGCCTTATCTCTCTCTTTGAGTGACCACAATCACTCCTCCCTCAGGAGGGGACATCTGCTGATAACAGCTATTGAATGTCACTGCATGGCTGATAAGAACTACAGCATCCCATTGGGAGACGTGAGCTCAGAGGGAGGAGCCAAGCATTGCTACCCAGATACAATCCAGAGGTTCTGAGACACCAGAGACTTTCTCCACTGGATTCCCCAGAGGAACAGCAGCCGCCTCTTCTTCCCCTGGATCTTCAGAGGAAGAGACTGCACCTTTCTCCAGGATCCCTGCTCCAGCAGAACCAGCCCTGACACTGCAGCCACAATTGCAATGGGACTGCTGCCAACACCCTGACCCACAGGGTGTCAGGTTGGGTTCTGACTCTGGCAGTGTTGTTCTAGTGCACAGCATTGTTTATTTAATCCTTTATATTGTTTTCCTTTTCCTATTAAAGAACTGCTATTTCCTGCTCCCGTATTTTTGCCTGAGAGCTCCTTAATTTCAAATTTATAGCAATTTGGAGGGGTGGGGAGGGTTTACAGTCTCCATTTCAGGGGAGGCTCCTGCCTTCCTTAGCAGCCTCCTGTCTTTCCAAACCAAGACACCCTGCTTCTGCCCAGCACAAAGAACTGAATTTAGAGCAGAAAACAGCAAAACCCTCCCTGCTCAGCACCTGAACCCAGCCCAGTTCTCACCTCGCTCCAGCTGCAAGCCAGCAATTAGTTCCAGCAAAACTCTGTTTGCTTATAGAACTAATTAGAGATCAAGAAAGTGGCTCACTTTTGATAATTACATGGTTGTGTCCCATCTATCAGCCACTGTTAAATTGTTGTTATATTAATGTAAAGCTCATAATCACGGCTGTTGGAAATTGAATAAATGTTCCTGCCAATTCTCTAATGCAATTAATTTACATAAAAGCCTCTGGAACTAAAAATGAAATGATATACATCTTTCCAAGGGTTTCATTTAAAACAAAGCTAAATAATGGAGAAATTATAGATCTCCTTTCTTTTCCCTTCACATTCTTATATTTACTAAAGTTAATGGCCAAATAATTGCTGGGATGTGCCTAAACTGGAGCTGTTGCAGCAGGAGCTCATTGTTGTGCCCACAATTCATTATCCACCATGTGAACATGCCAGAGAGGCTCTTCCCAACTCAGGGAGCTTCCAGAGGATGCTGGAAGCATCCCCCAGGGATCCCATCCAAGCATCCCCCATCCCCACCATCCCCATTCCCAGGGGAATTTACCTTCACCCCCAAAATTAGGGAGTGAGAACAAGGGTTTCAGTTTTAGAGAAAAACTTTCAGAGCTCCCAGTGCCCCTGGCAGGACAATCCTCAGCTCCATTATTTGCAAATCTCCCTGGCCATGAAAAGATGGGGGAAAATCTCTTAAATCAGGGGAGAACTGGATGAACGACAGGAATTCTCTCTGGCCCATAAGAGGATGGGGAGAATCCTCCTAAATCAGGAGAGAACTGGATGAACAGCAGGAACCTTCCCCCACTCCTGCCGAATTCCTTCCCTTCTGATCTCCAGCCCCTCACAGCTTTTAAGGCTCTGGCTGACATTTATGTCTCTTTTTTCACAGCCTGGCACAGTTGTTCAAGGAGAGGAGTTGACTCAAGAGATAGAGGGCAAATAGATCTGAGTTTACGTTCCCCAAATTTCCCAGTATTTATTACCCTGATTTATGGGGTCGTGCTCATCCAGAGAAGTTTGTGTCAATGCCATAAAAAGCTCGGAGGGCCAGCAGCTCTAATAAAACAGAAATTAGCTGTTGCTGTCACATTTTCTGAAAAATCCTCTTTGCCCAGGATTCTTCTCCTGGGAAGCTGAGAAGCCTCAGAGAAAAATGAAAACAATAATTACCTGATTGCTGCTCCTGTGTTTGCTGCTTTGGAATGTGTTTGGGGATTGTTTACCAATGGGCGAATTGTTTTTACATAATGACCAATCACAGTCCAGCTGTGTCAGACTCTGGAGAGTCACAAGTTTTTAATTATTCTCTTTTTAGCCTTCTGTCTGTATCCTTTCTGTATTCTTTAGTATAGTTTAGTATAGCATTTTTTAGTATAATATAATATAATATCATAAAATAATAATTCAGCTTCTAAGAACATGGAGTCAGATTCATCATTTCCTCCCAACGATGGGGGGACCCAGAAAATACCACAATTAGCCCCAGAGCAGGATGGAGAGGGGAGGGAGTGGAGGAGAGAGTCATGAAATCAGTAACACCAAGGTCTGGCTGAGATGTGCTCCTGTCAGAAATGCTTATAAAATTTCAATAAATATAAAAAAAGAAATTTTAAAAATTAAATTAAAAAAAAAATAAATTAAAACATTTAAAAAATAAATTTTTACTCTGGCTGGAGTGAGGGAAATCCTCTCACCTTGGCCCAGAGCCCTGCAGGTCCTGGGGGCTCACTCAGGGGATTGGTATTTGACAGGAGAGCACTGCAAGGATTTATTCTGCCCAAAACCAAGCCCAGCACTGGGTTGGGCACTGGATTTGGAAAGGTGAAAGGGATGTGCAGGACTCTGACTGCAGTCCCTGCCAGAAGTGTTGTAAATTCTACAGGAATTACAGGAAATACAGGAAATTAAATTAAATACATGGAATTAAATACAATACAGGAAATAATGGCCACTTTGGGGTGGGGTTTCGGGCTCCTGCCCTTGTCAGAGCTTCTGTAATGAGATTTGGGGTGGCAGCCAGGTCTAGAATCCCCCCCAACTGAGGAACTGCAGGGGCTCCCTGAGAAAACAAATCCAACCTATCCCCAGTCCCCTGCTCCTTCACTTGTGGTGGGATTTAAAATTTCACCTGGTGAAAACCCAAGAACAGTTTAACTGGAGATTGGAGATGAAAGAGTCTGCAGCTCCATCTTCTCAGCTAATCTGGACCATTTGGGGCCGAACAAATCAAATGAGAAAATAATTTCCAGACAACCTTGGAGTAACTCAAACCTCCTTGACTTTCTGGATCTCAGAGTTCGGCCTTAAAGCATAGATGAGAAGTTAATACACACCAATAACCAAAATAACGCCAGATTTCAATTCTGTTTCAGCTTCCAAGGTGTTAAAAGTGGAATTAGCAATGATTTTAACCTGATATTATTGCTGTTGTTTCCCTGCAAACAGCAGAGCGTGGAGGGAGAAAGAGCTTGCCATGTTTTATTTTTATACACCCAGAAAAGGAGAGCAGAGCCAATAAACTGAGGGTGTCCTACACGAGCTCCAGTATTGTATAAATCATGAATAATGCATCAGGCAGAAATGAGAAACTGCAACAGCATCAAACCTATATGGAAATAAATAAAACATAACAGCACAAGTGCAATCATGTCGGCCGTGTCGATAAAAATGTGTTTGTGCTTGGGCAAGGAGCAGGAGGAGGGAAAAAACTTCTCTGGTGAATGATTGTACGAGCAGTAACAATAATAATAATAATAATAATAATAATAATAATAATAATAATAATAATAATAATAATAATAATAATAATAATAATAATAATAATAAAAACAAAGCAAGAGTAATTAGCAAATGAACACCCAGCTCAGGGAGGTGTGTGGTGGGGGGAGCCAGGAGTGACAGGAGGTGGGAAAGGGGTGGGGAGGGGATTTTGGGGAAGGATGGGAATGCAGGGCTGGATCTTTGGGGAAGGATGGGAATGCAGGGCTGGGTCTTTGGGAAGGATGGGAATGCAGGGCTGGGTTTGGATCTTTGGGGAAGGATGGGAATGCAGGGCTGGGTCTGGACCTTTGGGGAAGGATGGGAATGCAGGGCTGGGTTTGGATCTTTGGGATGGATGGGAATGCAGGGTTGGGTTTGGATCTTTGGGGAAGGATGGGAATGCAGGGCTGGATCTTTGGGAAGGATGGGAATGCAGGGCTGGATCTTTGGGATGGATGGGAATGCAGGGCTGGATCTTTGGGAAGGATGGGAATGCAGGGCTGGATCTTTGGGATGGATGGGAATGCAGGGCTGGATCTTTGGGAAGGATGGGAATGCAGGGCTGGGTCTTGGGGAAGGATGGGAATGCAGGGCTGGGTCTGGATTTTTGGGATGGATGGGAATGCACACCCTGCACATCAGCAGCTCTATTTCCACACCTGGAACAGCTCTGTCCCAGAAAATCAGAGGGGATCCAGGAGCTGGGCAGAATCCCAGTTCTAATCTCAGGCCCCAGGGTTAAATCCCAGCTTTACCTTCCCCAGAGGGTCGTTGGGACAGCCAGGGCCTCCCTGCTCCTGTGCAGGACCACGCTGAGGGGGCACAGTGCAAGAAGGCAGGGGGTGGCTCCTGTTGTGCCATCCCACTGGAATCTGCTCCTCCAGGAGCTGCTCACACCCTTCATCCCCTTCTCCTGGGGGTTTGGATCATCAGCCAAGCCCAGCAGAGCCGAGCTTTAATGGGATCCAGAGGAAACTTGACTCAAGGACAAACCCTCCACTCGCCTCCTGTAATGATCCCTGTGTTTCCAAGGAAATCTCTCCCCCCTAAGATTACCAGGAACATTTAATGCAAATTGGATGCATCCCTCTTTTCTTTAAGACTCAAAATAATCTATGCATATCTTTCTATTACTTCTCAGAGCCATTAGCCAGGATGAGTTCATATTTTTATTCCCTTTGCACACTGAACGCTTCTCCTTCCTTTGGGGTGGCAGCTTTTATTATTGAAGTCAGCAAAACCTGAGCAATCCCATTACCTGCTCCCTCTGCTCCCTCCCTCCCAACCACCCCTGATTTACGAGCCAAAATCAAGGCTTGGATTGCTCAGAGCTGCTCCCATTTTCAAACAAAATCCCAAATAACTGATCAGAGCTGCTCTGGTGATTGAAGCTGCGACAATTAACGGGTGGGAGCCTCTCCCCAGATCTGCTGTTCCCATTTCTTTAAGGTTTCAGCTCATCAAAGAGCAGATTTGGCTCCTCACAAAGCACTTAAGGGATGGCTTGATAACACTCCTGAAGCAGCGCAGAAATGTGATAGCAGCTGAAGAAGCCACCAGGAGCAGGGAGAACTGGATAGTGAAGTTTGATAAAATCTGATCAAAACCAGAACTTGTCTCCTTTTTTGTTGGTGTGGGGTTTTTTTAAATTTTATTTTAATGGAGATATTTAATCCTTGGCAATCTAGGCCTTTGCTGCTTGGGAAATGTGAGCCCAGGTGGTTTATACTGGAATAGTGGAATGAGGGATTGTTGGAATGCTGGATCCAGGGGGGGTGGAATGTGGGACTGTTGGATTTCTGGATCCAGAGAGGCTGGAATGCCAGATCCAGAGGGGCTGAATTGTTGGATTTCTGAATCCAGAGCAGCTGGAATGTGGGATTGTTGGATTGCTGGATCCAGAGGGGCTGCACTGCAGGATTGCAGGATTGCATGATTACAGGACTGCAGGATTGCAGGATTTCAGGAATGCAGGATTGCAGGATTGCAGGATTGTAGGAATGCAGGATTGCAGGATTGCAGGATTGCAGGATTGCAGGATTGCAGGATTGCAGGATTACAGGATTGCGGGATTGCAGGATTGCAGGATTACAGGATTGCAGGATTGCAGGATTACAGGATTGCAGGATTGCAGGATTGCAGGATTGCAGGATTGCAGGATTGCAGGATTACAGGATTGCAGGGTTGCAGTATTACAGGATTACAGTATTGCAGGATTGCAGGATTGCAGGATTGCAGGATTGCAGGATTTCAGGATTGTAGGAATGCAGGATTGCAGTATTACAGGATTACAGGATTGCGGGATTGCAGGATTGCAGGATTGCAGTATTACAGGATTACAGGATTGCGGGATTGCAGGATTGCAGGATTGCTGTCCCCAGGCTCCTCCCAGCCAGGGGAGGGTGGCAGCTGTGACAAGTGACCAACTTGGGTGGGTCAGACAGGGCTGGGCCGTGCCAGAGCCGTGTTTGTGGGGGATTACAAACAGCCCAGCCCTAATGAAAAACACAGGAGGGAGGCATGGAGAGAATGGGACAGACATGGAGAGACAGGGACAGACATGGACAGGGACAGACAGCGCTGGGGATGGGGCAGGAAGGAGGGAGGGAGGGAGGGAAATCAGTCTGTGACGTGAGATCCCTTTGATCAAACAAATCTGCTCCTGCTCCCCTTCCCTCCTGTTGTGGCTGGGAATGTCCTGTGCCTTTGTGGGGGAAAAATGTGGGGATGCAAATTGGTGCTGGAACTTGGAATGGGGAGGGATGGGGTGGGATGGGATGGGATCCATAGGATGGGATGGGGATGGGATGAGGATGAGGATGGTCAGGGTGGGTTTAATTCTGTGGGGCTGTGATGGGGGAGGATGAGCAAACCCCACACAGGTTCTGAGCTCAATCCTGGCCTCCTGGAAGCATTTATGGGGACACTGGGGGGAAAGGACTCTCTTTAGGGGGCAGGGAGGAAGGGGTGCATGGTGGGCTGTGGGTTGATTCTCATTTCCTCCCTCTCACCACCCAAGCAACTCCCAAGGAGCCAAAATCAGCCAGAACCTGCTGCTGAGCACTGCCAAGTCCTTATTTTCATTCCAGAAAGATCCACCGGTCAGATTTAGGGGAAGCAAAGGAAGGTTTGTCCTTCATTCCATCCCCCTCAGGTCCAGAGCCCTACATCTCTTTGGGCTCCCAGGTGCTGTTGTTTTGCAAATTAATAACAAGAGAATTGATATTTATTTACTGGAGATGCTCTTCCCCGACTCAAGGAGCCAACAGCAGAGTGGAGATGAGCTTGTGAAGTGGTGCATAAAAAGAAATCTAATCTTGGCAAATTAGATAATAGAGAGCACTATTAGCTGTGGTTTAGATATCCTGGTTGATAATCTGCATTAAGAAGGGCTTTTTAGGCTGATCCATCCGCACCAGTTCTTACCAATGCCCAAACAATCACAAGTGAGAGTAAATAAATAGCGAGGAAACCCTGATAAGAATTTTATCGATCTCCTCTCGCTGCTCTGGAGCTGGCATTGATTCCAGCATTTGCAGCTAAGGCTCGTTTTTGAAGCCTCTTTGCCAAGCAGCCTCAATTTCTCATAATTTCATTTCGGAGTGGGAGATGTTGTTTGTATCAGAATATCTTATTAGCAACAAAAGGATATTCCCTATAATTGAATAACTTCTCAATTAACTCCTTGGAGAGGCAGCAAAAACAACCAATTCCCTCTGATTCACCCTCAGCAGGAGGCCCCGGAATTACCAGCGAGTCAATTAACATCCTTCCACCCAAATGACAAATGAGGACAGCAAATGCACGGGATGGGAAGGGGCAAACGTGGAAAATGAGTGTGGGATTAAAAATGTGGGAGAAAGGTGCAGTGCAACATTTCTGTGGGAAGCACGGACACACAGAGATTGGGGGTGCAAAGGGGGAAGATCCAGGGATTATTCCCTAAAAATTCAGCGTTCATGGAGCTCAGGCCATCCTAGCAGTGAGGGAGGAACTGGAATTCCTGATCCCTGCCTGGGGCTGGGATGGGATCAATGGGATGGGATGGGATGGGATGGGATCAACGGGACCAACAGGATCAATGGGATCAATGGGTTGGGATGGGATCAACAGGATCAATGGGATCAGTGGGATCAATGAGATCAATGGGATGAATGGGATCAATGAGATCAATGGGATGAATGGGATGAATGGGATCAATGGGATGGGATGGGATGGGATGGGATGGGATGGGATGGGATGGGATGGGATGGGATGGGATGGGATCAACAGGATCAATGGGATCAGTGGGATCAATGGGATGGGATGGGATCAATGGGATCAATGGGATCAATGGGATCAATGGGATCAATGGGATCAATGGGATCAATGGGATGGGATGGGATGGGATGGGATCCATGGGATGAGATCCATGGAATGGGATGGAATGGGATCCATGGGATGGGATTGGATCAGTAGGATAGTATCGATGGGATGGGATGGGATGGGATGGGATGGGATGGGATGGGATGGGATGGGATGGGATGGGATGATCTTTAGGGTTCCTCCCACTCTGGGATTCCCTAGACCAACCCCTGCTCCTAAAAAATGGTCAGATCTCCTGAATCCCCCCAAACCAAGCCCCAAATCCCTGTTTTTCACCAAATGAAGCCCTGCCTGGGGGATCTGCACAGAAATTAAAGCTCTGACAGAGCTCAGGGAGGGAGAACCCCGAGCTGCTCGTGCTTTGTTTGTCCAATCCCGCCGTGACATTCACTTCCAAACGTTGATTATTTGAGGAAATAACGGCTCTGGCATTTAAAAAGTCAGCTCCCATCAGCTGCAGCTCCAGACGTGCTGTGTAATTGGGGGATTCTAATTGCAAATAAGAACCTTTTTCTCCTCAGGAGCCAGGTCTGAGTTTGTCTAAGGTAATGAAGCAGGGGCTGAAGATCAGCCCTGGAACAAATTGCATTAAGGGGAATCAGGCACTTGTCTGTTCAGATTTCCTCCCTCAGAAAAGCTTCGTGTCACCCAGTCCCCACGGCTCAGGGGCTCTGCTGATCCACGGAGCTCCAGCAAGGGGGGGCAAAAAAACAGCGATTAAAGCAAAATATTACAATGAATCCCCCATTCATCCACCTCTCCAGAACCACCAGCGCTTTCTCCTGGCTTTGAAGTCCCTGTGGGTAAATAACAGGGAGAGGTTGTTGCTATGGAACTCCAGCATTGAAATGGATGAGGCAGAGTGACCTTTGCCTCCGGAGATGATGTGCAAGCTATTTATATGCACAGCTGTACAAATTGCCAGAGTTTAATGTTAAATTCCACGGAAAATCATCTTTGCTGTGCTGCTTTTGAGGAAAGGATGGGGTTTAAATATTTAATGGGCTCCCTGGCTGTGCAGGCACATTTGGTGTTACATAAGTGAGCAGCAGAGAGCTCATCCTGGCAAGGCCTGCTTTAATGAGAGTGAATTCCAGAGGATCCTGACAACGCCTGGGAGGTGCAGCTCGAGTGCTTTGTGTCACCTGCTCCTGGCAGGACAACCCTCAGCTCCATTCCTTCCGAATTCCATGGGGAATTTACCTTCCCCCCAGAACTGGTGATGGAAATGAGGGTTTTAGTTCTAAGGAAAAACCTCCAGAATTCCCAGTGCAGGACCAGGACATTCCTCATTTCCATGCCCTCCTCAGCTGCTGAATTCCCTGGGGAATTTACCTTTCCTCCCAAAATTAGAGAGTGAAAACAAGGGAAAAGCCTCCAGAATTCCCAGTGTGGGACCAGGACAATCCTCAGCTCCATTCCTTCCAAATTCCCAAAGGATTTACCCAGAACTGGGAATGGAAATTAGGATTTCTGATTTAGGGAAAAGCCTCCAGAATTCCCAGTTCTCCCAGTAGGACAACCCTCAAGCTCCATTCCTTCCAAATTCCCAGGGGATTTATGTTCCCCCCAGAACTGGTGATGGAAATGAGGGTTTTAGATTTAGGGAAAAGCCTCCAGAATTCCCAGTGCAGGACCAAGACAACCCTCAGCTCCATTGCCTCCAAATTCCCAGAGAAATTTACATTCCTCTAGAAATGGGGAGTGAGAACGAGGGTTTCAGTTTCAAGGAAAAGCCTCCAGAATTCCCAGTGTGGGACCAGGACAAGCCTCAGCCCCATTCCCTCCAAATTCCCAGAGAAATTTACATTCCTCTAGAACTGGGGAGTGAGAATGAGGGTTTCAGTTTTAAGGAAAAGCCTCCAGAATTCCCAGTGTGGGACCAGGACAAACCTCAGCCCCATTCCCTCCAAATTTCCAGAGAAATTTACTTTCTCCCCCAGAGTCAGGGAGTGAGAATGAGGTTTTAAATTTTAGGGAAAAGCGTCCAGAATTCCCAGTTCTCCCAGTAGGACAATCCCCACCTCCATTGCCTCCAAATTCCCAGAGAAATTTACATTCCTCTAAAACTGGGGAGTGAGAATGAGGGTTTCAGTTTCAAGGAAAAGCCTCCAGAATTCCCAGTGTGGGACCAGGACAAACCTCAGCCCCATTCCCTCCAAATTCCAGAGAAATTTACATTCCTCTAGAACTGGGGAGTGAGAATGAGGGTTTCAGTTTTAGGGAAAAGCCTCGAGAACTCCCAGCGCAGGACCAGAACAACCCTCAGCTCCATTCCCTCTGAATTCCCATGGAATTTACCTTCTTCCCCAGACCTGGTGATGGCAATGAGGTTCTCACCTTTAGGGAAAAGCCCCCAGAATTCCCAGTGCTCCCAGTTCAAGGAGGAGCTGAGACTCTCCTCTCCTCACCCCCATCATTCTGCATCATCCAAACCCAACGATTTTGCTCCCAAACCCAACTATTGCAGGGCTCAGGGCCACCAGCCCCAATCCACTGGAGATCTGGGCTTTGCAGGGTTTTAAAATCTTCCCAAATAATGCAGCAAATGAACTGAAACCTGATGGTCCTGCAGAACTCAGGGTGAGGTTGTTTAAACCCCCCAACAACACCCCAAAAATTCCTTTTCTCCCTCAGCTGGCAAAATCCTGTCAAAACCTTATTTAATCTGCACAATAAAATTATACTTAGCCTAAAAATCTGGTTAATGGGTTGTTAGGATGCAAGAAGTGAGCACCAATGTTCATTATTCTTTTGTTTTCATTTCTAAAAGCTCTTTATTTTTTCCTTTTTTTTTTTTTTTCCTGCAGGATTTCTGCCTGTAAATGAAAACTCACTGGCAAAGTTCTGACTGAAAAATTCAGGCAGCTGGAGTTAAAAACACAAAGCCCTGGGCACATTATGGATTTTACATACGTTTATGGGCTGTTGCAGCCCTCTGTAAGATTTAAAAATAGGCCAGAAATTGTCCATAATTCTTTGTGCAGGCCCTTGGAACTGGACATTAATTTATAGCAGCTGCAAACCTGACCTGAGAGAATATTTTTGAATAACAGGGGGAGGTTTAATGCTTGAATCAACAGGAACCCCTCCAAAACTCCATTATTTACTCCAGATTAAAGGCGGGTGTAAATAAAGAATATTCAGACAACGGAGCACAGCAGAAACAGGGAAATACAACGCTTCCAGTTGCTGCTAATTTGCATTTCCAGAGGTGCTCCAGATGTGAGACAGATAATGCAGGGCCTCGGGCACTGAGCAGATTATTCTGCAACAAAAGGAAGGCTCATCAGCAGTGCTGAAGGGAGTGAAGTTATTGGAGAGCTTTAAACTCCGCTCTTTTCTCAGGAAATGGGGATTGAAATTGGATTTATCTTCCCCCAGTCAGGACAGATGAATCAGCACTGGGAGAGGAGCTGAACTGAGGCTGAATTGAGCAGGGTTGGGATGCAGGAAACACAAAGAGCTGGGGATTGTTCTGTTCATCACCATTCTCTGCGGGCTGCACCTCAGAACTGGGCAAACAAGAAATGTCATTTTTTCTGTGTATTTTTCTGTATTTTTCTGTGTATTTTTCTATATTTTCCTATATTTTTAATGTATTTTTTCTATATTTTTTCTGTATTTTTATGTATTTTGCATTTAGACAATTAGAGGCACAGCCAGCCGCTAAAGGAATTTTCCCAACTTTTTTCTGCATTTTTTTTCTGCATTTTTTCTGTATATTTTTTCTGTATGTTTGTAATTTTGCATTTAGACAATTAGAGGCACAGCCAGCCGCTAAAGGAATTTTCCCAACTTTTTACTGCATATTTTTTCTGCATTTTTTCTGTATGTTTGTAATTTTGCATTTAGACAATTAGAGGCACAGCCAGCCGCTAAAGGAATTTTCCCAACTTTTTTCTGCATTTTTTTTTCTGCATTTTTTCTGTATATTTTTTTCTGTATGTTTGTAATTTTGCATTTAGACAATTAGAGGCACAGCCAGCCGCTAAAGGAATTTTCCCAACTTTTTTCTGCATTTTTTTTCTGCATTTTTTCTGTATGTTTGTAATTTTGCATTTAGACAATTAGAGGCACTGCCAGCCACTAAAGGAATTTTCCCAACTTTTTTCTGCATTTTTTTTCTGCATTTTTTCTGTATATTTTTTCTGTATGTTTGTAATTTTGCATTTAGACAATTAGAGGCACAGCCAGCCGCTAAAGGAATTTTCCCAACTTTTTTCTGCATTTTTTTTCTGCATTTTTTCTGTATGTTTGTAATTTTGCATTTAGACAATTAGAGGCACAGCCAGCCGCTAAAGGAATTTTCCCAACTTTTTTCTGCATTTTTTTTTCTGCATTTTTTCTGTATATTTTTTTCTGTATGTTTGTAATTTTGCATTTAGACAATTAGAGGCACAGCCAGCCGCTAAAGGAATTTTCCCAACTTTTTAAGCCCATTAATTGGCCCTGAATGGCTGAGCAGCAAATCCTGGAGTCCTGCCAGTGCCCCACCAGGGTTTTTCATTGGAGTGCTTGAGCTTTCACCTCATTTTAGCAATTTTGATCCCTCAAAAATCAGCACAAACCTTCACCCTGCGCCTTCAGAGGTTTGTGCCTCTGCTCTGAGCATTTAGTGCTGGCAGGAGTTGGGGAATTGGGGTGGAAAACGCAGATCCTGGGCAGGAGCTCATTGTTATTCCTGTGTTTTCCTCCTTTCACCAAGGGCCCTCATTTCCCTCTCAGTGATGCTGCTTTGAGCACATTGGATTTGACTCCTCACTTCCACCTGCCAGAGATCAAACATTCAACAGCCCCGAAAAAAACCCTCGAGTGGTTCCCAAAAGCCAAACAAAAACCAGCCCAGGAAATGGGAAGCAACGTGCAAACGAGAGCTCCAGAGATGGGAAATAACAACAGGGCAAAAAAAAAAAAAAAAACCCAGAAATTGTGATTTCTACCCAGGGAAAGGAGGGGAGATAATTGGAGTCCAGTTTGTTCCAGCAAATAAACCCTGAGGGGAAACGCAGGGTCTGGGCAGCTCAATTTGCAGAAATTAACCCAAAACAAGAGGTTTGTGGATATTTTATCCATGGGGGAGGAAAAAAAAAAAGTTGTGTCAGCATCGATCCCCTTTTCTGAGGGAAAGGGAAAGGAATTAAAATAAAATGGGTTTGATGGAATCAGCGGTTTCCTGGTGAGTTTCAAGCACCAAAATAATCAGGCGGTTCCCTCAGGTGAGGTGACATCCATGGGGTTTTTTCCTGAGGGAAAATCTCATTTGGGGAGAGCTGTGGGGTTTGGGCAGAGTTTGGGGCAATCACTGCCCAGGAAATGGGAGGTGCCAGGTGGGACACCTGGGAGGGAGGAATTTCACTGAATTAACTTGGTGAATTATCACTGAATTATCCCAAAATCCCGAACCCAAGGAAGGTTCAATGGGGAGAGTTTAATGCTGAGCTCTCCAGGCAATCCCATCCCTCCCCACAGCTCCTGGGATCCTGCAGCACCTGGGTCCTGCCCCCTCTGAGCCCAGGCAGAGGCAGCAACGACCAATTCCTCCATGGAAATCAGAATTTGGAATGGCCACAAGGCCCTGCCTCAGAAAAACCCCACAGCACCGGTGTCCTTCATTAAATCCTACAATGTTCCCTAAAAAGGCCAGTCTGGGTTCAACCCAGCCTGTTTTAGGGGTTCTTTTCCTCTGTAGGTCCCACACAATGGGCAAAGCTGGAATTTATTTATTTAAATATGATTTAAATTCACTTTTTCCATCAGAGCTCCTCGTTTGATCCTTCCTGGCTCCTGCCCAGCGCTCGCACCAGATGTTGCAATTTGCACCTGGTGGGTTGGTGTTTGAAAAGCCCCATTTCTGCTTTTTCCTCCATAAACAGAAGGAAATCTGTCTTTAGCACCTTTGATGAATTCCTTGCACTTTTCCCACCTATTAACTCCTCCAGCTGGGCACTACCACCAGCAGGAATCCAGGAGGGACGTGGAGGAGGTCACTGCCAGCCCTAAACTGCCAACTCAAAACTGCAAACCCCAAATTCCCAACTCCCAAATGGCAACCCCAAACTGCAAACCCCAAATGGCAAACCCCAAATGGCAAACCCCAAATGGCCAATCCCAAATTGCCAATGTCAAATGGCCAAGCCTAAACTCCCAACCCCAAATGGCCAACCCTAAACTGCCAATGTCAAATGGCCAATGCCAAACTGCCAACTCCAAACTGACCATCCTAAACTGCCAGCCCCAAACTGCCAGCCCCAAATTGGTCACCCCAAACTGGCAACCCCAAACTGGCAACCCCAAATGACCAATCCCAAACTTGCAGCCCCAACTCCCAAATGGCATCTCCCAAATGGCAAGCCCAAACTGCCAATGTCAAATGGCCAATCCCAAACTCCCAACCCCAACCTCCCAACTCCAAACTGCCAGACCCAAACTGGCCACCCCAAACTCCCAACCCCAAATGGCAAATCCCAAACGGAGAACCCCAAACTGCCAATGCCAAATGGCCAATCCCAAACTGCCAACCCCAAATTCCCAACCCCAAACTCCCAATCCCAAACTCACAGCCCCAAACTGGTCACCCTAATCTGCCAGCCCCAAACTTCCAACTCCAAATGGGATAACCCCAAACTGCCAATGTCAAATGGCCAATCCCAAACTCCCGACCCCAAACTGCCAGCCCCAAACTGCCAATCTCAAAGTCCCAACTCCAAACTCACAACCCCAAATGGCAAACCCCAAACTGCCAATGTAAAATGGTCAATCCCAAACTGCCAACCCCAAACTGGCCATCCTAAACTGCCAGCCCCAAACTGCCAGCCCCAAACTGCCAGCCCCAAACTGCCAACCCCAAATGACCAACCCCAAACTTGCAGCCCCAACTCCCAAATGGCATCTCCCAAATGGCAAGCCCCAAACTGCCAATGTCAAATGGCCAATCCCAAACTCCCAACCCCAACCTCCCAACTCCAAACTGCCAGCCCCAAACTGGCCACCCCAAACTCCCAACCCCAAATGGCAAATCCCAAACGGAGAACCCCAAACTGCCAATGCCAAATGGCCAATCCCAAACTGCCAACCCCAAATTCCCAACCCCAAACTCCCAATCCCAAACTCACAGCCCCAAACTGGTCACCCTAATCTGCCAGCCCCAAACTTGCAACTCCAAATGGGAAAACCCCAAACTGCCAATGTCAAATGGCCAATCCCAAACTCCCGACCCCAAACTGCCAGCCACAAATTCCCAACCCCAAACTCCCAATCTCCAAACTCGCAACCCCAAATGGCAAACCCCAAATGGAGAACCCCAAACTGCCAATGTCAAATGGCCAATCCCAAACTGCCAACCCCAAACTGGCCATCCTAAACTGCCAGCCCCAAATTGCCAACCCCAAACTGGCAACCCCAAATGACCAACCCCAAACTTGCAGCCCCAATTCCCAAATGGCATCTGCCAATGCCAAATGGCCAATCCCAAACTGCCAACCCCAAATTCCCAACCCCAAACTCCCAATCCCAAACTCACAGCCCCAAACTGGTCACCCTAATCTGCCAGCCCCAAACTTCCAACTCCAAATGGGATAACCCCAAACTGCCAATGTCAAATGGCCAATCCCAAACTCCCGACCCCAAACTGCCAGCCCCAAACTGCCAATCTCAAAGTCCCAACTCCAAACTCACAACCCCAAATGGCAAACCCCAAACTGCCAATGTAAAATGGTCAATCCCAAACTGCCAACCCCAAACTGGCCATCCTAAACTGCCAGCCCCAAACTGCCAACCCCAAATGACCAACCCCAAACTTGCAGCCCCAACTCCCAAATGGCATCTCCCAAATGGCAAGCCTCAAACTGCCAATGTCAAATGGCCAAGCCCAAACTGCCAACCCCAACCTCCCAACTCCAAACTGCCAGCCCCAAACTGGCCACCCCAAACTCCCAACCCCAAATGGCAAATCCCAAACGGAGAACCCCAAACTGCCAATGTCAAATGGCCAATCCCAAACTGCCAACCCCAAATTCCCAACCCCAAACTCCCAATCCCAAACTCACAGCCCCAAACTGGTCACCCTAATCTGCCAGCCCCAAACTTGCAACTCCAAATGGGAAAACCCCAAACTGCCAATGTCAAATGGCCAATCCCAAACTCCCGACCCCAAACTGCCAGCCACAAATTCCCAACCCCAAACTCCCAATCTCCAAACTCGCAACCCCAAATGGCAAACCCCAAATGGAGAACCCCAAACGGCCAATGTCAAATGGCCAATCCCAAACTGCCAACCCCAAACTGGCCATCCTAAACTGCCAGCCCCAAACTGCCAACCCCGAACTGGCAACCCCAAATGACCAATCCCAAACTTGCAGGCCCAACTCCCAAATGGCATCTCCCAAATGGCAAACCCCAAACTGCCAATGTCAAATGGCCAATCCCAAACTGCCAACCCCAAATTCCCAACCCCAAACTCCCAATCCCAAACTCACAGCCCCAAACTGGTCACCCTAATCTGCCAGCCCCAAACTTGCAACTCCAAATGGGAAAACCCCAAACTGCCAATGTCAAATGGCCAATCCCAAACTGCCAACCCCAAACTGCCAGCCCCAAACTGCCAATCTCAAAGTCCCAACTCCAAACTCACAACCCCAAATGGAGAATCCCAAACTGCCAATGTCAAATGGCCAATCCCAAACTGCCAACCCCAAACTGGCCATCCTAAATCGCCAGCCCCAAACTGGTCACCCCAAACTCCCAACCCCAAATTGCCAACCCCAAACTGCCAATGTAAAATGGCCAATCCCAATCTCCCAACCCCAAACTCACAGCCCCAAACTGCCAGTGCCCAATGGTCAACCCCAAACTCCCAACCCCACAGTGGCAACCCCAAAGCGCCAGCCCCAAACGGGCAGTGAGGAGCTGCTGCCATCAGTTCTGCCCCACCCTGCACAAGCATCTCCTCTCAGGCAATTCCCAAAGCTCTTCAGTACCAAAAGTTCCTTCCCTAGCACGAATTTCCTCAGCAATAACAAAAATATCTCCAGACAAAGCTTGGGGAGCCAGCAAGAACAGAAGGAATGTGAAGAGTTCAATTGTGAGTCAGAAATGAAAATGGACTTAATCTGTCTTGAAACTTCTGGAAAAGTCCAAAATGGGCATTTCCTTGTTTGTTCAGCCTGGTTTTGTTGTTTGTGGGGTTTTTTGTAAGCACAGAACTGCAGGGGGTGTAATCAGAGCCTTCATCACTCACATTGGGCTCATTTCTTACCCCACCCAGCCCTGCCAGACGAAAATGTTCCTTCACCAATGAGAGCAATGAGAAATTGAAGTGGCAACAAAAGAAAGTGGAGCTGGGAAGTGCAAAGGAGTCCAGCAGGGAGGGAAAAAGAAAAAATTAAAAAAAAAAAAACAAGACAAGAATGCGGTGATCACGACCTGTTTTCATTCACTGCTTTCCAATTAAAGTGATTTTTCTTAGAAGAAAACCTTATCTCTGGAACACATTCATTTCTTCTCAGCCTTCTGTGAAGGCAAATTGAAAACTCACGGGGTAAAATTTGACTTCATGGTAAAATTACAGCCAATTTTTTCCTCACAACAATAACAACACAGCCGCTCGCAGTTTTCAAATCAATTTTCCCTTCTCTTTTACTGAGATAAGTGGCACAGTTTCCACGATTTGAGATGTTTTTTCCCCCCATAAAGATTTCTACTTAACCCTGACCACAATCACACAATTCCTGCCCCTCCTCCATGAAATCACTGCTAATTATCAGTGCAGGGATGGACTCGGTGCTGCCTAAAAGCTCATTTAGCACAAATCCCTGCCAGGTGAATTTTCTCCTCGCTGGGAGCCAGCCCAGTCTCACCAGCACAAAGAAATGAGTTAAAACCCACAAAAATCTGCATTTCCAGGGCTCTTTTTCATTCTCCCAGCCGGGCACCTCCCCTTCCCTCTGTTCTCAGGCTGTTCCCAGGAAAAAGCCGTTTTTCTTGGAATTATTGTGAATTATTCTGCCAGAGCAGGCAGAACCAGCAGCGATTTTCAGATCAATTTACAGGACATCCCACTTACTTCATGTCGCTGTTCCACTCCACTGCATTCATTACTTAAAACGTGTCCTTAAAATTGAGTTTTCATCTCCTGTTCCCCGCGGTTCTGGAGTGCAAAAATCTCCTCCTCAGCCCTGGGGCTGCTCATTTCCATCCCATTCCTCGCTCCCACAAAGAACTTTTCCAAACTGAAGGGTCTAAAGCCATTCTCCTTTGCAGAGTTGATTTATAAATGGGTTTTTTTAGGTGTTAACAGGACCTTTAAACCCAGAGCATTTCTGGATTTCCCAGCCACATGGGGAAGTTGGATGAATTAAACCAATTTTTTTTAAAATTCTGGTCTATTTTCTCAGCTTTTAGGCCAGCTTTACCAGCCTTTCCACAGCGTTTCTGCTGCTCAGCTACTGAAGGAGTAAAATTCCAGCTGGTGACCTCTGAAAGGAGAGGAAATGAGGAAAAAAAGCTTTTTTTCTATGCACACTTCCCAGCAGTGGAAACATCTCAGGGAAAAGGAGTCACTCCCAATTTCCCTGATAGGGAGGGAAAATTAAAACTTGATTTATACACATTGAAACAGAAATAAATCAGAGCTTTCCCAGGCCAGGTGCTGTTAAAAATTGAAATAAACCCCTGAAGAGATGGAGAATTCTCCATCTCTTGTTGCTTTTGGTGCAGATACAGGGAATTCAGCTATGGGGGCTCAGGAGGAGCAATAACTACAAGGAAAACCCGAAGTTATACTGAGGATGTTAAAACATTCCCCATGCCATGACTGAGGCTCCAAACTCAGTTTTTTTCAGGCCACAGAATTGAGAAATACTTAAAGAAGAGAGGGAAATGAGGATGTGGTTGGGTTTGTGGTGCTGGTGCTGTTCATACACAGAAAAACCCTGCACAGCCCCAGAACAATGAAGATTTTGCCAATTTTGAGAGACTTCAAAAGAACCTTGTTAGGAAAATTAATCCACAAACACCAGAGGTTTATGTCCAAAAAGGAGACAGAGGAGTCCTTTTACTTTATTCCAATACAGGCAGAGGCCATGGGGCATCCCCTGGGGTCTCTCAGAGTTTTGGAGGACTCAGCCTCCCTTTTTATCCCAATTTCCAGCCACATTTCCCTTCTCTCTTTCCCCATTTCTGAGGTACTTGAGAGGTTCAGACTTCCCAGAACACCTGATCCCAATGATTTCCCTCTAATGCATAACCCTCCCTTTTCATTTTTAATTCTTATGGAATTTAGGGATTTTTTCCCCATTGTTTCTTTATCTTTCAATGTCTAATTTCATTGATCAGCAACCCTAAAGTTGATTTGTAAAAGCAAATCTCTTTTTCCACTCATCAATCAGTGGAATCCTTCCCATTGTTCCTTTTCTCTCCCAGTGCTGGTTTTATCTCCCAGCTTGTTTGGAAACACAAATCCACCATTCCTCTCAATCTGAATGCTCTGTGACACCAAATCAACCCCAAAAATTCTCCTTTGAGCATCCCTGAGCTCCCCAGCCACTGACCCCACCACTCCTTTATTCCCAGGAACTTTTTGAGAGGAATAAATGGGAGCCAGCTCAGGTTTGGGATCAGAATCTCTCAGGGTGAGCTGAGCTCGGACCTTGGCTGGAACTCCACCTGCAGATCCCCCTCTGAAAATACCCATGGCAAGGCTGCATTTACTAAAAAAGATGAACACACCGAGATTCTGCCTTTTTCAACCTTTTATCAACCTTTTTTTCAACCAACTTCCCTTTTTCCAACCTTTCAAAATGTTTAGGCTGGCTGCACTCAGCCTGTGTCAATCTGCGTGTGAAGTGTGCACACCGCAAACCTGCACATCTTATTTAATTAATAACTATTTCAATAGTATTTTAAAATCGATTACATATTTAATGAAATATTTTTAAAGTAACTAAATATTTGAATTAGGAATTAACCTGCGTGTTTTATTTAATGAATAGCTATTTGAATAATAATATAAAAATAAATATTTTAAGAATAACTAAATATTTAATTAGGAATTAACCTGCACATTTAAGTAATTGTTATATTTATTTAGTTATTTATTTTATTTTTATTTTTTAAATTTATTTCTGTGCCATATTTCCCTTTCACACACAGCTTGCAGCACGTGGCTCTCAAAGCCCCAGCAATATTCGGCGTGTCGGGGCTGTCAGGATGATTAACAAGAGGAATTTGAAAAGAAAACAGGAGGTAGTTAAGACTTGCTCTCAGAATATGATTTATGGAGGTGTTTTCTGACAGAACCACGCTCCGAAATCTGAAAGGAGGGCGGAGCAGATTGGGTTTGGCTTCAAGATTCTTTTGTTTTGCAGAGCTGGTTAAAATCAGTGAGAAACGATGAGGAAAATTGGATCTCTTAAAGATAAGGGACAGCAGGGGAAACCCAAATCCCAGATATTCCACATCAGCCTGCTCCTGGTGGAACAGCAAATCATGCACAGCGCTGAGGGGTAAAACAGAAAAAATTCACAGTATTGAGGGGTAAAACAGAAATAATTCACATCATTGAGGGGTAAAACAGAAATAATTCACAGCATTGAGTGTGAATGGAACACAGGAAATAATTCATAGCATTGAGGGGTAAAACAGAAATAATTGATATCACTGAGGGGAATTTGTTCCCAGGTAGAGCAGGATGGGTTAAGTGGAACCCGCCAAGGCCATCACTGCCCAAGGATTGGCTCTCAGGGTTTTGTTTCCTTTATAAATTTCTTTCCTGAGTCTCCAACCACAGAACTATCCCAGCCTGGCTGGAGACCTCCAGGTGCTCCTGGATGCAGGAACATCCCCAATTTTAACGTTCTGCCTGTCCCTGGGGCTGTCTGCAAGCCCAGCTCAATGGGAAGGATCCTCTGAGATTTTCTCACTTTGCATTTTGTTATGCATTAAAGGGAATGGATGAGACGAGGAACCCCAGTGCTAAAAACCCCTGAAAGAAGAACCCCCAGTGCTAAAAACCCCTGAAAGAAGAACCCCCAGTGCTCAAAACCCTGAAAAGAAGAACCCCAGTGCTCAAAACCCCTAAAGGAAGAACCCTTGTCCTCAAAGCCCCGAAAGAAATAACCCCCTGAGCTCAAAACCACAGGAGGAGTGTGAAAAATGAACCCCAGTGCTCAAAACCCCAAAAGAAAGAACCCCCCTGCTCAAAACCCCAAAAGAAGAACTCCAGTGCTCAAAACCCCACAAGGAAAAACCCCTGTGCTCAAAACCTCGTGGGATTTAGGGAAAGGATCCTCTGGGATGGATTTCTGAAGCAGCTTGGAAACATTTCCCCTCGTTTTCCATCCCCTCTTTGTCCCAGCATCACCAGGGGGGTTCTGCTTATTTGAGTTCCAGCAAGTGGGGTCAATTTCCTGATTTTAAATCGGCCTTTAATGCGGCTTTTGAGAGGTTTCCTCTCCAATTTAAGGCAATTTAAGCAGCTGTTCATTCTAACCCAGGGGTCAGCTTCTCTTGGTAAAACACCGTGCAGATCAAGGGGGGGCAGGTGATTGTCAGGGGCTGCAGCAGCTGCTTGAGAATGAAAAATGGGGATTTTTGCTGCTGTTGAAAACCAAAACTCACCAAGTTTGAGTGAGTCCCCACTCGAGCTTCTCCCCCTGTGCAGTCCCGGGAGTTCTGACCCCAGATGTCCCCTCCCCTTTGAAAGGAATGAGGGAGATTTGTCCTCACAAACTGTGGGAGTGCTGAGAAATAAAACTGGATACTGGGAGGTGAAAGGAACAATGGGATGAACCACAAATCCCATAGGAATTTATCAAAGAAAGAATGGGAAGAATCATAATGAAATTTACTATAATGAATGGAAGAAAGAATGGGAAGAACCATAATGAAATTAGCTATAATGAATGGAAGAAAGAAACCATAAATTCCACAGGAATTCATGAAGGGAACACTGGTGGGAACCAGAAATTCCATTGGAATTCCACTGATGGACACAAGGAAAAGACAAAGGGGGATAAATTAGAAGGGGGTCCGGATTAGGGGGTTTGGGAAGTCTGAACCTCTCCAATACCTCAGCCAGAGAGAGGGAAATTGGGATGATAAGAAGGAGGCTGAGACCCCTGAAAATTGGGTGACCCCATGGGAAAAGCCCCATGGCCTCTCCCTTTATTCCAGTGTAATCCCAGGACTCCTCTGTCTCCTTTTTGGGCACAAACCTCTGGGGTTTGTGGATTAATTTTCCTCACAGTCTTTACAAACAAACTGTGGGTCTGCTGATAAATACAATTGGATACTGAGAGATGAAAGGAACAATGGGAGGAACCAGAAATTCCATAGGAAAATACAAAGCGGGGATTCATTAGAAAGGAGCTCTGGATATGGCGGGGATCCTTCAAAAGCAATAAGGAATAAATATTGAGCCATCAAACCTTGCCAGACCGCGTGGGTAGCGGGGCAGAGCAAGGCTGGGAATGAAAAGAATTATTTTTTAACAGATAGAAGCAGGGAAAAAAAAGCTCAGAGGGGTTTTCTTGGAGCTGAAGTACCAAGGTGTTCCAAAGGCAGCTGCAGGGGGAATTAATGTGCATTTTGCCCACAATTAGAGTGCTGGGTCGTTAAGGGTGGGGATGGATATCTGCTGGTTTTCAGCTGCCTTTTTCTACCTCTGTCAAGGTCAGGATTGGAGGCACTTGGGAGGATGGTTCCCATTCACACTCAGGTTATTTCTCACTCATTATTATTTCCTATCAATGTCTCACAGCAGTGAGTTCTGCAGCCTTTCATTAGCCAGGCACGACATGGTTAACTATCTCTTGGTACAAGGTCTTTTAAGGCTAAACTATCCAATTAAGAAATGACACCTGAAGAAGAACAAGCTGCCTCCACCCTAAATCCTCCATCTTGCTCCACATACATTACTCTATTCCAAAACCCCAAACTCCTAAGTTTTCCATCCTGTGATATCACACACTTCTGAATAACTACACATTCATAACCCCAGTGTTATCAGTCAATTTTGGAATCCTTTTCTACAGCCTCAGGTCAAATGAGGAGTCAGAGTCTCTCCTGGGAGTCGGAGTCTGTCTGTACAGAAAGTCTGAAATTCTCAGCATCCAGAACTCCAACAGTTGCCTGGCGAGCGGAGGTTTGGAATATGGTTATATCCCACATAGTTATATAATTACATTCCAAATAGTTATATAGTTATATTCCATTCTCCATTTCAGGGGAGGCTCCTGCCTTCCTTAGCAAACACCTCTCTTTCCAAACCAAGACCCCTGGGCTGCACAAACACCTCCAGAGAATCAGCAAATCCATCACAGGGGACCCCACAAACTGCAATTCCCCAGCCAGACTCCAGCTCCAGACCATCCAAAAGCACCTGTGGCACCGTGCCCTCCCTGCCCTGCTCTGAAATGTGCTTTTATCCTCTGGCCTTGGCTCCCAGTGCCAGAGATCTCTGCAGGGATGCTGGGGCAGCCAAGCTGCCAGATGTCCGCGAGAGAAGGATGGAAGAGGAGCGAGTGTCTGATCCTCCACGCGGATGAAACGGCCCCTCCTGCTCTGGGAAAAGCAACAACCCCAAACCAGGAGAGGAGCAGGGCTGAGGGACGGGCAGAACAAAGCAGTGCAATCTTTCTTTGGTCAGTAAACAAACCTGGAGAGAATGGGTTTGCAGTGTGTTGACAATGTTCTGGCAGTTCATTAATCCCAGCAAAATCTCTCCAAAGCCACCGATGCATGGATTCCATTTTCAAATTTCTCATTAGTTCCTCTTTATGGATTAAATGCTGATGTTCACGAGTGAATGCACACAGCCTCAGCTGATGGATGTAATTGGGTTGTAATGGATTTTAGCTGCTGTTCCTCCTGATCTGGCCAATTTGAAATGCAGTATCAATGCATTCTGCCCATCTCTCTGTAGGGAATGAGAAATTGAAACCTACAAGATGAGATTTATCAACTTCCATAAAGTTCTCTCCAACCATCATAAAACTGTTAAACTCCTCATTATCATTCCAGCACAGCGATTTCCCCAACTCTGCTCGGGCAGTCCAAATATTAAAGTGCATTAGAAATAAGTAGAGTTGATCCCTCAATATTCTGCATGTCCTCAACATTGATTTAGGTGCTGTAAATATCCCCAACCCCGAATGACATGAGCACAGCGGAAAAAAAAAAAAAAGCTTAACAGCAGGAACACAAAAGGCTGTGACAGGATTTAAAGGTTGCAGAACTTCCCTCCAATTTTTAATAGCTCTGAGTCTCAATAGATAAATGGGTGAGTGATTTGCTCTCCCTGTGGGGCCGGGGTGTAAAATGCAGCTTTGCACATTTTCATGGATCGAAGGCAGCCCTGGGCCAGCAGGGGGATGGGGAATGCTGAGGGAATTCCCTCAGTGTTCCCATCCTGGAAATGGCAGGGTTGTTACAAACGCCAGGAAATTCCTGTTTGGGGCTGTGAGGAAGCCCCAGGCTGGGGCACCCAAAGCTGCTGAGGGGATTTGGGAAATGATCCCATGGATTCTCCTCGCTGAGAGCCCCCTGGGGCTGGAGAACACCTTGCTGTGATTTCTCTACAGGCTGAGGGGGCACAATTCCTTAAGCCAGATTCAGATTTCACCTGTCAGGAGCCCAGCTCTGCTGGGATCCCCCCAGCCCCTCTGGCCAGGCTGAAAATCCCATTCCTGCCCAAAACCCCGAG
This sequence comes from Ammospiza nelsoni, assembly GCF_027579445.1. Taxonomy (NCBI): domain Eukaryota; kingdom Metazoa; phylum Chordata; class Aves; order Passeriformes; family Passerellidae; genus Ammospiza; species Ammospiza nelsoni. Next base: position 3,081,308 of record NC_080662.1, read on the forward strand.
CTCTGCACTCCCAGCCAGGGCCAAGCTGCGCTTGCTGGTCCTTAAAACCGAGATCAGCAGCAAAACCTGAGGGCAGGAGCAAGCACAGACCCAAACCCAACCAAAGTGGCCTCTTTTAAGTGACTTTTTAGTGACTCCAGGTGCCCAGCCCTTCCCCATCCCTGCTGCCACCCAGACCCTCCCTGCCTGATCCCCCTTCCACGTTCCAGGCTGGTTGCAAGTGAAAACCAAATTATTGCCTGCAGTGATGCTGGGTTTGACCTGCTCTGTCCATCAGCAGCCACAGAATCCCAGACTAATTACAAAAGCCCCGTAAAACAGATGAGAAATTTCTCAGTTTTACTGCTGTTATTATTGGAGCCCTCATTTCCATCCTGTGAGGTGTTTAAAGGCTGGAATAGCGGCTAAATGGGACATTTTGGAATAAACATTGCTCACCCTGCCAGCCACGCTCATCTGTCCCCTCCTGAAGCTCTTAAAACCAACTTCCAGCTGATTAAAATGTTAGTGAGACCCTCCACAACCCCCTCAGAAGCGTGGTCTGACCCAAAGCTCAGCACTAAAGCAGAGCTTTACCTGCCTGATCCATGGGATCAGCCTAAAGGGAAATGTTCTCCCAAATTCTGGGAGATTTTGGTAAAATAAACTACTGGAAACCAGGTAATAATGGAAAAGTCAGAAGTTCCATCTGAAATGAGCTCTGAGCCTCTCAGCCAGCATTCCCAGTAATTCCCATCACTATAAAAAATTCCTTTATTGGGCTGGTTAAGCTTTGAAGGGAACTCCTCCCTGTGTTGCAGCATCTCCCCTCCTGTCCTGGCTGCTCCTCATTTCTTGTCACTGATTCTCCTCCAAAAGCTCCTCACGCCTTTAATGAAATCATCTCAGCCCTTCCTGGGTGACCCATAAATCCCCATTTGTTGCCTTCGACCTGGGTTTGCTGATTGCAGAAATTAGCAAAATTAGCAGAGCCACAGGGAGCGGCTAAAGCGGGGTTTTGTTAAGCCTGGCTCAATCTGAGCCGCAGCGCTGTTTGTGTGGTGGGTGGGAATTCCCTCAGAGCTCACCCAGAGCCTGGAAATCGCCACAGGAATGTTCCTGGCATGGAAGAAACTGGGAATCCCTTGGGTCTGCCCAAAGCTCCCCCAGCCTGGGGAGATGGAGATGCTTTGCCTTCAACGCTTTTTATTCAGCATCTCCAACCCAAATCTTAATTTTCCTGCCTCAGATTTGCCAAAAGGCTTCAGTTTCCATCAAATTGGTTTTTGTGAATGGAGAGTGTGGTGTTTACATTCTCTGAAAAAATCCCTTCGCCCAGGATTTTTCTCCTGGGAAGCTGAGAAGCCTCAGAGAAAAAGGAAAACAATTCTTATCTCATTTGCTTCTCCTGTGTTTTGCTGCTTTGGAATGTGTTTGGAGATTGTTTACCAACTGGTGATTGTTTCATTGGTGTCATGTGAATTGTTTTGACTCATTGGCCAATCAGGGCCAAGCTGTGTCAAGATTCTGGAAAGAGTCACGAGTTTTTATTATTATCTTTTTAGCCTTTTGTCTGTATCCTTTCTGTATTCTTCAGTCAGTATAGTTTAGTATTCTTTAATATAATATACTATTATAAAGTAATAAATCAGCCTGCTGAGAACATGGAGTCGGATTCATCATTCCTGCCTTCATCAGGACATTTCTCAGCAAAAACAAGAGGAGAGAGCTCAGAAACCCCAAATCCAAATCCCAGGAACCCCAAACCCCAGGAATCCCAAACCCAACAGGTTCTGTGCCTGTTCTTCCCTCAGTTCAGGAACATTTTGGAGCAGGGACAGCTCAATCCCTGGCATCGTTTTTAATTCCTCACAAGGCACAACCCAAACGAGGTCCGGGGGCACTTTGGCAGGGAGGAATGAGGAAAGGAAGAGGAATTTCAGCAGGTTGATAAAAACAGGGGAACAACAGCTCAGGGGGTGGGGATCACATTTTGGAGAGTTTGATAAAAAAGGGACCAGCAGCTCAGGGGATGGGGGTGACACTTTGGGGGTGTTTGATAAAAACAGGGGAACAACGGGCTCAGGGGATGGGGAACACATTTTTGGGTATTTGATAAAAACAGAGGAATAACAGTTCAGGGGATGGGGATCACATTTTGGGGAGTTTGATAAAAACAGGAACGCGGGATCACATTTTTGGGGAGTTTGATGAAAACAGAGGAATAACAGTTCAAGGGATAAGGATCACACTTTGGGGGTGTTTGACAAAAACAGGAACAAGGAGCTCAGGGGATGGGGAACACATTTTTGGGTGTTTGATAAAAACAGAGGAACATGGGATCACATTTTGGGGAGTTTGGTAAAAACAGGAACAAGGAGCTCAGGGATGGGATCACACTGGGAACTGCTCTGCTCTGCCACAGAGGGTGCCAGGAGCCCAATTAGGGGGTGCAATTAACAGGTGGAATTGGGGTTTGTGGGTATTAAACACAGACAGCAAAAGGGTTGCAGAGTGGTGGAAAAACCCCGAGTGCCCCACACAAAACCATCACCCAAAAATCCTTTAAAATATCCAATAATGAACCCAAATCAGGCTCTGATTGGCACCCAGTGCCCTTGGCATGGACAGAAAACCTAAGACAGGGAAAAACATTTTGTAAAGAGATCCAGGATTCCAAACCAAGCAGAATTCAAAACACTAGGGATAATAACAATAAAAATAAAAATAAAAATAAAAATAAAAATAAAAATAAAAATAAAAATAAAAATAAAAATAAAAATAAAAATAATTTATATTTTAATTTTTATTTTATTTTTTGTTTTATTTTTATCATTATCTCTCCATCATCAAGAGCCTCTTTTCAGAGATGCCTCACTCATTTGCAGCCCCAAGTATTTATCACTGGGGCTATTGATTTCTCCCTCAGCAGATGGAACACCTTTCTGGGCTGAAGCCAGCAGGATGAATCGATTGAGGATGTTTTTTCCTGCCTGTCATAAAGCAGTTTTGGACTGCTCACAGTCCCTGGGCGGGTTTGTCCACACGGATTTCTCTTTTCATTAGTCTGCCATCAAAGCCAGACAAACCAGCTGATTGTTTTTTCCCCCCACGCTTCAAATAACTGTTGATAGAAACGTTAATTCCGAGCCTATTGTCTTGGCTAATTAGCATATTAAAGGAAGTCAGCTAGAGGAAAATATCAATTTATTAGGAATAATGAGCCTTACCTCTCCCAGAGAGGTAAATATTTCAGGATTAAAGACTTGAAGTGGCTGAATGTCCTGAAGGGATCTGAGCTCCCAAGGGAAAAGCCCGCAGAGGCTCAGAATCAGAACCCTACGCAGCAGGAATTGGGGATTTTGGATTTAGGGCATGAAGCCCTAAATGAAACCCCCTAAAAACAGAGATTCCGGCTAAAAACAGAGTGATTTCCCTAAAAATAGAGTGATTTCCCTAAAAAATAGAGTGATTGCCATGATAAAATAATAAATACTAAAATAAAAGTAAATACCATAATAAAATAAAAATAGTAATTAAAAAAATAATTTATATGGAGAAATAGAACCAGGAAGAACTTCAGCACAGGGCCATAATGAAATAAAAATAAATTTTGTGTGGGAAGAACTTTGGCACCTCACCATAATAATTCCTCTCAGCTGGGATTACAGAATTATCTGCTCAACCCCACAGTGCTCAGGAAGGGGGAAAAACCTCAATTATTCCATTTGGACACAGCAAAAAATTAAAAATTAACTCCAGCTCCCTTTGAGTGGGTTTGTTTGGGCCTGAATAAACAATTTTGCCCTTCCACGACTGCTCGGAGACGTTTTCAGACACAAATCTTGAGGAGCTCTGCAGTTTCTCAGGGCCTGACTTCTGGAGGACATAAATTGATTCCAAAAACCATCGAAGGGATGAATTAATTTGACAATAACTTTCTTTCCAGGCTAATAAAGGCAGAATGAATCACTGAGGGATGAGTTCACCACGAGGGGAGCACTGGCTGATGATTTCATTAATCCTCCCTAAAAAACCGGAACCACAATGAAAGAAGACAGCTTGCTTCAAAAAATGTTATTTTTATCTGCATAAAAACCCCCTTTCTGGCCCTTTTTTCCGCCCCATTTGTGCTTTTACCCTGTTAAAAATCAAATTGCAGAGAGGATTGCCTTGGAAACTATCCTGCTGCTATACTATTATACTAATTAGTATAATATTATCTATTTTCATATATCATAAATAATGAATAATAATTTATTACTATATAGATATAGATATAATTATATATTATATAGATATTATTAGATTGTATAGATATTATATATTCTATAGATATAACAACTGTTATAATTATTATATAATATATATAGAATTACATATATAATTATATCATATTATATAATTATTATATAATATATAATAATAAATGCATCTTAATGTATCATCATTATAAAAACTATAATAATATTCTACATTATAATGTAATAATGCAAAATAAGGTCTATGTAATAATTTGTATATATTACTATATATGCCATAAAATAATTAATATATAATAATCAATATTATATAAGAATAATGATGATGATGATGATAATGATAATATATAATATATAATATTATGATATCTCATTGGCAAATAAATAATAAATACAATTTTAAAATATTATTTAAATATAAATAACCCTGTAATATATAATATCAATAACCCTATTATATTACATAATATAATAATATATGACAATATTATGATAATATCAATAACCCTATTATATTATACAATATTAATAACCCTGTATTAATAAATATATTGATCATATATAATATATACATGCAGAATTTAATAAATATATCCTCTATACTAATTAGTATAATATTATCTATTTTAATATATCATAAATAATGAATAATAATTTATTACTAGATATAGATTAATTATATATTATATAGATATTATTAGATTGTATAGATATTATATATTCTATAGATATAACAACTGTTATAATTATTATATAATATATATAGAATTACATATATAATTATATCATATTATATAATTATTATATAATATATAATAATAAATGCATCTTAATGTATCATCATTATAAAAACTATAATAATATTCTACATTATAATGTAATAATGCAAAATAAGGTCTATATAATAATTTGTATATATTGCTATATATGCCATAAAATAATTAATATATAATAATCAATATTATATAATAATAATGATAATAATAATGATGATAATAATAGTAATAATAATAAATATATAATATATAATATATAATATATAATATATAATATATAATATATAATATATAATATTATAATATCTCATTGGCAAATAAATAATAAATATAATTTTAAAATATTATTTAAATATAAATAACCCTGTAATATATAATATCAATAACCCTATTCTATTACATAACATAATAATATATGACAATATTATGATAATATCAATAACCCTATTCTATTATACAATATAAATAACCCTGTATTCATAAATACATTGATCATATATAATATATACATACAGAATTTAATAGATATATCCTCTTTTCTACTTAAAATCAATTTAATTCAATTTAATTTAATTTTAATTTAATTTCCATGCCTCACACCCCCCCCCCCCAGGCCGTGTTTCACAGCTCGGGCTGTGAATTCTCCCTGCAGACCCAAGGTCAGAGCATTTATGGGCTCTGGCTCCAGCCTGGCCGGCCCTGCCTGGGTCCCTTTTGGGAGGAGGAGCTGGGGATGAATCACCCAGGGCCGGCACCAAGGAGCCTCTGATTTACTGAAAAAGCAGCAACGCAGGGCAGGGGTGTCGGGTTTGTGAGGTGAGAGATGAGAATCTGACTCCAGAAGGCTGATTTATTATTTTATCCGTTATATTATATTAAAGAATGCTCTGCTAACACTCTGCTAAAGAAAGAGAAAAAGGATACCTCAGAAAGCTTAGCAAGAATGAATAATAAAAATTCATGACTGACTCCTCAGAGTCTGACACAGCTGATGGTGATTGGTCATTAATTAAAAGCAATTTGCATGGAACCAATCAAACATGCACCTGTTGACAAATGAGAGGAATGGTGGATTTGTGTTTCCAAACAAGCTGTGGGTCTGCTGGGAGATAAAACCAGCACTGGGAGATAAAAGAATTGATGAATGCAGATAAAACGGATTGATGAATGGAAAAAGATATTTGCTTTTACAAATAAAGTTACGGTTTGCTGGTAAATGAAATTAGACATTGAAAGACGAAAGAAACAATGGGGAAAACCCCTAAATTCCATAAGAATTAAAATTCTGTAAGAATTAAAAATTAAAAGGATGGGTTATACATTAGAGGAGAATCTTTGGGATCAGGTGTTCAGGGAAGTCTGAACCTCTCAAGTACCTCAGAAATGGGGAAAGAAAGAAGGAAATTGGGATAAAAAGGGAGGCTGTGTCCTACAAAACTTGGAGAGACCTCAGGGGATGCCCCATGGCCTCTCCCTTTATTGGAAAAAAGTAACAGGACTCCTCTGTCTCCTTTTTGGCCACAAACCTCTGGTGTTCGTGAATTAATTTTCTTAACACTAAACAATCTCCAGCCGCATTCCAAAGCAGCAAAACACAGGAGAAACAAATCAGATAATTATTGTTTTCATTTTTCTCTAGGGCTTTTCATCTTCCCAGGAGAAGAAATCCTGGAAAAGAGGTTTTTCCAGAAAATGTGACATTGGGAATAACAATTTCTGCTTCTCCCTGGGTTCTCAGGAGCATCCTCTGTTGGGAAATGGATGAAAATTGGGAAATTCATGGAAAGATTGGGTTGGAAGAGACCCTAAAGACCATCGAGTCCAACCCATGCCCCATAGAGCTGGCTAAATTGCCCTATAGAGTCACCCTAAATAGTTGGCTTTGGGTGGTATTGGAGTGAATTATAAATCTGTATTTTTATACAAATATAATTTTTTATAAATCTGTATTTTTATAGAGATATAATATTTTATAAATCTGTCTCAGTGTAAGTTTTCTGTGCTGTCTAGGTGGCCTGGAAAGGCCCAGGGATGGCCTTGAAGAGCCCGGCACTTCAAAGGACGAGGAGAGACTTCTGATCTTGTCTCGGTCTCGGTGTTTATTAATTGTTTATCTAAAAGATTTTCTTTCAGCCCGACAGAGGTCTGCACAGCAAGTCAGCCATGAGCACACTGCGAGCCCCCGGGGTGGTCACTTATCTTTATACCCGAAGTTACGTGTACAATATTTATCATTTTTCCCCAATACCTTCTACCCTTATTAACCAGTGCACTTTTAGTAATAACCAATCCCAAAGTGCCAACATCACCACAGAAGATGGAGGCCAAGAAGAAGAAGAAGAAGAAGAACAGGACACGCCCCAATTCCTCTATTTTACTTCTTTAGACCCCCCTGTACCAAAATCCTAAACCCTGTGTTTTACACTCTAATTAACTTATCCCTTCACCATTCACCCAGTGAAATCCTCCCATCCTCATACAGGTGTCGTCTCCTGTGTCGGATCAAAGTGCAGCCACCAGACACTTCTGGCAACATTCCAGGACTCCCGAGCCCCCAAGGGTGGTCTCGGCCACTCTGCACCTCCATCCTGAGGTGCTGAGATCCCACATCTCAGCCTTCACCGGGGCTGAAAATGGAATAAAAGGTTTTAAAACCCCTCTCGATGGTCCCATCTGTGGGTCAGGAAAGGGTAAAATCTGACATCCTCTGAGCGGGGCAGCTGCTGGGGTTGTGGGGTGGGGATGGGGTCAGTCAGGAGAAATTCCATGTGGGGTTGGGATGGGATGGGATATCCAGGAGAAATTCCCTGTGGGGTGGGAATAGGGGTATCCAGGAGAAATTCCTTGTGGAGGGATGGGATCAGCCAGGACAAATCCCTTGTGGGGTTGGGATGGGGTATCCAGGGCAAATTCCTTTTGGGGTGGGGATGGGATATCCAGGAGAAATTCCTTGTAGGGTGGGGATGGGGGTATCCAGGAGAAATTCCTTGTAGGGTGGGGATGGGGGTATCCAGGAGAGGTTCCTTATGGGGTAGGGGTTTGTAGGATGGCGATAGGTTCAGCCAGGAGAAATTTCCTGTGTGTTGGGGATGGGATATCCAGGAGAAATTCCCTGTGGGATGTGGACAGGTTCAGCCAGGAGAAATCCCTTGCGTGGTGGGGATGGGATATCCAGGAGAAATTCCTTGTAGAGTGAGGACGGGCGTTTGTGGGGAAAATCCCTTGCGGGGTGGGGATGGGGTCAGCCAGGAGAAATCCCATGCGGCCCAAACCCCAAATTTCAGTGCTGAGGGGATCAATCCTCCCCCAGCCCCCTGCAGGACCTGCTGGAAATGTCCCCAAGGTCACCTCACCCATGGGGAGGGACTGAGACCCTCCAGCTCCAAGCCAGGACAGAGGAAAAGCAAAAAGAAAAACAGGAATTAGGATGGCTGGTAATTTGTTTTGTTCTCACATCTATTCCCCAGGAATGAAAATACAGCAGGAGCAGGAGCAGGAGTGCCAAACGCTGAAAAGTTGTGAAAGACGGGCTAATTATAGGCAGGATTAACAGATGGGAAAGCTGAGCCCGAGACAGGCCACCAGGAGAAACAGGGCTCTGTGACAGGCAGGGGAAACTTGGACCAGCGCTTTTTGTCAATCTCCCTCCCCGTTTGGTTTTAAAGGCACAATTAATTCCTGGTTTTGGGGTTTTTTTTTTTTTTTTCTTACAACCAGGAGTGATTTATTCTGCTAAAAACAGCGAAGGACAGCGAGCAGGAGAAATGTGAATGATCTCAAATCCCTGCACGTGGAGCTCGGGGGCCAGGCTGCTTCAAGCCTGAAGGAAATTCACCTTCCGAAACACTGACAAGGAATGAAAAAACCAGCTGGAGCTTTCCTCCAACGAGCCATTCCCCAACAAGCTTCCGTGGTTGTTTTCTGTACAAAACTCCTGTCCAAAATTCCCCACCACTTCTCAGCTCTGCCTGTTATTTTGGACAACTCTCAAAGGAACCTCTCTGGCAGCTGGCTTACAATAATTGCTGTGAGAACTGCCCTCAAACCGTCTTTTTCCAAAAAACGCCTCGGGATGAGCACCAGGGTGCCTCTTTCCCCAAAAACATCCTTATTCCGGCTGCCACAAGCTGAGAAACACCTCCCTCTCCCCTTGGATCTCAGGCTTTTAAAATCCAGTCTGAATTTCAGGTTTTCAAAACCCCCATTTGAGCTGGAGGTGGAGCAGGAGCAGCCACCCAGCACTCCCCTGAGGCCCAAAAAAAGAAACTGCAGAATGAATGTATATAAATGTATCATCATTATGAGAATTATTATAATATTATATAGTATAGCATGTAATAATGTAAAATAAGGTATGTATAACAATTTGTGTATACTGTCTAATAATTAATATAGAATAATTAATATTATAATATTATTAATAATATATAATATAATTATAGTATCCCAGTGGTAAATATAAATTAATACATATAAAAATACATTTATAATATAAATATATCTATAAATTGCTCCCAAAATCCAGCCCCTGCTGCCTCTCATTAGAGCCCCTCTGGGGAAGAATTCACTCCAATAACTGGAACTGCCTTCAGGAGAGTGGAAAAGAGTCCCCCGGCACTTTTGTCACCCAGCTGTTGCTGTTCCATAAAAATTCACCTCCCTGGCAGCCTCTTGTCCTCTCACCCTTCACCATGACCCATTTTTTTGCTCCTTTTCATAGAAAATCCCCTCCCAACCCCTTCCCTCTTCCTCTCAGCACATTCCCAGCTCCATAGCGGAGGCAGAGCTGAAAAATCAATGCTGTTTTGAGGGGGGAAAAAAGAAAAAAGGGTTTGAAACCCCCTGTTTGTCTGTCAGTGATTGGATTCCAGGCTGCAGAGACAATCAGCAGCAATGCCCCGTGAAACATTGCTGATGTATTCCTGTCAAACCCGCAGGTTTGTGGTAATTAAAGCTCAGCTTGCAGCCCAAACCCACAGCTCGTGGCACAGAATTCTGGACGAGGCCAAGCCCAGCAAAGCTGGGCCCTTTTCAGCTAAAGAATCAGCCACCACAACAACAAGAAAATAAGAAAATAAAATTTAAAAAAAGAAAAAAAAATCGATGTTTCCTCAGACTGGAGAACAGCTTGAAGCCAGACAGACGCATTGCAAGGAGCAAAAAAATCTGTTTTGACGCCCCCTGAAAATGCATTTACACAAATCTGTGTTTCTCGCAGAGCTGCCTCGCTGCTCAGGGAGCTTGGATTGATTTCCCAGCCTCCTGCCCCAGTGCCGGTGATTTGACAGGCCGGCTCTGCTGGGCTCAGAAATCGTGTCTGACCACTTTGCTCGTGCTGATTTTGGGCTGATAAACTCCAAAATTCCTCTCGGGTTTGGTGTTGCTGAAATGGCTCCCGAGGCATTAGAGTCTTTTTTTCCCAGCCCTGTGATGGAAGAAGAAGTCGAGATTCGTCAGCTTTGCTTTTTAAGACTGTTTATTTTCTCTTATCTATCACATTCTTTCTCTGACCTGCTGAGATCTGTCCAGCAGGTTGGGTTGTGGCACAGTCCCTGCCCTTGGGGTGGGGTTAACTTTTTTATACTGAGATCTAAGTGTGCTTTATTTACAATAATTTTCCAATACCTATCCCCTATGTTAGACAGTCTGTCTCTACCCTAAACCAATCCAAAAGTTTCAGAAGAAGAAGAAGAAGAAGAAGAAGAAGAAGAAGAAGAAGAAGAAGAAGAAGAAGAAGAAGAAGAAGAAGAAGAAGAAAGAAGAAGAAGAAGAAGAAGAAAAGGGACAGGACACACCCAGATTCCTCCATCTTGCCTCTTGAACCCCCATTCTAAATCCCCAAAATTCTACTTTTTCACCCTGTGACAAATCCACCGTCATTCTACTCAAACCCTGTGGCTTGTAACTCTTCACACAAAGTTGGGAATTGTTTCCATGGGCTAAAATCAAAGGCTCAGGTGTTTGTGACTCTGTACCAAGGTCTCTGAGCCCCCTGCCAGGGTCTGGAGTCCTCCAGAGCAGCCAGAGGAATTTCCTGGATTCCCACAAATTCCCAGGCTGGGTCTGGTGCAGCACAGAAGGAGGACAGGGCCAATTTAACCTGGTGTTTTAAGGCTGCTGTTTGCACACATTAATTGGGATTAGCCTCACATTTATTCTCCTTAAGGCTCAAAGCCCTTTGTCAAGGAGCGCTTGTCAGGTTCTCCTGGAAAACCGGCTAAATTGGGAATTGAATTGCTTGCTGTTTTTACCCAAAAAAAAAAACCCAAAAAAGCTTAAATTTAGAAGCTGTGTGATAAAATAAAAATATTTTCCTTCCTCTACTGCTCTCCATTGTAGGGAAAGATAAAGGTGAGATCACTTGTGAGATCTAGTCCCACCCTGGCTTGTCCTGGCACCACTGGGGACGTTCCTGACACCACTGGGGACATCCAGTCCCAACCTTGGCTTGTTCTGGCATCACTGGGCACACCCAGTCCCCCCCAGTCTGTCCTGGCACCACTGGGACATTCCTGACACCACTGGGGACATCCAGTCCCCCCTGGCTTGTCCTGGATCCCCTGAGGACATCCAGTCCCATCTTGGTCTATCCTGGCACCACTGGGAACATCCCTGGCACCACTGAGGCCATCCTGACCCCACTGGAGATGTTCCTGGCCCCACTGGGGACATCCAGTCCCCCCTGGTTCGTCTTGACCCCACTGGGGACATCCAGTCCCATCTTGGTCTGCCCTGGCACCAGTGGGACATCCAGTCCCCCCTGGTTTGTCCTTGTACTGCTGGGACATTCCTGGCTCCACTGGGGACATCCAGTGCCACTCGGGTCTATCCTGGCACCACTGGGACATCTCTGGCTCCACTGGGGATATCCAGTCCCATCTTGGTCCGCCTTGGCACCAGTGGGGATGTCCAGGCCCCACTGAGGACACTCTTGGCCCTACTGGGGACATTGCTGGCTCCACTGGGAACATCCAGTCCCCCTTGGGACCCCACTGGGGACATCCAGTCCCATCTTGGTCTGCCCTGGCACCATTGGGGGTGTTCCTGACCCCACTGGGGACATCCAGTCCCATCTTGGTCTGCCCTGGCACCATTGGGGATGTTCCTGACCCCACTGGGGACATCCAGTCCCCCTTGGTTTGCCTTGACCCCAGTGGGGACATCCAGTCCCATCTTGGTACCATTGGGGTACCATCCAGTCCTATCCTGGCACCATTGGGGGTGTTCCTGACCCCACTGGGGACATCCAGTCCCATCTTGGTCTGCCCTGGCACCATTGGGGGTGTTCCTGACCCCACTGGGGACATCCAGTCCCATCTTGGTCTGCCCTGGCACCATTGGGGGTGTTCCTGACCCCACTGGGGACATCCAGTCCCATCTTGGTCTGCCCTGGCACCATTGGGGATGTTCCTGACCCCACTGGGGACATCCAGTCCCCCTTGGTTTGCCTTGACCCCAGTGGGGACATCCAGTCCCATCTTGGTACCATTGGGGTACCATCCAGTCCTATCCTGGCACCATTGGGGGTGTTCCTGACCCCACTGGGGACATCCAGTCCCATCTTGGTCTGCCCTGGCACCATTGGGGGTGTTCCTGACCCCACTGGGGACATCCAGTCCCATCTTGGTCTATCCTGGCACCATTGGGGGTGTTCCTGACCCCACTGGGGACATCCAGTCCCATCTTGGTCTATCCTGGCACCATTGGGGGTGTTCCTGACCCCACTGGGGACATCCAGTCCCATCTTGGTCTGCCCTGGCACCATTGGGGGTGTTCCTGACCCCACTGGGGACATCCAGTCCCCCTGTCCTTCCACCCCTCAGGGAAGTTTGGGGGATTTGTTTTTTCCCAGCCCCTGCCATGAAACAGCCCCTGCTCCCCCTTTTCCCCCCCCTGCGCTGGCGGAGCAATAATTTCATTAAGTGATTAAGTGCTTCTATTCCTCTGACTCACAGCTCGTGAGGCACGCGAGCATGAATTTCAATTAGTGCTCCTTACAGGGAAAAAGGGAAAAGAGAAATGGGAAAACATTCCTGAGCAGGGTGGGGAGAGGGAGCTGAACCACCCCTGGCTGCAGGGATCCCCTCCAGCTTTCCACCCGAGATGGTGCAGCTCAACTTCTGCAGCAGTTTGAAGTCCTCAGGATAATTTTTTTTTTTTTTTTTAATTTTAACTTAAAAAGATTTTCAATTTAATTTCAAATTATTTAAATTTACATTTATTTGAATTTTAATTTAAATTTATTGGAATTTTAATTTAAATTTATTTGAATTTCCATTTAAATTAATTTCAAAATTTTAATTTTAAAATTTAATTTAAAAAAAATTAAACTCAGCCAATGGGGTTTTTGTGGTGTGAATCCCCCTGGTCTTCCATGCAGTCCTGTACAATAGTTTGTAAATTCAGAGTCTCACTTGCTCTTGCTCCTGATTGCAAGAGGGAGTCAGCTGAGGGGAAGAGTTGGAGTGTTTTATTATGGAGATGCTGCAAGGGAAGAACTGAGAGAGATCCTTAAGGAGAAGCAGGTTTCCACCAGAGTCCCTTGCTCTGCACCAAACCCTCCCCAGGAGGCAAAAATTCCAATTTCAACAGCTGCCACTCCATTGCCACAGAGAAACTTTTAATTACACCTGTCGGGAAAATTAACCCACAAACACCAGAGGTTTATGTCCAAAAAGGAGACAGAGGAGTCCTTTGACTTTATTCCAATACAGGCAGAGGCCATGGGGCATCCCCTGGGGTCTCTCCAAGTTTTGGAGGATGCAGCCTCCCTTTTTATCCCAATTTCCAGCCACATTTCCCTTCTCTCTTTCCCCATTTCTGAGGTACTTGAGAGGTTCAGACTTCCCAGAACACCTGATACCAAAGATTTCCATCTAATGCATAACCCTCCCTTTTAGTTTTCAATTCTTATGGAATTTAGGAGTTTCCCCCATTGTTTCTTTCATCTTTTAATGTCTAATTTCATTTCTCAGCAACCCAAAAGTTTGTTTGTAAAAGCAAATATCTTTTTCCATTTATCAATCATTGGAATCCTCCCCATTGTTTCTTTTATCTCCCAGTGCATGGTCGTGCATTTTGTGACCATTTTGGTTCATTTTGTGACTATTTTGGTTCATTCTGGGACCATTTTGGTTCATCTTGGGCAGCACCAGAGCCTGGCTGGGCTCTGGTGCTGCCCAAGTTGTATCCATAGAGGAGAGCTTTTTAATAAATCCTTTCTTCTTATTTTAATAAATGCTTTATTCTGCATTTCATATAGAATAATCTGCATTTTGTATACAATAAACTGCATTTTGCAGAGCCGCCTGGACTCTCGCATCTCTCATTTAGGCTCTTACCCTTCTCCCTGATTTTGCAGCCCTCATTCCTCACTCCAGACACGGCTGAAGTGCTGCTGCTGCTCCATCCTGATGGCTCCTGCCTTGAACAGCTCCTTGTCCTGCTGCGTCTCCATCACAGGATGAATTTTTGATGCTGTGAGGTCCCACCACACACGAATCCTCATTTCAGCTTTTTTCCAGCTTTTCCCTCCTGTTCTGCTCTGGGTTCAGCTCAGCTTTCTGTCCCGAACTCCCCAACTAAAACAAGAATAAACAATGTCAAAAAAACCCAAGGAATTGGCACAGCCCAGCCAGAAACAGCTGAAAACTCCCCAAAACTCAGAGCAGGTCAGTGATTATGATTTATAAATTATTTATAATCACCAAGAGTCCAGCAGGCGGCAATTAGTGGTTGATACAGGGTGGAGGTAAAGATACAAAACTAAAACCTGAGTGAAATCTTTGTGGTTTTCATTCTTCCAAATAAAAGATCCTTGCTAAATAAAAACTCCCAGCTAAATAAAAACTCCCAGATAAATAAAAACTCCCTGCTTCTCTCCGGAGCTGTGGCTGAAGGGTTTTTTTTATTTTTCAGTGATCTCAGGAAACACAGAAGTAAAGAGGCCCCTCCTGCATTGCAATGGGCAACTTAAGGAAAATAAATTGTGATTTCTCTTCAGCTGCCAGCAGAGATCCCCTCCCTGATTTCCAAGAAAAAACTCAAAATGCAAATAAAGCACAAGGAAAGGAGCAGGGCCTGGCCTGGCAGGGCCCATTAGAGCTTCCAGAAGCTTCTCCTTTTTGGAGCTGGGAATAAATCACAGCTGCAATGAAGGGAAAGAATTAATTTGCCAAAAAATTAATGGTGAATCTTTGAGGTGGAGCTGTTTAGAGGCAGAATAAAGAGGTTTTCACTGGGTTCCAGAGGCTGGAGGATGTCAGGCCTGTTGGGATGTTCTATTCAAAACACTGAGGCTGCTTTCAGCAGAAAGGTTCATTGGGTTTAAAAGGGTCTTTTTGGAGGAGGAAAAAAAAGCAAAAGGAAACCTGAAGTGGTTTTGTCCTGCTTTAACACACGAAAAGCTTTTAAAATAAAAAAATACCATGACAAAATTCACTCCAGAATGTTCTCTGGTTTAAAATCTCTTCAGAACATTCATTCCAGAACATTCCCTGATTTAAAATCTCTTCAGTTTCCCCTAATTATCATTAACGAGGAGATCCTGAGCCCCACAATCACCACAAAAATCATTGGGCTTAAAAATGTCTTTTTGGAAGAGGAAAAAAAGCAAAAGGAAACCTGAAGTGGTTTTGTCCTGCTTTAACACACAAAAGTCCTTTAAAATAAAAAATTACCATGACAAAATTAACTCTAGAACATTCCCTGGTTTAAAATCCCTCCAGAACATTCACTCCAAAGCATTTCCTGATTCAAAATCCCCTCAGTTCCCCCTAATTATCATTAACGAGCAGGCCCTGAGCCCCACAAACGCCAGGCCCAGAGCCCAGATGGATTTCTGATCTCTTGACAGGCAGGAATTGATTTCTGTTTAGTCCAGAGTTATTTTACACCTCTCTGGATGCATTAAAAACAAACCTTAAATTGACTGGAAACAATTTTTCCCTCAGATTGATGCAGCAGGGCAGGAGCAAAGGGAGAATTCAGAATTCACCCGGGGATTTCCTCAACAGAGAGTGGGACTGGGGCTCCCAAAGCTCTTGGCATTTTCCAGAGATTTCTCAACACAAAAAGCAACAGATTTCCAGAGAAATCTGGAAATTCATCCTCATCCCCTTGGTCAGAGCCAGGGGTGCGTCCTGTGGAGTCTGTCTGCAGCAGAAATTCTCTTTATTAATATAATATATGTATTTATAATTCCCTGATATTCCTGGGTGCTGCAGAGCTCTGAGGGATTTCCCTGTGGGGGCTGGATCCACTTCTGGAAGTTACAAAATGTGTTTTTAGTGTTATAAAATCTGTTTTGGTGTTATAAAATGTGGTTTGGTGCGAAGGACAAGTTTGGTATTATCACATCTGGTTTGGTGTTAAAAATGTGTTTTGGTGTTATAAAATATGTTTTGGTATTTAAAAATGTGTTTTAGTAAGAAGGGCAGCCTTGGTGTTATCAAATATGGCGGGAAAGGCAAATTTGTGTTATAAAATCTGATGGGAAGGGCGGGTTTGGTGCTACAAAATCTATTTTGGTGCTATAAAATCTACTTTGGTGTTATCAAACATGTTTTGGTATGAAGGGCAGCTTTGGTGTTGTCAAATCTGGTGGGAAGGGCAGGTTTGTTGTTATCAAATGTGTTTTGGTGTTATAAAACCTGGTTTGGTGTGATGGGCAGCTTTGTGTTATATATATTATGTCTTCTCCCCATCCAAAAATCTCCTTCAATTTTCATTTCCATTCCAAACATCCAGATATGGGAGCTCCCAAACAGGACCCAGCTTTAACCTCAATATTTTCATCACCATTTACCATTTTTCCAACAAATAAGCTTTAAACACCAGGGCCCAGCACTCATGGGGAGCTCTTTGGCTCCTGAACACGCCAGAAATCATTGCTTGGGATAAAATTGTCCAGAAGTTTCTGATTTTTGTGGTTTGTGTTCTCTCTAGAGCCCTGAAGTTCCTCATGTTTTGGAGAAATGTGGTCAGAAATGTGATGAGGTATGGTTTGGTGGCTGCTGGAGTGAGAAAACTTCTTTATTTAAGTCAAATAAAGAAAATAAAATTTCTTTTCTTTATTTGACTCAAAAGTGAATCCCTGACTTCCTCTACTTCCAACAGATTTATGTCAGGAGAGGAAAAAAAATGGAAAATGAAACCCAAGGTGCACTGGAAGAACATTTCCCTCCCACCTGACTGAAAATATTGATTAAACAAAGCAGAGCCTGCGGAAGGTGGTGGAAAAACAAGGCCAAAGAAGCTAAACATTGATAAACTTAATTAAATTTCTAATGAAAACAGAGGCAGCCTGTGGTGATTACTCTGTGTAAGTGAGACTGATACACCAATTAGGGTAATTCATCCCCTGGTGCTCTAAACACAGCTCTAAATTCAGTCCATGCCTCTCCTCATGTGTCACCAGCCCATTTCTGTCTCCTGAGGTGGCTGCAGAGACTTTTCCACAGGAGCAGATCCTGTTCCACCAGCTCGAGAATTTGTTGTCCCATACTCAATGAAACCAGGTCAAAATATTATTAATTTGTGAGTCCAGAACTTGGGAAAAGGCTCAATGGATGGAGAATTTTTTTTTTTTTTTTTTTTTTGGGGTGATTACTTTGTGTAACTTAGACTCATACAATTAGGGTAATTCATCCCCTGGTGCTCTAAATTCAGTCCATGCTTCTCCTCATGTGTCACCAGCCCATTCTGTCTCCTGGGGTGGCCAGGAGAAGCTGCAGAGACTTTTCCACTGGAGCAGATCCTGTTCCACCAGCTCCAGAATTTGTTGTCCCACACTCAATGAAACCAGGTCAAAATATTATTAATTTGCGCTTGTTAAACGTTATCTGTGCTGGAAAAAAGGCACAATGGATGGAGAAATTCCTTCTTTTTGGGGTGATTAGTCTGTGTAACAGACTAAAACACCAATTAGGGTAATTCATCCCCTGGTGCTCTAAATTCAGTCCATGCTTCTCCTCATGTGTCACCAGCCCATTTCTGGTTCCTGGGGAAGCTGCAGAGACTTTTCCATGGGAGCAGATCCTGTTCCACCAGCTCCAGGAATTTATTTCCTTCTCTTATGTCCCACACTCAATGTAACCAGGTCAAAATATTATTAATTTGTGCTTGGAAAATGTTATCTGTGCTGGAAAAAAGGCACAATGGATGGAGAAATTCCTTTTTTTGGGGCGAGTGAAGCCTCCTGCACCAGGTGAAGCTCTGACCATTTTTTGGATCATTATTTTTGGAAACTTGACCAAGACATCAGGGCCAGGCACGGCAAAACTGAATTAATTTCTTCCTAATGGCAGAAAACTCATGGGATGTTGAAATGCTCTGGTTCCTGCTTAATTTATATAAAATGTAAATAAATACATTTATTTACAGAGCAGCTCCTGGATGGTTTGGAAGGAGAGGAGCAGAACTGCAGGAGCAGTTTGAGTTTGGGACCCTCCAAGAACAGCTCTGGGCAAGATCCATCCCCTGAATGCTGAATAATTCTGCAATTATATTATTATTATATTAATATAATTCTGAAATTATATTATTATTATACTATACTATACTAATATATTATATTATATTATATTATATTATATTATATTATATTATATTATATTATATTATATTATATTATATATTTATTATATATTTATTATATATTATTAAATATATTTATTATATATAAATAATATCTATTATTATACATTATATAAAAATATATAAACATCTTGTATATAAATAATAATAAATATATTATTATATATCAATAATATATAATAATTAATAAAATCCAGTATTATGTATTATTAAAATAATGGAAAATATTATAATAATATATTAATATATTTTATTTTATTATATTGTAATATTAAAATAATATAAATATATTAATTATCAAAATATTTATTTGGGGGATTCTCCAGAAATTTTGGGAAGTTTTCTTGGACTTTTTGCTTTTTCTGCACACAAATAAATCCAGTCCAGGTGGTGGAGAGCTCAGGGACGGCCTGAGGTGCCCCAAAATCAAATCCTGGGCTCAGGAGAAGGAAAAACAAATTAATTTAACAACTTTGCCTGTCAATCTGCAAAACTCAGCCCTGCTCCAAACAAACACTAGCTCGGGCAATTAGCAACACTTAATTTGGAAAATTAGCTAATAGAATCGATGATGTCTTTTAATTTGCCAGGCAGGATTTTACAGGGATTCATTTTCTGCCTCTCCACCTCTCAAATTATCTTCAGGTGCTGTTTGGAATGTTTATTCTGAAATTACCTCAGTGCTGAACGTGACCCCCATGGAATGTCAGGGGGTGCTGGTGGGGCAGGACGGGGCAGGGATGGTCCTGGCCCATAAAAGGGGCTCCAGTTTGTCCCTGTGCCACCAAAACTGGCGTTTCTCAGCTTTTTCCAGGCTGGCTGTGAAGCTGCTCTGCTGCTCTCCACACCATGAGCCCGGTGTTGGATTTTCTGCATTTCCTTGAGGACTTTCTCCATTTGTTTCAGGATCCTCTCTATTTCCTCAAGGATCTTTTCCATTATCCTGAGGAGTTCTCTATTTCCTTGAGGATCTTTCCCATTTCTTGGAGGATCTTCTCAGCCTTCTCAAAGATCTTCTTCATTTCCTTGAGAATCTCCTCCATTTCCTCAAGGACCTTTTCTGTTTCCTCAAGGACCTTCTCCATTTCCTCAGGGATCTTTTCCATTTCCTCCAGGATATTTTCCATTTCCTTGAGGATCTTTTCCATTTCTTGGAGGATTTTTTCCTCAAGGATTTCTTCCATTTCCTCAAGGACATTCTGCATTTCCTGAGCATCCTCTCCATTTCCTTGAGGATCTTCTCAGTTTTCTCAAGGATCTTCTCCATTTCTTTGAGAATTTTCTCCATTTCCTCGAGGATCTTCTCCATTTCCTCAAGGACATTTTATGTTTCCTCAAGGACCTTCTCCATTTCCTCAAGGACCTTCTCCATTTCCTCAAGATCATTCTGCATTTCGTTGAGCATCCTCTCAGTTTTCTCAAGGATCATCTCAATTTCCTTGAGGATTTTCTCCATTTCTTTGAGGACCTTCTCCATTTCCTCGAGTATCTTTTCCGTTTCCTTGAGGATTTTCTCCATTTCTTTGAGGATCTTCTCTATTATCTCAAGGATTTTTTTCTGTTTCCTCAAGGACCTTCTCCATTTCCTCAGGGATCTTTTCCATTTCCTCCAGGATATTTTCCATTTCCTCGAGGATCTTTTCCATTTCTTGGAGGATTGTTTCCTCAAGGATTTTTTCCACTTGCTCAAGAACATTCTGCATTTCCTGAGCACCCTCACAATTTCCTTGAGGATCTTCTCAGTTTTCTCAAGGATCTTCTCCATTTCTTTGAGAATTTTCTCCATTTCCTCGAGGATCTTCTCCATTTCTTGGAGGATTTTTTCCTCAAGGATTTTTTATATTTCCTCAAGGACCTTCTCCATTTCCTCAAGATCATTCTGCGTTTCGTTGAGGATCCTCTCAGTTTTCTCAAGGATCGTCTCAATTTCCTTGAGGATTTTCTCCATTTCTTTGAGGACCTTCTCCATTTCCTCGAGTATCTTTTCCGTTTCCTTGAGGATTTTCTCCATTTCTTTGAGGACCTTCTCCATTTCCTCAAGTATCTTTTCCGTTTCCTTGAGGATTTTCTCCATTTCTTTGAGGATCTTCTCTATTATCTCAAGGATTTTTTTCTGTTTCCTCAAGGACCTTCTCCATTTCCTCAGGGATCTTTTCCATTTCCTCCAGGATATTTTCCATTTCCTCGAGGATCTTTTCCATTTCTTGGAGGATTGTTTCCTCAAGGATTTTTTCCACTTCCTCAAGGACATTCTGCATTTCCTGAGCACCCTCACAATTTCCTTGAGGATCTTCTCAGTTTTCTCAAGGATCTTCTCCATTTCTTTGAGAATTTTCTCCATTTCCTCGAGGATCTTCTCCATTTCCTCAAGGACATTTTATGTTTCCTCAAGGACCTTCTCCATTTCCTCAGGGATCTTTTCCATTTCCTCCAGGATATTTTCCATTTCCTTGAGGATCTTTTCCATTTCTTGGAGGATTGTTTCCTCAAGGATTTTTTATATTTCCTCAAGGACCTTCTCCATTTCCTCAAGATCATTCTGCGTTTCGTTGAGGATCCTCTCAGTTTTCTCAAGGATTGTCTCAATTTCCTTGAGGATTTTCTCCATTTCTTTGAGGACCTTCTCCATTTCCTCAAGGACCTTCTCTATTTCCTCAAGGATATTCTGCATTTCCTGTGGATTTCTCCATTTCCTTGAGGATCTTCTCTGTTTCCTCAAGGACCTTCTCCATCTCCTGAGGATTTTCTCCATTTTCTTGAGGCTCTTTTCTACTTCTTGGAGGATTTTTTCCTCAAGGATCTTTTCCATTTCCTTGAGGATCTTCTCAGTTTTCTCAAGGATCTTCTCCATTTCCTCAAGGATTTTCTCCATTTCCTCGAGGATCTTTTCCATTTCTTGGAGGATTTTCTCCTCAAGGATCTCTTCCATTTCCTTGAGGATCTTCTCCATTTCCTCAAGGACCTTTTCTGTTTCCTCAAGGACCCTCTCAATTTCCTCAAGGATCTTCTCCATTTCCTTGAAGATTTTCTCCATTTCCTCAAGGATTTTTTCCATTTCCTCGAGGATCTTCTCCTTTTTCCCCTTTAAGCCCAGCAGAAGCCCCCCCACAAACCCAAACCCCCCCAAACCTGCTCCACCTTTCCCAGCTCCTCATCCTGCCAGGCCCAACCCAACTCGTATCTCCCAAGGAATTTCCTGTAAATTAAACTGAGAAAAAAAAATTCCATTTCCAGCAGGGAAAACTTAATTTTAGCAGAAACTGGAACTCCTAAAACACCCCCAGGCCAGCAGCTGCCCCAGAGCTCAGAGCCACCTCCCAAGCAGCTGCTGAAACCAGGAGCCCAGATTTGCCTGAATTCATAATTTTAAGTCAATTTAAACCACAATTAGCAAGCAAAACCCAGAGAATTAAAAGAATAAATAAATAAATTCCCTGTCAGGATGGGGTAGGACCAAAGTCGGTGAGGAGCAGAACACAACATCTATTTTTGTGATGACATCCTTGAGGTCACAGCAGCAACGGGGAGGGGGAGGAATTAAAAGGTATTTCCTCTGAAGACACCATTTTACAACACTTTTTGCTTGTAGCTCGTTAATTTTCACAGCAGAGCTGCCTTTGCAACGTGAATTAAAGAAACAGATGAAAAAAGTCTGCTGCCTCTAACTGTACCAAGGGCCCCGTGCACACTCCTGTGCCTTTGATGAGAAACATTAAACATTTTTAATTTAGCACATCAATTTGAAAATCTAATTTTTTTTAATGCTTTGTAGCAGCAGACGCTTTTCACGGGGCTGTCACGACCACAGAAGAATTATGAGAAACTTGAACCGCGAAAAGTAAATTAGAAAAATCTCATTTCGGTTACTCTAAAAAAGAGGGGAAATTAGATTTTGATTAAAATCACTCACACATACAATTTTAGGTAAACTAATTTAGCAAGACTGACTATATAATTTTATAATTTTTTTGCTTGCCTGTGTGTCCTTTAAGAGAGGCTGAATGGCCTTGGAATGGCCAAGGAGAGGAAATTCCTGGTTCTCCTTGACCAATGCCTGGCAGGTCATGGAAAATGGGTTTAATTAAGGAAGAGTGGGCAGGAACTGAGTTTATTTATTATTAAAAAAAATGTTGACATCATTCCTTGACGTTTAAGGAACAGTGGACAGGAGCTGAGGGTCCTTGGAGCTTTCTTGATCCCCTGGGAATGCCACAGAAACAAGGGAATGGGGAGGAAGAGGAGTGTGGTATTTTCAGGGTCCCTCATCAAGAGGAGGAAATGATGAATCTGACTCCATGTTCTTAGAAGGCTAATTTATTATGATATGATTTATATTCTATTCTATTCTATTCTATTCTATTCTATTCTATTCTATTCTATTAATAAAATAGTATAATAATAATGAAAATCAAAATATTTCTTTTAATGCTGAATAGTTCTGCAATGTATTTTATTAAAATAATGAAAAATATTATATTATTATAATATAATAATAAAAATATTTATTTTAATGCTGAATATATAAAATCTTTCCCCATCTCCCTGTGCAGAGTCCCCTTTCATCCTGTGACATTTCCCTGCTCCTCCTCCCGTGTCCTTGTCCCCCCTCCCTTCCCCAACCCTGCAGTCCATCCCTTCAGCAGCCAAAATCCTGAAATAAATGAGGAAAAAAATAGAAAAAAAAAAAAGGGGAAAAAAAGAAAAAAATTAGCTCCATCAGCAAATTCTCGTGGATGTCACAGCACGAGCTGATGATTTAAAAACTAAAGCTGCTCCTGCTTTTGGGGGAGGAGATACAGATACGGAGTGGGGGTTTTTTCACTTTTCATGGTTTTTTCCGAGTCCTTTTAAACTTTTTGTTTTACATTTTTTATTCCAGACCCCCTGCAAAGTGGGTTTGGGAGCTTGGGGTTCCTCAATGACCTCAGCAGGGTTTGGAGGGTTTATCCTGCTCGTGGGATTTGGGATCGAGGTGGGGAGATGGGAATGTCACCCCAGTGCCGTGAATGTCACCCCCAGTCCTGGGAATGTCACAACCTCGGAAATGTCACCCCCAATCCCAGAGATGTCACTCCAGTCCTGGGAGTGTCACCTCCAACCTCGGGAATGTCACCCACAGTCCAAGAATATCACCCCAATCCTGAGAATGTCACCCACAATCCTGGGAATGTCACCCCAAATCCCTGGGAATGTCACACCCAGTCCTGAGAATGTCACCCCCAACCACGGGGATGTCACCGCAATGTCACTCCCAGCCTCAGGAATGTCACCCCCAATCCTTGATGTGGCACCCCAATCCTGGCAATGTCACCTCCAGCCTCAGGAATGTCACAACCTTGGGAATGTCACCCCAATCCCGGGAATGTCACCCCCAGTCCTGGCAATGTCACCCCAATGTCCCCCCCAGCCCCGGGGATGTCACCCCCAATGCTGGGGATGTCACCCCAATCCCAGAGATGTCTACCAATGTCCCCCCCAAGCCTGGGAATGTCACCCCCAATGCTGGAGATGTCACCCCAACCCCAGGGATGTCACCCCAATGCTGGGGATGTCACCCCAACCCCAGGGATGTCACCCCAGTGTCCCCCCAGCCCCGGCAGTGTCACCCCCCCGCGGCATGCCAAGGTCCCCACGCTGTGTCAGGTTTAGCTGCTGGAGCTCAGCAAGGCCCGGGTTTGTGTGGGGCCGATCCCATTTTGAAGTTTTCCTTCCCCAAAATCGAGATTTGGTGGAGTTTGGGACGGCCGCGCAGCGCCACCCAGGGTCCGCGGGGGGAGGTTTGTAGTGATTTCGGTAAAAATGAATCCCCGCGGAGCTCGGGGGTTCTGCGCTGCAGAACTGTGGGATCGGCACCTTCAGCTCTGGGATGCTGCCCTCAGTTTTGGGATCCTGCCCTGAGCTATGGGATCAGCACCCACAGCTCTGGGATCCTGCCCTGCAGAGCTGTGGGATCCTGCCCTTGGCTGTGGGATTCTTCCCTCAGTTCTGGGATGCTGCCCTCAGCTTTGGGATCAGCGCCCTCAGCTCTGGGATCCTGTCCTCGGCTATGGGATCGTGCCTGCAGCTGTGGGATCCTGCCCTGCAGAGCTGTGGGATCAGCAATCACAGCACTGGGATCCTGCCTTTGGCTGTGGGATCCTGCCCTAAAGAACTGTGGGATCCTGTGCCTGGCTCTGGGATCCTGCCCTTAGTTCTGGGATCCTGCCTTTGGCTGTAGGATCCTGTTCCTGTGCCTGGGAATTCTGCCCCACGGGCTGGATGAACCCAGATCCAGGTGGTTGATCCAGGGCTGGTTCTGTTCCTGTGTCCAGGAATTCTGCCCCAGGAGCTGGATGAGCACAAATCCTCGTGGCTCATCCAGGGATGGATGGACACAGAACCTGCAGCTCATCCAGAGCTGGTTCTGTTCCTGTGTCCAACAATTTCTACCCCAG
Organism: Ammospiza nelsoni; assembly: GCF_027579445.1. Taxonomy (NCBI): domain Eukaryota; kingdom Metazoa; phylum Chordata; class Aves; order Passeriformes; family Passerellidae; genus Ammospiza; species Ammospiza nelsoni. Next base: position 3,106,355 of record NC_080662.1, read on the forward strand.
GAGCTGGATGGGCACAAATCCTCATGGTACATGTAGGGCTGGATGAACCCAGATCCCCGTGGTTGATCCAGGGCTTGTTCTGCTCCTGTGTCCAGGAATTCTGCCCCAGGAGCTGGATGAGCACAAATCCTCGTGGCTCATCCAGGGATGGATGGACACAGAACCTTCAGCTCATCCAGAGCTGGTTCTTGTCCTGTGTCCAACAATTTCTGCCCCAGGAGCTGGATGGGCACAAATCCTCATGGTACATGTAGGGCTGGATGAACCCAGATCCAGGTGGTTGATCCAGGGCTGGTTCTGTTCCTGTGTCCAGGAATTCTGCCCCAGGAGCTGGATGAGCACAAATCCTCGTGGCTCATCCAGGGATGGATGGACACAGAACCTGCAGCTCATCCAGAGCTGGTTCTTGTCCTGTGTCCAACAATTTCTACCCCAGGAGCTGGATGGGCACAAATCCTCATGGTACATGTAGGGCTGGATGAACCCAGATCCCTGTGCTTCATCCAGGGCTGGTTCTGCTCCTGCGTCCAAGAATTCTGCCCCAGGGACTGGATGAACACAGATCCACGTGGCTCATCCAGGGATGGATGGACACAGAACCTGCAGCTCATCCAGGGCTGGTTGTGTTCCTGTGTCTGCAATTTCTGCCCCAGAAGCTGGAAGAACCCAGATCCACGTGACTGATCCAGGGCTGGTTGTGTTCCTGTGTCCAAGAATTCTGTACCAGGTGTGGATGAACACAAATCCTCATGGTTCATGTGGGGCTGGATGAACATGTGGCTGATCCAGGGTGGGGGATCCGGTTCCTGTGTCTGGAATTTCTGCCCCAAGAGCTGGGTGAACACAGATCCTCCTGATTTATGTGGGCTGGATGTACCCAGATCCACCTGGTTCATCCAGGGCTGGTTCTGTTCCTGTGTCCAGGAATTTCTGCCCCAAGAGCTGGGTGAACACAGATCCTCCTGATTTATGTGGGCTGGATGTACCCAGATCCACCTGGTTCATCCAGGGCTGGTTCTCTTCCTATGACCAGGAATTCTGCCCCAGGGGCTGGATGGACACAGATCCTGCAGCTCATCCAGGGATGGTTCCGTTCCTGTGTCCAGGAATTCTGCCCCAGGGGCTGGATGAACCGAGATCCACCTGGCTCATCCAGGGATGGATGGACACAGATCCACATGGTTCATCCGGGGCTGGTTCTGTGCTCCCAGGGGTGGTTTGTGTTTGTGTGGATTTATCCTGCACAGTTCTCGTGCTTGGTTAAGGATCTAATCCCTGCAGAGCTCCCCGTGTACGTGGGAGTGTTTGCACAAACACCAGTGAATTTTAAAAACTCCAGCAGAAGTAATTGGACACATTTATTACTGTCAGTGCACTCAGGGAGGGAGATTCCTGCCCACACCAATTTTCCTCCCTAAGAAACACAACAAAACTCCAAATAAATGAAGGGAAACGCTGCTGCTTTTATTGGGGGAAGGTGGAATCCAAACCTTGTTAGCCCTGGCTCCTCCACACGGGCTGGAAGCTCACTAATAACCTCAAGCCCAGGCACAGGAGCGTTGCTAACAAGCTCCACACTGACAGCAGGATTTGGCAGGGCTGCTGCTCCACCAGCCTCAAAGGCTTCAAACTTTTGGGGTCATTATCCCCTGACCTTGGGAAAAACCATCCACGGGAGCTGCTGGCCGGCCCTCATTGCTGATGGCACATTTGGGGTGTGAGGAGCAGCAGGGCCTGCAGGGTGGATGGGCCCTGGTGGTTCTCATTGTTTGTGTTGTGATGGTGCTCAGAGGGGTCTGAGGATGAGGGAAGAGATGAGGATCTGACTCCATGTTTCAGAAGGCTTGATTTATTATTTTATGATGTATATTACATTAAAACTATACCAAAAGAATAGAAGAAAGGATTTCATCAGAAGGCTAGCTAGGAATAGAAAAGGAAAGAATGATAACAAAGGTTTGTGGCTCGGGCTCTGTCCGAACCAGCTGACTGTGACTGGCCATTAATTAGAAACAACCCCATGAGAACAATCACAGATCCACTTGTTGCATTCCACAGCAGCAGATAACCATTGTTCACATTTTGCTCCTGAGGCCTCGCAGCTTGTCTGCGACATTTGTGCTGTTCTTTTTTTCCTAGAAGAGAACAGTTTTGTGTCCAGGGTGGTGTCACCCCCACACCAACCCCTGGGTGCTGCCCCAAAATCTCCCCTGAGCTCCAAACCTGGCCCAGGCCCTGCTGGATCCCTGTGGGTGTTTGAGGGCAATAAACTCCAGCACAGCCTTGTGGCTCTCTGCTGATGCCCACAGGATCTGTAGGGATCTGCAGCCCCCCAAAACTCCTCAGGGTCACACCCAGCCCTGGGAGCTGCTCCCTTCATGTTCAGCACATTCCAGTCCTTCAGCTCCTCCATCCTTGATTCCATCACTGCTCCTCTGTCCTTTCTTCCCAGAGTGGATCTGACACAATTCCATCTCTGCTCCTCTGTCCTTCCCTCTTCCCAGAGTGTCTCTTACTTGATTCCATCACTGCTCCTTCCTTCTTCCCAGACTGGCTCTGGATTCCATCTCTGCTTCTCTCTGGTGTCCTCTATTGTTCCCTCCTCCCAGAGTGGATCTGACTCGAATCCATCTCTGCTCCTCTGTCCTTCCTTCCTCCCAGACTGACTCTGACACAATTCCATCACAGCTTCTCTGTCCTTCCTTCTCCCCTGAGTGTCTCTGACTTGATTCCATCTCTGTTCCTTCCTTCCTTCCTTCCTTCCTTCCTTCCTTCCTTCCTTCCTTCCTTCCTTCCTTCCTTCCTTCCTTCCTTCCTTCCTTCCTTCCTTCCTTCCTTCCTTCCTTCCTTCCTTCCTTCCTTCCTTCCTTCCTTCCTTCCTTCCTTCCTTCCTTCCTTCCTTCCTTCCTTCCTTCCTTCCTTCCTTCCTTCCTTCCTTCCTTCCTTCCTTCCTTCCTTCCTTCCTTCCTTCCTTCCTTCCTTCCTTCCTCCTTCCTCCTTCCTCCCTTCCTCCCTTCCTCCCTTCCTCCCTTCCTCCCTTCCTCCCTTCCTCCCTTCCTCCCTTCTTCCCTCCTCCCTCCCTCCCTCCCTCCCTCCCTCCCCTCCCTCCCTCCCTCCCTCCCTCCTCCCTCCCTCCCCCTCCCTCCCTCCCTCCCTCCCTCCCTCCCTCCCTCCCTCCCTCCCTCCCTCCCTCCCTCCCTCCCTCCTCCCTCCCTCCCTCCCTTCCTCCCTTCCTCCTTCCTTCCTTCCTTCCTTCCTTCCTTCCTTCCTTCCTTCCTTCCTTCCTTCCTTCCTTCCTTCCTTCCTTCCTTCCTTCCTTCCTTCCTTCCTTCCTTCCTTCCTTCCTTCCTTCCTTCCTTCCTTCCTTCCTTCCTTCCTTCCTTCCTTCCTTCCTTCCTTCCTTCCTTCCTTCCTTCCTTCCTTCCTTCCTTCCTTCCTTCCTTCCTTCCTTCCTTCCTTCCTTCCTTCCTTCCTTCCTTCCTTCCTTCCTTCCTTCCTTCCTTCCTTCCTTCCTTCCTTCCTTCCTTCCTTCCTTCCTTCCTTCCTTCCTTCCTTCCTTCCTTCCTTCCTTCCTTCCTTCCTTCCTTCCTTCCTTCCTTCCTTCCTTCCTTCCTTCCTTCCTTCCTTCCTTCCTTCCTTCCTTCCTTCCTTCCTTCCTTCCTTCCTTCCTTCCTTCCTTCCTTCCTTCCTTCCTTCTTCCTTCCTTCCTTCCTTCCTTCCTTCCTTCCTTCCTTCCTTCCTTCCTTCCTTCCTTCCTTCCTTCCTTCCTTCCTTCCTTCCTTCCTTCCTTCCTTCCTTCCTTCCTTCCTTCCTTCCTTCCTTCCTTCCTTCCTTCCTTCCTTCCTTCCTTCCTTCCCTTCCTTCCTTCCTTCCTTCCTTCCTTCCTTCCTTCCTTCCTTCCTTCCTTCCTTCCTTCCTCCCTCCCTTCCTCCCTTCCTCCCTCCCTCCCTCCCTCCCTCTGACACAATTCCATCTCTTCTCTTCTGTCCTTCCTCCCTCCCAGACTGGGGACAGGACAAGCCTTGAGATCTCCCTCCCAGGGCGGGGAAGGAGGGACAAAATGCTCCCAGACATTTTAAGGAAATGAAGCAGAACAAAAGCTTCAGGACAGCCCTGACATCTCTGCTCCCACTCAGAAGCACACACAAGCACAGGAGCCATCGCAGGGACATTTCAGGGAATCTCCTGACCCCAAGAATTACCTGGAATTCCACAGGGATGCACAAACAACCTTGGCAAAGCAGCATGAGCAAAGGCAAAAGGGAAGGGGGTAAAAAAGCCCCAAATTGCAGCGTTTCAGAGCGTCTGATGCTATTTTGCCTCGTTCTGTTTGTTTTCTGCACGGTGCCAGCAGTTTCTGTCAGCTCTGCTGCACGCTGCCAAGTCTATTATTTGCCCTGATTCCTGCTCTCAATATTTTTAGCAGCAGCGGATCTTTAATCACGGGGAAATTGTTTTTGGGGGCGGGTATTTTATTTTCTGCGTGCCCTGAAGCAGAGCTGAAGGTCCTGTCCGAAGGCTCCGTGATGATCCCGCAGCCAGAGAGGACAAAGAGGGAGTGTTGGAGATGGATAATGAGATTATTTGCTCTTGCAATTAAAAGATAACTATTGTGTGAATATCAATAAAATCTTTAATGATGTACAGTTATGTTATTTTGGTTTTGATGTCTTCTGTTCTCCCTATACTTCCCTTTTCCCCCCGTACTGTGACCATCAGACAGCCTGGGGTGTCTAGGACAGGTACAAAGTGTGGGATTTTTGGGGTTCCCCAGACGGAGGAGGAAATGAGAATCTGACTCCATGTTCTCAGAAGGCCGATTTATTATTTTATGGTCTGTATTATATTAAAGAATGCTATACTAACCTGTAATAAAGAATAGAGAAAGGATACAGACAGAAGGCTAAAAGATAATAATGAAAACTTGAGACTCTGTCCAGAGCCGTGACACAGCTGGACAGTGATTGGTCATTAAATAAAAACAATTCACAGAAACCAATGAAACAATCACCTGTTGGTAAACAGTGTCCAAACCACATTCCACAGCAGCAAAACACAGGAGAAGCAAATCAGATAATTATTGTTTCCATTTTTCTCTGAGGCTTCTCAGCTTCCCAGGAGAGAAATCCTGGCAAAGGGATTTTTCCAGAAAATACGATGGTGACAAAAAGAAGGTGTGCACATGTATCCCTTACCTGGGGCAGGTGGGAATGGCAAATCTTGGTGCTCAGGGGATGTGGAGGCAACACCTGACCTCCAATCCAGTTACAAAGCAATCTGTCACTGTCATATTTTCTGAATCAAGCTGATCCTGACAGAATCAGAGGGGGAAATGTGATTCCAAATTATTTTCCAGTGTTTTCCTGCACATGACAAATTTGCTAAGCAAGGTCTGAGAGGTGTGTGTAGAACAATGGGAATTCCTGGCTCTCCCTGCCAGGAATGCAGCTGGGAATAACAGGAAATCCT